>NW_006408541.1:21549823-21589085 GCF_000296735.1 Chrysochloris asiatica | reverse complement strand
GGTGATTCAAGCTCACCAGCCACACCTTGGAAACCCTATACAGGATCGCTATGGGTCAGAACCAACTCAATAACACTTAACAACAACGTGATGGCTGCAGCTATGGATACCTTGGCAGGGCCAGACAAAATGACTTGGCAGGCTTTAAACAACCCACAGGCTGGGTATTCTGCACCCCTGATTTACACAGAGTCACTATGAATCAGAACCAACTCAACTGCATATAGTAGGAACTCCAAAAATAATGGTGTTGGGTGCAACAGAGTCAATTTCAATTCATAGCATCCCAGTGTGACAGAGTAGAACTGCCCAAATCGGGTTTCCTAGGCTGTAATCTTTATGGGGAGTCCTGGCAAGGCACTGTAGGATCATCACTGGACTTTTGGCAGTTCAAAGCCTCCAGCCACTCCTTGGAAACCCTGTACAGTGTTGTTATGAGTCCAAACTGACTCAACAGCACTTAACAAGAACACAGCGACAACAATCTTTATGGGTCACTATTCTTCTGTCAGTTTGTGAAAAGGCTGTAGCTTGTGTGTTCCTGTTAGGGTGGAAGCTACACCACTAGTATTTTAAATACCAGCAGGCTCACCCATGGCAGACAGGTTTCAAATGAGCTTCCAGTCGAAGATAAACTAGGAAGAAGGAGTGATGAACTACTTCCGAATATTTAGTTACTGAAAACTTCCAGACAGACTTAAGACAAATGAAGAAGCAGCAGAGGCTGACCACTTCTCAATGATTAGCCACTGAAAACCTCATGAATAGCTGCAGAATACGATCTGATGTAATGCCAAAAGATGGACCCCTCAGATTGGAAGACATACAAAATATAACTGGGGAAGATCTGTTTTCTAAACATAGAGGTGACCTTAATGATGTGGATAGAGTAAAGCTTTGAAAACCTTCATTTGCTAATTGGGCACAATCCAAAACTGAGAAGAAACAGCTGAAAACATCCATTAGTAATTGGAACACAGAAAGTATGAAGAATGACTCTAGGAAACTTGGAAGTCATCAAAAATGAAATGGAAGACATAAAAATGGATTTCCTATGCATTTGTTGTTGTGAAGTGCTGTTGAGTCCGTTTCAACTCACAGCAATCCTGTAAAAGGCTTCCAAGGAAGAGCTGGTAGGTTTGAACAGCCAACTTTGTGGTTTTCAGTCCAGTACTTATCCTACAGTGCCACACGGGCACTGCCCATTTTGTATTGGACAATCATGTGGTTTACTATGCTGGGAACAACAAACTAAAGAATGCCATTGCATTCAGAGTAAAAAAGAACATCTGAAGATCTACTTTAAGTATCATACTGCCTGAGCTAGAACAGTATCCATGTGACTGCAAGGAAGACCAGTTAATATCACTATAATCAAATCTATGCATCAATCACTAAAGCCAGTGATGATGCAATTGAAGAGTTCTACCATCTTCTTCAAGCTGAAATTGATCATTCAATCAAGATGCATTGATAATTACTAGTGATTGGAATGTGAAAGCTGGAAACATAGAGGAAGGATCTATGGTCGGAAAATATGGCCTTGGTGACAGAAACTATGCTGGAGGTCACATGACAGAATCTGGCACAATCAATAATTTATTTGTTGCAAATACCCTTTTTCAGCACTAGAAACTGCAGCTGTATAAGTGCACTATAGAGAATCATATGTATTCTATCAACCAGATACAATATATAGGAATCAAATTGACGACATCTGTGGGAAGAGACCATGGAGAATATCAATATCATCCATCAAACAAGGTCAGAGGCCAATTGTGGAACAAACCATCAATAATTGCTCATATGCAAGTACAGGATGAAGTTGAAGAAAATTAAAACAAATCCACAAGAGTCAATAGTATGATTATGAGCATGTCCCACCTAAATTGAGAGATCATCTCAAGAAGAGATTTGATGCATCAGACACTAATGATCGAAGACCAGAGGATTTGTGGGATGACATCAAAAACATCATACAGGAAGAAAGAAAAAGATCATTGAAAAGGCAGGAAAGGAAAAAAAGATCAATATAGATGTCAGAAGAGACTATGAAATTTGCTCTCCAGTGTAGAGCAGCTAAATTGACTGAAAGAAATGATGAAGGAAAATTGCTCAACAGAAAATATCAAAAGGTACCTCAAGAAGACAAACTCAAGTATTATAATGAGATCTGTAAAGACCTGGAGTTAGATAACCAAAAGGGGAAAAGAACATACTCAGCATTTCTCCAGCTAAAAGAACTGAAGATAAAAATTCAAGCCTCAGGTTGCAATATGAAAGGACATTATGGGCAAAATATTTAATGATGCAGAAAGTATCAAAACAAAGATGGAAAGAATACACAGAGTCACTGTACCCAAAATATTTGGTCACTGTTCAGTCATTTCAAGTGGTATCATATGATCAAAAACCAATGGTATTCAGCACTCCAGTAAATGGATTAGTAGAGATTTTTTCTAAACTGTATCTGGGGATTCAATTGCTTGAAAACAGAGACCTACACTCTGATCACTTTGCTGATGTCAGTAGGCAGATTCACATAGCAGTGAAACACTACCAAGAGATATATTAATTTAAAAAAGAAAAATACCATACAGACAACTCTCACTCATTTTCTTTCATTCTTTTAACTTTGTATAGTAAATTGAGTGAAGGTTAAGAGGCACTAATTTTCTGTGTTTTTCTTTTCTTTTTTTTTGTAACTTCTTAGTGTGAATTGAGTGAAGGTTAAGAGACACAAATTTTCATCATAGAAATGCCATCCCCATTATAATCCAGAACCTTACAAAAATAGTTATTACCATAAGTGACAAACAGCAATGCTATCCAACTCTTCTTAATTATTGGGGCAATTTTTTTATGATTTGTGTATGTGTGTATGTATTAAAACCTGTTTCCAACCAACAAAGAGAAATAAAAGTCAGATTTAAAAAAAACAAAAACAAAAACAAAACAAACAATGGTACGGAAGGAAGAAGTCCAACCTGCATTGAAGGTAATGGCAAAAAGACAAGGGTCCAGGAATTGATAGAAAACAAATGGAAATATTTCAACACAATGAGGCAAAGCTAGAGGTCTTCAACCACCTATGCTGAGACATTTGGAAGACAGCTACATGGTTAGTCAACTGGAAGAAATCAATGTTTGTTCTCATTCCAAATAAAGGGGACTCAACAGAAAGCAGAAATCATCAAACAATATCATTAATTTTGCATGCAAGTAAAATTTTGTTGAAAAATAATTGAAGCAATACATTGACCTAGAGCTGCCCAAAATTCAAGCCTAATTCAGAAGAGGACATAAAATGAAGGATATCCTGACATCAGATGGACCTTGGCTGAGGGAAAAGAATACCAGAAAGATGTTTACTTACTTTATTGACTATGCAAAGGCTTCCAACTATGCGGATCATAACAATCTGTGGATAACATTTCAAAGAATGTGAATTCAAGTACACTTGTGCTTATGAGGAAGCTGCACATAGATCAAGAGGAGGCTGAATGGTTTAAAATAAAGAAAGGATTATACCCTTTCACCATGTTTATTCAATTTACATGCAGGGAAAATAATCTAAGAAACTTGACTATATGAAAAAGAACATAGCATCAGGATTGGAAGATGACTCATTACTGGTTGGTGTGTAAATTTGAATAATAGTGGTATTAACTGGTCTTCCCTGTAGATGCATGGATATTATCCTATCACAGACAGCATTGTACCTCATGATTGATCTTGATATGTTCTTTTTGATGCTGAATACAACACCATTCCTCTTCAATTTGTCATTCCCCGCATAGCAAACCATGTGGTTGTCATATTCAAAATGGCCAATACCAGTCCATTTCAGCTCAAGATATCGATGTTTATGCATTCCATTTCATTTTTGACAATTCCAATTTTTCTAGATTCATACTTAGTACATTACATGTTCCGATTTAAATAGATGCTTACAGCTGTTTCTCTTCATTTTGAGTTGTGCCCCATCAGCAAATGAAGGTCCCACGGGCTTTACTCCATTCGCATCATCATGGTCAATTCTACTGTGAGGAGGCAGCTCTTTCCCAGTTGCATTTTGAGTGCCTTCCAACCTGAGCGGCTCATTTTCCAGCACTGTATCTGACAGTGTTTCTCTGCTATTCATAAGGTTTTCAGTGACTAAATACTCGGAAGTAGTTTGTCTCTCCTTCTTCCTAGTTTGTCTTCATCTGGAAGCTGATCTGAAACCTGTCCACCGTGGGTGACCTTGCCGATATTTAAAATACCTGTAGCAGAGCTTCCAGAATATCGCAGCAACTCACAATCCACCACAGTACAACAAACTGACAAGCTCGTGGTGGAAATAAGTTTTAGAGAAAGTTACATTTAGAGGCTTTCTGATCAAATAAACATTTACAGCTTTGGAAACTCTATACAGGGTCACTAGGAGTCTAAACCAACTTGAGGGCACATCAGTACAACATGCTAAATGGACCCAATTGCTGTGTGCTCAACTCTATGAGACAGAATTGAGCAGCCTCATGGGGTTTCCAAGACAGCTATCTTTACAGAAGCAGATTACCACATCTTTCTTTCATGGAATATCCGGTGGATTTGGATCGCCAACCTGTCAGCTAACAGCTAGCTAGCTGAGTGCTTTCAGGTGAACAAACTTTGTCTGTGAAGACCCCAGTGGTAAACATTTTAGGTTCTAGCCCTGGTGTGGTGTTGTAGGATAAGCACTTGACTGGTAACTGCAAGGTCCAGCTGTTCAGACTCTTGGAAATATTCCTAAGAGTCAGAACTGACTAAATAGCAAACAATGGAAACCCTATACAGAGTCGCTATGTGTCAGAACCGATTAGATGGCACTAACTACAACAACAATAACCAGATACAGGACTTGGAAATATTTTTCTCCCATTCTGTGGGTTAACCTTTCACTTTTGGAATCCTGATGTGGCACTGTAGGATGAGCACTGGACTGCTAAGCACAAGGTCAGTGTTTAAAACCCACCAGCCTCCAGCCTCTCCTTGGAAAGTCTATATAGGGTGGCTATGAATTGGAACTCACTCAAGGAACATTAGGAACAACTAAGTTTCTGTCATACAGTCTTGTATTGTTTTTGAAACCATATGAACATGCAATACAATACAATATGAACATGTAATCCAATACAAGACTATGTGACAAGACAGACATAGTCTTGTATTGGTTTTGAAACTATATGAACATGTAAAGCCATTCTCAACTTTGGTGTTATTGTTAGATCCCTTAGAGTCAGTTTTGACCCATAAAGACCTCATGCACAACAGATGAAAACACTGGCCATTCCTGAGATAGCCTCACAATTGTTGTTACACTTGAGTCCATCGCTGCTGCCACTGTGCCAATCCACCTTGTCAGGATCTTCCTCTTTTTAGCTGATCATTCACTTTACCAAGGACCATCTGGTGGGGTCCATGTGCATATTTGTCTTTTAAAAAAGGTAGATGCAATGAAGAAGTCATTGGTCTTGCAAAATTCTACCATGTGATCTCCAGCATCATTTCTATCACCAACTGCATATTTTCCAACTATTGATCCTTCTTCTTTGTTTCCAACCTCTGCATTCCAATCACAAGTAATTATCAATTCATCTTCATTGCACGTTTGATCAATTTCAGACTTAAGAAGTTGGTAAAATTCTTCAATTTCATCATCACTCACTTAACTGGTTGGTGCATAAATTTAAATAATAGAGGTATTAACTGATCTTTCTTGTAGGTGTATGTACTTCAAGCATTATACTTCAAGATAGATCTTGAAATGTTCTTTTGATGATGAATGGGATGTCATTCCTCTTTGTCATTGTGAACACAGTAAACCATATGACTGTCAGATTCAAAATAGCCAATACCAGGCCATTTCAGCTCACTAATGCTTTGTTGTTGTTAGGTGCCATCGAGTTGGTACAGGTTAGAAACCACTCAGTGGAGATTCTACCTTCTGCTGCACCCTCTAACACTAAGCTCCCTCTTGAAAACTTGTAAGCCAATCACTTCATGCCTTTGTAGCCCCCCATTTTGGGTAGCCAATGTCTAAGTTGCACATCCCTGTCAACCCTGTGTACAGAGGGATTGGGAATGATCCTTGCTGTAAAGATTTGCTCCCTCTTTTAAGCTACTACATCCATAAACATAGGTCAATTACATCAAATTGTAATTTCTTTCCTCTTCTTTCTTCCTCTAGTCAAGTTCTGATCATCCAGCCATTGAAGCTAGGTCAAATGGGTACTATCTGCAAGTATGGGCATTCTTGTGCATCTCCCCTCACTTCATATCAGTTGGACGCTTCACTCTCCACTCTAGTCCTCTGTGGCTATGTCCTTGTCCATGGGCTCAGGAGTCCCCAGGTCTCACTATACTACTGGCCAACCAGGTCTCAATGCAGGTTGACAGGAGTTTATTGAACATTATGTACTAATTATTAATGGATGTTTGCAGCTGATTCTCCTCACAAATGAGGGCCCTGAAACCTTTATCACATTGGCGCAATCACGGTCAACTTTACTTTCAGGAAGCAGTTCTTCCCCAGACAGTATTATCTGACAATATTCTGGTGCTATTCATAATGTTTTCATCTTCCAGTACTATATCTGACAATGTTATGCTGCTGTTCACAAGGTTTTCACAATGGCTAAACTTTCAGATGTAGTCTGCCTCCCCTTCTTAATAGTCCGTTTTAGTCTGGAAGCTCAGCTGAAACCTGTCCACCATGGGTGACCCTGCTGGTATTTGAAGTACCAGTGGCATAGCTTCCAGAATCACAGCAACTCAAAAAACACCACAGTACGACAAACTAACAGATGAGCAGTGGATTCTTAACTTTGGGAGTGTACAAAAACAAGGTACAGGGTGTACCAATATTAAGAAGAAAGAAGAGTGGAAAAATGCCAGACAAACTATGGCGCTTTTAACATTTATTATAAATGGCCTCCATTTCCCCAGTAGACCACCTGCAAACTGAGTCAAAAGTGTACTATATCTAAATATGTTCCATAAGATACAATCTTCAATAATTAGATTCAAATAAGGTTATGTGTGAAAGAACAGGCATGTGAAAGAGGCAAATGTCACAACAGGGAAAACGCAAGTGTACCAATACTCATAGCAAAGGGAAACTCAAAGACAGGGATTAAACAGTACAAAGGAAATCAGTTCATATTGATAAAAGGTGTAATTCACAAGGAAACCTAACAACAGTGACCTTTTCTACCAGGAGAAGTAACACACAACATAGAAATATAAAAAGCAAACTGTCAGAAATCAAGAAATCGACAGAAACACAATAATAATGAGAAAAGTTAGTGTACCTTTCTGAGTACTGAAGTATCAGAAAGGAAAGCTTAGATAGGGTAAGGGGCCCAGATGTAATGTAATTAATCACATTGATTTCAAAGTCATACGTCAAACTATTTCCCTACAAAAAAATGCATCTCTTTTCCTTGCACATTGAATATTTTTGATGACTGTTTTAAACAAACAAGACTCCAAACAACCTCAAGCAATGATTTTTACATGTTTCATAAACTGTATTACCTGACTACAAAGTCAAAAGTTAAATAACATTTAACTTCCGGTAAATTTAAATTGAGCCAAGAAAAATTTATTTTTATAATTCCTACTAGAAATTAATGTATTATTCACTTTACAAAGACTTCTATCACAGCCATGATATGAAAATCTGACAATTCTTAAAATTACAAAACTTAAAAACTATAAACCAATAAATACATTGTGTGTATAAATACAAAAATCCAGAAATAGAGACCAGAACCTATCATATATGAAAAAAACAATCATATACCACAACCAAGTAAATGTTTTTCCAGAAATACAGGATATGTCAACACTAATAAAATTAACTAATATACTCAATCCAAGGATAAATGCATTTTTAAATAAAAACCATACAAGTATATATCAATAGATGCCAAAAGAAATTTGATTAATATTAACATCCATTCTTGATTTAAATCCTTAATGAACAGTGTAATTATCATTACGTGAAAGTGATTATTTATCCTGGAAAGCCAAGGTAATCAACAGAAAAATGATTATAACTAATAATCAAATTCAATAAGTTATTCAGCATAAAAGTAAGTGAATACACTCACAGCTTTGTCATATAACATCAACTTATTAACGAATCTAAAGCTAAGATCAAGAACAATTCACTTCATATCCATTTTCTACAAGACATTACACCAGTCTATTACATCGATGGTATTAAGCTGATTGGGCCAAGTACAGACGTATCACTAACTCTAGACTTATTGGTAAAACATTTGCATGCTGTTGTTGTTGCGGTTAAATGCCACTGAGTTGGTTCCAACCCACAGTGATCTTAGGAGCTGCTGAAGAGCTTGAAACACCAACCTTGCAGTTCAAACCAACTTTGCAGCCCAGTACATTAACCCAGGGCACCACACCAGGTCTCCATGTGCATGCTTGTTGTTGTTGTTAAGTGCTGTCAAGTCGATTCCGACCCATAGCGACCCTGGACAGGGCTTCAAAGAGCCACTGGTGAGCTTGAACCACCGACCTTGCAATTCAAATGACTTTGCAGTCTGACACATAAGCCCACAGCACCACATCAGGACTCCATTTACATGCTAGTGGGTGGGAAATTAACCGGAAAAAAATTCTGACTTCTTCCACCTTATTAAAATTTCTAGGGCTCTATTAATGTGGGGCATACTGAGATAGAAGTGAAGAATAAGTGATTGCATGTGTCCCCTCCCACAAATAAAAAGGAGGCACAATATTTGGTGGGATTTTTTGGATTTTGGAGGCAACCTATCTCTCATTTGGAAGGAGCTCTGGTAGGCGTTCTGCTCCTGTAACGATTTATAGCCTCAGAAACCCTGTGCAGGGTCACTATGAGTCGGAACTGACTTCATGGTACTTAACAACAACACCATCTCTCATTTGGGTATACTATTCCAGCCTATTTTATCTAGTGATTTCAAAAGTTGCTAGTTTTGAGTAGGCCCCATGACAAGAGAAGGTTCTGCAGCAGGTTCAGTCTGCCATGCAAGCTGCATTATCATTTGGGTCATAATATTCAACTGATCAATTGATGCTTGAAATGTCAGTGGCAGATAGAGATGTGATTTGCAGTGGTTGGCATATCCCTATTGGTGAGTCACAGTGCAGACAGACCCTTCAGATTTTGGAGTGAAGTCCTGCTGTTCTCTCCAGATAACTACTCTCCATTTCAGAGACAGCTTTGGATGTGTTACTGGGTCTTGTTGTTATGTGCCATGGAGTCGGTTCTGACTTATAACGAACCTGTATAGGGTTTCCGTGGCTGTAAATCTTTATGGGAGCATAAAGCCTCATCTTTCTCTCACAGAATGGCTGGTAGTTTCGAACTTCCGATCTTTAGGTTCGCAGCCCAATTCTCAACCACTACGCTGCCAGAGCTTCCTAGCCATTAGCCACCAAGTCCCCATGCTGTCTGAGCTGCTTATCACAAACTGGGTGATGTTTGACCCACAAAATCATAAAGTTGGATGTACACAGCAGCACTCCATCAGGAAGTAGAAGTAGTATGCAGAAAACTAGATTCCAGCAGGACCTGAAGAAGTTGTATGAGGAAGTGGCCATGGTACCCAACCTGTCATGTTACTTTCCATCTCCCAGTCAGCACATACAGCCTCATGGGAAGCTCCTCATGGTCAGCAGACTGAGGACGAGAAAACTCAGCTTGGTTTACGTATGGTCCTGCATGATAGGCCGGCACCACAAGACCATGGACAGCAGCAGCGTTACAAGCCCCTTTCTGGGACTTCCCTGAAGGACAGTGGTGGAGGGAAAGCCTCCCAATGGGCAGAACTTTGAGGAGGCCAGCTGGTTGTTCATTTTGTTTGGAAGGAGAAGTATTCAGTATACAACTGTATACTGATTCATGGGCTGTGGCCAAGGGTTTGGCTGGATGTTCAGGGATTTGGAAGGAGCATGATTGGAAAACTGGTGACAAAGGTGGTATGCGGTAGAGGTATATGACTAGATCTCTCTGCATGGACCAATCAAGTGGATAGGATTCCACGTTCTGTGGAAACTAACTATCATCTTTTCCCAGCCAGTCCTGTCATTGCTCAATGGGCTTATGAACCAAGCAACCATGAGGGTACACAAAGAGTTATGCCTGGGCTCAGCATAACGGACTTTTGTTCACCAAGGCTGACTTAGCTACAACCACTCCCAAATATCTAATCTCTCAGCAACAGAGCCCAACACTGAGTCTGAGATATTGGGCCATTCTTCATGCAGGCAGCATCGTGGTGGCAGGTTGACCATATTGGACCATTTCCATCATGAAAAGATACTGTTATTGTTCTTACTGAAATAGACACTTACTCTGGATATGGATTTCTCCTCCCTGAATGCAAAATTCCTGCCAAAACTACCATCTATGGATTTACAGAACTCCCTTTCATGGCATGTCATGGTATTCTAGCAGCATAACTTCAGATCAAGGCCTCACTTCACATCAAATCAAGTGCAGCCCTGAACCCATGCTTATGAAATTCACTGATCTTACTATGTTCCCCATCATCCTGAAGCAGCTGACTTGATAAAATGATAGAATGGCCTTCTAAAGACGCATTTATGTCACCAGCTGAGTGGCAATACCTGGCGGAATTTGGCCAATATTCTACAGAAGATCGAACCCATTGTCTAGTATATGGTGGTGTTTGTCCAATAGCCAGGATACATAGGTCCAAGAATCAAAGGGAGTACTACTCACTATTACTCCTAGTGACCCACTCAAAAAAGTCTTGCTTCCTGTCCCTGTGAGCCTATGCTTCTCAGGTCTAGAGGTCTTAGTTCCAAAAGGATACATGCTATCACCTGGAGACACAACACTGATTCCATTGAACTGGAAGTTAAGAATGCCCCCTGGTTACTTTGAGCTCCTCATGCCTCAGGATCAACAGGCAAAAAAGGGAGTCATTGTATTGGGTAGTGTGAGTCTGGTTACCAAGGGGAAATTGGACTGATATTACACAGTGGTATGGCGCTGTGGGATAAAGCACTAGACCTCAAGGTCAGTATGAAGCATAAGCTTGGCAGTTCAAACTCACCAGCTGTTCTTTGGAAATCCTATACAGGGTCATTATGAGTCAGAACTGACTCGACGGCACTTAACAACAACAACTGGAGGTAAAGAAGAATATGTGTGGAATCCAGGAGGTCCTTTAGGAGGTCTCTTAGCACTCCGGGCCCTAATTTAAGTCAATGGTAAACTACAGCAACTCAATTTCAACATGAATACTAAGACCCAGACCCTTCCAGAATGAAGGTTTGGGTCACCTGCCACCCCAACAAAGTGCCATGACCAGTTGAGGGGCTAGCTAAGGGTAAAGGGAATGGGAGGTGGAAGAAAGTAGTTCTAAATAGCAGCTACAGTCACATGACCAGTTGCAGAACCCAGGACTATAATTGTTACAAGTATTTCCTCCTTGTATGTGTACATCACATACAAGTGCTGGTAGCATAAGCGCTGGACTGCTAACCACAAGGTTTGCACTTCAAACTTAGTAGCCTCTCCTCAGGAGAAAGATGAGGCTTTCTGCTCCTATAAAGATTTATAGTCTCAAAAACCCTATAAAGTGTCACTATGAGTCAGAACTGACTCGATGACCCCTAAAACCAACAAATGTGTGTATCAAATATTTTTGCCTTTTTCACTTGTATAAAATATAAGATTTAAATGGGGTTAGTGCATTTTCAGTTGTATGCATGCTAGTTTTATCATGTTAGATACAAGTATGAATTCATAAATATCTCTATTTCAAGAGATATGTACTGGTGACAACTTGATAAGGACTGAACTGTGATAGTTTAGGTTTTATATCAACTTGGCTATATCTGGATTCTCAGTGGTTTGGCAGATAAGACGTAGTAACCCCCCATGATGAGATCTTGTATAATGTAATCACATTCATGATTAAATCTGCTATGAACAGCCAATCAATTGAAAGGAAGTTTCCTTGGGTTGTGTTGTTGTTGTTAGGTGCCATCGAGTCAGTACCAACCCACAGCGACCTTATGCACAGCAGAATGAAATACTGTCCCATTCTGGGCCAACCTCACTACTGTTGCCACACTTGAGTGCATTGATGCTGTCACTTGGCCAATACATCTTGTTGGAGGACTTCCTCTTTTTCTCTGACCCTACACCTTACCAAACATGATATCCTTCTCCAGCAACTGGTTCCTCCTGACAATATGTCCAAAGTATGAGAGACGAAGTTTGGCCATCCTGGCCTCCAAGAAGCACTCTGGCTGCACTTCTTCCAAAATGGATCTATTGGTTTTTTTGGCAGCCCATAGCACTTCCAATATTCTCCTCCAACACCATAACTGAAAAGCGACAATTATTCTACGGTCTTCCTTATTCACTGTCCAGCTTTTGCATCCATATGAGGTTATTGAAAATACCATGGCTTGGGTCAGACACACCTTAGTCCTCAAGCTGACATCTTTGCCCTTCAACACTTTAAAAAAGGTCTTGTGCAGCAGATTTGCCTAATGGAATATGTCGTTTGATTTCTTGACTGCTGCTTCCATGAGTGTTGATAGTTAATCCAAGAAGAATGAAGTCCATGACAATTTTAATATTTTCTCCATTGATAAGAATGCCGTTTATTGGTCCAGTGGTGAGGATTTTTGTTTTCTTGACATTGAGAGGTAATCCATACCGAAGACTGTGCTCTTTGATCTTCATCAGTAAACATGCTAAGTCCTCTTCACTTTCAGCAAGCAAGGTTGTATCATCTGCATATCACAGGTTGTTAACAAGTCTTCCTCCAATCCTGATGCCATGTTTTTCTTCATATAACTGAGCTTCTCAGATTATTTGCTCAGCATACAGGTTGAATAAATATGATGAGAGAATACAACCTTGTCACACACCATTCTTAAATTTAAAACATTCAGTGTTACCATGTTCTGTTAAAACAACTGCCTCTTGGTCCAGGTACAGATCCCTCATGAGCACAATTAAATGTTCCGGAATACTCATACTTTGCAATGTTGTCCATAACTTGTCATGATCTACACAATCGAAAGCCTTTGCATAGTCAATGAAGCACAGGTAAACATCTTTCTGGTATTCTCTGCTTTCAGCCAGGATCCATCGGACATCAGCAATGATATCCCTCATTCCACAGCCTCTTCTAAATCTGGCTTGAACCTCTGGAAGTTCTCTGTCAATGTATGCTTGCAGCCATTTCTATATTACCTTTAGTAAAACTTTACTGATGTGGGATATCAAAGAGATGGCCCAATGATTTCCGAATTCCATTGGGTCAAATCTTTTTTGAATGGGCACAAATATGGATCTCTTCCAATCAGTCGGTCAGATAGTCATCCTCCAAATTTCTTGACAGATATGAGTTAGTGCCTTCTGTGCCGCCTCACTTTCTTGAAAGAGTTCAATTTTTATTCCATTAATTCCTGGTGCCTTGTTCTTTGCCAATTCATCTTCAATGCACCTTGGACTTCCTCTTTCAGTATAATTGGCTGTTGATCAATTACTACCTCTTGAAACAAATGAACATTAACCAGTTCCTTTTGGTACAGTGACTCTGTGTATTCTTTCTATCTTCTCTTGATGCTTTCTGCATCAGTCAATAATTTGCCCAGAGAATCTTTCAATAACGAAAGTCAAAGCTTGAATGTTTTTCTTCAGTTCCCTCAGCTTGAGAAATGCTGAATGTGTTCTTCCTTTCTGGTGTTCTGATTCCAGATCTTTGCACATTTTGTTGTAATGTTTGGCTTTATCTTCTAGAGCTGATGTTTGAAATTTTCTGTTCAGCTCTTGGACCTCCTCATTTCTCCCTTTTGCTTTAGCGTCTCTACGCTGGAGAGCCAGTTTCAGTGTCTCTTCTGACATCCATTTTGACCTTTTGCTTCTTTCTTGTCTTCTTAATGACTTTTTCTTTCTTCATGTATGATGTTCTTGATGTCATCCCTCACCTCATCTTGTCTTCTGTCTTTAGTGCTTAATGTAACAAATCTGTTCTTCAGATGATCTCTAAATTCAGGTGGGATATATTCAAGGTCTTATTTTGGCTCTTGTGGACTTGTTTTCATTTTCTTCAGCTTCAGTTTGAATTTGCATATGAGCAATTGATGGTCTGTTCCACATTCTGTCCCTGGCCTTGTTTTCACTGATGATATGGAGCTTTTCCATCTTCTTTTTCCTCAGATGTAGTCAATTTGTAGTCTATCTGGTGAGGTTCATATGTACAGTCGTCTCTTATGCTGTCTAAAGAAGGTATTTGAAATGAACAAATCATTGATTTTGCAGAATTCTATCATGCATCTTCAGCATCATTTCTATCACCAAGGCCATACTTTCCAACTATTGATCCTTCCTCTTTGCTCCCAACCTTTGCATTCCAATCACCACCAGTTGTTGTTGTTAAGTACTGTTGAGTCTGTTCTGACTCATAGTGACCCTGTAAAGGGTTTCTGAGGCTGTAAATCTTGACGGGAGCAGAAAGCCTCATCTTTCTCCCACAGAACAGCTGGTAGTTTCGAACTGCTCACCTTGCAGTGCACAGCCCGATTCATAACCACTACGCTACCAGAGCTCCTTTCCAATCACCAGTAATGATCAATAAAAAATCTTGATGGCATGTTTGATCAATTTCAAATTGAAGAAGTTGGTAGAATTCTTCTATTTCATCCTCACTGGCTTTAGTGATTGGTACATAAATTTGAATAATAGTGGTATTAACTGGTCTTCCCCTAGGTGTATGGATATTTTTTTTATCACAGACAGCATTGTATCTCATGACTGATCTGGATATGTTCTTTTGGACAATGAATGCAGCACCATTCCTCTTCAATTTGTCATTTCAAAATGGCCAATACCAGTCCACTTCAGCTCACTAATGCCTAAGATATCACTATTTATGCAATCCATTTCATTTTTGACAACTTCCAATTTTCCCAGATTCATACTTCGTACATTCCATGTTTAGATTTTCAGTGGATGTTTACAACTGTTTCTCTTCATTTTGAGTTGTGCTCCATCAGCAAATGAAAGTCCTGCGGGCTTTTCTCCCACCAGCTTTACTCCATTCACATCATCACGGTCAACTCTACTTTGAGGTGACAGCTCTTCCTCTGTCATATTTTGAGTGTCTTCCAACCTGAGGGGCTAATTTTCTGGCACTATATCTGACAGTGTTTCTCTGCTATTAATAAGGTTTTCAGTCACTAAATATTCAGAAGTAGTTCATCACTCCTTCTTCCTAGTCTGTCTTTGTCTGGAAGCTTATCTGAAACCTGTCCACCATGGGTCACCCTGCTGGTGTTTAAAATACCGGTGGCATAGCTTTCAGAATCACCGCAACTCACAAGCCACCACAGTATGACAAACTGACAAATGAGTGGGTGGTTCTTGGGGTGTAGCCTGATCCAATATATTGGATGGAGATGTGCTGATAACTGTATAACAATTGGCTAAATAGGGGGAAACAAAGCCTTGATTTGTAGCATGTGATGATTTCTGTGTTAAAATATTCTCACCATGCCTGATTTCAACCTACCAATATGGCAGGAATCACATAACACAGACTTGGGAAGAGAAGAACAATATCCCAGCACGATACAAAATTTCCACTAAACAGTCATACAACAGACAAAAAATTACCCCAAGAGCATTGCTGTTGTTGAGTGCCATCAAGTCAGTTCTGACTCAGATGGTCCCTGTATGGGGTTTCCAAGAGCAGCTGGTGTGTTTGAAATGCCAGCCTTGTGGATAGCAATCCAGCACCATAGATAATAGTAAAATTAGGAAATTAGAAAGTGATGAGTTTTAAGTATCTATTGCTTTTGTTTCTAAATATGATTTATTTAATTGTAAGTGTGGTGCTTTTGGATCAGCACAGGACTATAAACCACAAGTTCAGCAGTTCAAACCCACCAACTGCTCCTTGGAAACCATACACAGAATCACTTTGAGTCAGAAGCAACGCAAAGATCATATCATTTGGATTTTAACAACAGCTGTGCTTAGCCACAACCTCATGATAATTCAGAAACTATAACCATCGGTTCTTGTGAGTTAGCTCCAGCACGTCACAACTTAAAAGTAAAAAAGAAAAGAAAAGAAACAATCATCTCAACCAGCAAGATTTAGTACATGTAGTAAGAACATGATAAACATAACTGAGAACCATGAACTAAGACTTCAACAAATGGAGGAGCACAACAGGCCAAAGGAAACCCTTACATGATAGAAATGTTAATACTCCTCAGATTCATTATAATTTCAGAGATAGATCATTCAAACAACTACACATTTAAGAAATCCCAAACACAAAATGATCCAGGCAAAGGGAGGACCACAACAGCTAAAGGCCACAGAGGTAACACGATTCCACTGCCATCACAGTAACAACAACTGCCTATGAGCAGGTACACAGCAGCTGGACAGTGTGGGAAGGTAAATAGGAGACCGGTGGTGATGGTTATGTGCCGCAGAGTCGATTCCGACTCACAGCAGCCCCGTATAGGGTTTCTGAGGTTGTAAATCTTTCTCCCAAGGAACTGGTCATTTCAAACCGCTGACCTTGAGGTTAGTAGCCCAACTAATAACCACTATGCTACCAGAGCTCCTTAAATAGGACTACACCTATGAACATACATATATATGTTCATATACATATATGAATGTGAATATATATATATATATATAGGTTTGGCAGAGGCTGTTTCACATTTGTACTTATATATGCTACAGAAAGCCTCATCATTCTCCTGTGGAGCAACTGGTAGATTCGAATTGCTGCTCTTGCAGTTAAACCCATTCTGCAACCAGGGCTCCTTAAGCTGGACACAGTAATGCTAATTGCATTCTTTACAAATCAATACCAAGACCATCCAAGACAATTCTCCAACAACAACAAGCAGGTGGCACTTGCTCTCAAAGCTATTACAAGACTAGCATATTTAGACAAGTGTGGTACTAGGCACTGGAAAAGACAAAAGTTCTGCTCTCAGTCCAGCGGGATAGACAGCTAAACAGGTCATTCTAATTTCATGTGACAAGCCAGAAATAGCCAGCCAGACACGGAGCACTGAGGAGCCTGGAATTCCACCAAAAGGAAGCAGTATCCGAATATGCAGATTGGCCTTTTTTCTAGTCTCTTGGTCCTTCCATCCATCAAGTTGTTTTCCAGAAACCTTGTCTCATTCCCCATCCCATCACCAGTATGCAAGATTGTCTGTTTTCTAACATGCTTGCCAACACTGGATATTAATGCCATTTTTCTTATTTTGCCTAGTTTGAGAGGTTAAAATGGCACTGTACCATAATTAGCATGCCTGATGTCTAATGAGGAGTCTGTGAGTGGTGTGAACAGTCAATGTACTCAGCTACTAACCGAAAAGTTGGAGTTCTAGTTCACTCTTAGAACCTTAGAAGAAAGGCCTAGTGATCTTCTGTTGTTGTTAGGGGCCATCAAGTTGGTTCCAATTCATCAGGACCCTTTGTACAACAAAATGAAACATGCCCAAACATGGTGGTCTTCTGCAAAGACTGGCCCCACCTGCTAACATGCCCAAAGTATGTGAGACTAAGTCTCATTATCCTGGCCTTTA
Source organism: Chrysochloris asiatica (assembly GCF_000296735.1). Classification (NCBI taxonomy): domain Eukaryota; kingdom Metazoa; phylum Chordata; class Mammalia; order Afrosoricida; family Chrysochloridae; genus Chrysochloris; species Chrysochloris asiatica. The sequence goes on along the minus strand of NW_006408541.1, from coordinate 21,571,433 downwards.
AGGAGCACTCTGATTGTATTTCTGTATCTGTCCAATGAAGATGTGTCCATTGAGTCCATAACATAGTCAATATTCTTTGTTAGCATCATAATTCAAAAGCATCATTCTTCTTCAGTCTACCTTATTGACTGTCCAACTTTCACACACACATGAGGCAAGTGAAAATAACATGGCTTGGGTCAGGTGCATTTTAGTCTTTGAAGTGACATCTTTGCTTTTTAATACTTTAAAGAGATGCTTTGCAGTAGATTTGCCAATGCAATGTAAAATTGGAACAGACTCAGTGGCAACTGGTTTGATTTGGTATCTAATGAAGATGCTCATATTTCCTATACTTATTGGCTATTTTTATTTCTACTTCTATGGAAGCCCATCTACTCTATCCTCTGGTGGTCCCTTGTGCTGTCTTATTAGGCACTCAATACAGTGTGTCATACAAACGAGTCTAACATTGTGTGTACCCATTTCCTTCACTAGACTTCAAGCTGGGATAGTGTCTATTTTATTCCGTGTATGCAGGAGCAAACATTAGCCAGCTTAGACTAGGTGCTCTGAGGACACGTGCCAAACAAGTGTGGCAGCAGATTTGGGAGCACCTTCATGTGGGAGTCTGCAGCCCCCGCATCTGAACCACACACAGAAATGGCGCTGCATTCCCAGAGCATAGAATCCTGCCAACATTATTAACAGCAACTGGGCACAAACAAGAAGAAAAACAAAAATAGAGCAAGACAGCAGTTCATTCCATTGTACGTGATCATGAGGCAGAGACAAGTTTGTATAAAATTAAAGGAGAAGAGTTTCCTTTAGAAAATATATTTTGCTTAAGAGATGGTTCCAGTGTGCCTGTGGAATTGTCAGAGAAAATTCGATCCTCAGCAAATAACAGTCACTTTAATGTCTACTTTATTTCTAAGGAGTTACTCTGCTTTACCTTCCATTTGTTGTGTCTTTCCAACACCTTCCTTAAGGGAGGCTGTCGGTCCGGTCTGATCTACTCATCAGTCAGTGGGAAGGCCCTGCAGGGAGGTGGAATGGCATTAGAGCAGACTACGAGTTTGTAGAAACATGCGTGCAAGAGTTCAGACCTTCTTTCTACAGCAGAAGCCACTCCATCCATTTGACAGCTGTAGTGAACCAAACAGGGGTCGCTGAAGAGATATGTTGTTGTTATGTGCCATGGAGTCGGTTCCAACTCATAGCAACCCTATATAGGGTTTCTGAGGCTGTAAATCTTTATGGGAGCAGAAAGCCTCATCTTTCTCACACGGAACAGCTGGTAGTTTCAAACTGCTGACCTTATGGTTCGCAGCCCGATTTGTAACCACTACACTACCAGAGCTCCTTCTGAAAAGATATACCCACATCTTAATCTTGGAGCCTGTGAAAGTCAGTTTATTTGGGAAAGGGCCTTTGCAAACATAAGTAAGGATCTTGAGATGAAATAATCCTGGGATCATCATGAGATTAGCCTAAATTCACTGACAAGAGCATTTGTCTAAGATAGGGAGAAGACACAGATACACGGAGGTCATGTGAAGATGGAGACCGAGACTGGAATGGAAATGCCACCAGCCTCCAGAAGCTAGAAGAGACCAAAAAAGAAGAGACCACACAATCATCAGAGAGAACCTACCCCTACTGGCTTCTAGTTTCAGACTCTTGGCCTCCAGAGCTGAGAGAGAATACTTTCTGTCTCTAACCATCAAGTCTTTGGTAATTTGCTACAATAGTAACACCAACACCAATTCTATTCACCAACACCTGAATATCTTTGCTGTGTTTCTGCATGTTCCCAGACCCATTTTTTCCTTCCTTCCTAAGCTCTCACACAGACTACTGCAGCAGCCTCCTACCTTCAGCCTTCACCCCTGTGCCCCCACACAGACCCCTCAACCAGATTTCAGAATAACTTCCAAGAGCACCAACCAGAGACCACCACTCTCCTGCTTGAAGCCTTCAATCAGTGACTCGCTCCATCATGGACATCAGGATCAAATCCAAATCCTCAGAGTGTTATGCCCAAGGATTCCCAACATCTGGGCCTTGCTTGCATCTTGTACTTTATATCTGCAACACAAAACCCCTAAGCACCCTAATTCCAGTCATGACAGACCCTTACATTCAGCTCCCCAAACTTGCCAGGCTTCCCCCACCCATGCTATTTCTTCTTCAGTATCCTTTCCTTCTTGTTAGCTAGGGAAATATCCTTCAAGATTCTGCCCAAGTGTCATCTTTTTGAGGCCTTCATTTGACCCATACCTCTACTTCCAATGTTCCGTCAACAGAACTGAGCTCTTTTAGCCATTCCGATTGCCTCCAATGCATTCCTGAGTTACAGCCCCTATTCTAACTGGGCCCATGCGTGTGTTGATTTGTTCATCTCCCCATTAACCTATGAATTGCTTTAGGGCATGCCCCATGTATGTCGGAGCCATCTTTGTATTCTAGAACATAATCTACTACTGGAACACAGCAGGAATCCAATAAGTAGATGGATGGGTGGGTGGGTGGGTAGATGAACAGACGGATGAATAGAAGTGAGGAAGGCAGGAAGGGTAAGTGATGAGTGACTGGATGGATGGTTGGGTAAGTGGGTGAGTGGGTAGCTAAGATGGTTGGGTGGATGAGTTGGTGAGGAGATGGATGAATAGTTGGAGTTGTAGGCATGTGGATGAAAACTAATCTGTCTACGTGTCAAATGTGCTAACAAATGGACAACTTGCTGAGTATGGAGTGAAATGGTGCAGGAATGCTGGCACACAATGACATAACCGAGAGTTAGTGAATGGGCTATATGTCACTCATCAAAATTGCAAGAAGAAGAGAAATACAGTATAACAAAGCTGCCATTTCCTACAGCTTTCCAGTTTATAAACCACTTCGGAAGCATCGGTTTCTTGATTTCTCACAACCACCTGGTGAGGTGAGGAGTTCCTATCATCTCCATTTCACAAGGAACTGAGGCTCAGAAAGCTTTTAGAAATTAGCAAAGGGCTTATTGGCAGCCAGGGCCTTAGGTACGAAGTGTGTTCAACTCTTCAGTTCATACTCATTCTGCCCATCACAAACTTTATGATCCTCTGCCCTCTAGCTCTGCCCTGTGTGACCAGCCCTAGTCTCAGCTCTAAATAGCGGAATACCCATCAAGCACTTACAGAGAAATGAGTGGTGTTGTGAACATCCAACTGTGTCCATGTAAAACCCAGAGACACACAAAGCCTGCCTGAAAATGACTGATTGCATGGAAAGTGACAAGTCATCATCTGCTCCTGGCACTGTCGACAACTGGTTAACGTGAATATTGTGTTGATTCCTGCTAGATGGAAGATGTCACTTATTGTTAATGGAGTGTCACACGTATGCTTGCCTAAAGGAAAATGCTCTTTGGGTGGTGGAGGTTGTTGTTCTCAATTTAACAGCCAAGAAAAGAAAAGATTCAACAGAAAAGATGGTTTTACCTAGGGGTAGAATGAGAAGGAGTCTTTCTAATTTATTTTCCTTTCTTTAGTGGAGCAACCAAAAGCCCAACCATGCTTGGTGTGAATCTGAGGATGTGAGCCTGGGTCCTGGAAGAGGTCAAATTCCCTGGGCTGTCAAATAGAGCTTTAGATTTGAGAAATAAACAAGGTCCTCAGGATCCACCACGCTCTCGACCAGTTCTCAACTCTCCTCAGCTCAACAATGATGATTTGGAAGTCTACTGACAAATAACAATAGATAATAGCCACAGAACACTCTATTAAGGACAATGAGTGGTGCTTAGTAAACACTTTACCACCATTTACTCCACACAGTCCTCCTATGAGGCAGGTACAGTCCCACAAACCCTGGTCTAAGAATTCTGAGTTCTCAGAAGCCCTGAAAATCAAAAGCTGAAAATCTACATGGTGCTAAGACCCGAGTTCAGCTGGTTATCAGTTTAGTCAGAATCCGCTACATGGTAACTGGTTTTAAAGGCCGGGTCTGGACTCCTGGTGTGGTGCTGTAGGATCAGCACTGGGCAAATCACAAAGCTGGCAGTTCAAATCCACTAACTGCTCCACAGAAAACCTATACAGTGTCACTATGAGTCCGAATCAACTTAACAACAACGATACCTATACTTTTGCCACGCTTGATTTCGGAGTGCTTCCTCAGATCCTGCTTGAGGTGTTATTTATTATAAGGTACAAGTACCAGGACACCTTCCTAGAACAGAAAGATAAAACATTCTGAATTCTAAAGACATTTGGCCTCAAGAGCTGGCTAGAAGGGTCTAAAAACTTGTTAGATCCATTTTAAGTGTGAAAAAACTGAGGCATAAAGAGGTTAAGGATCTTGCCTGAGGTTGTTGTTGTTAAAAGTTGTTGAATGGGTTCCGTCTCACAGCGACCCTATATAGGGTTTCCAAGGAGTGGCTGGTGGGTTTGAACTGCCAACCTTGTACTTAGCAGTCCAATACTTATTCTTCAGCACTGGTTATGTAGTTTAAAAACAATAAAGCTGGGTTTAGTGCCAGACAGGCTCTTGTTAGAACTGAGTTACTGGTGCAGTTACTCACGGGGCTCAGCTGTCTTTGACATAGGCTGTGTCCCTTCCAGCTTTTCTCAGTCTTCACCCTTCTCCATCCAGCAGTTGAGCCCTTGCTGGTTGTCAAAGCAGGAAGTCACGATTTGCCTCCACATACAGCTGAGCTGTGCAACAATCCCCAGAGTATCAGGACCTTAATTAAACTGCTTTATTCAAGCGACTCTTGGGAGATATACCTCTGCTGCCAATCCAGAAGTAAAAGCAATGGCAACATCAGTCATAGTTAAATAGCTCTCAAAGGTTAGGGCCCATGCTTGAGTTTACATACTGGGACACAACAAAAGCCATCTGCCGACTTGCTGGGAGTCAGCCAGCACCAAATTATCACATTTCCTCATACTGCAGAAGTTCAAGCAGATCTTAGAGCCAGACAGCTTGTGCTAGACTCCTAGTCCAGCCACTTTAAGCTGTGTGACCTTGGGTGAGTTACTTAGCCCCTCTGTGCCTCAGTTTCCTTATTTAGAAAATAATAGAGATAATAAGTGTACATGCCTTCTAGAATTTGCATGAGGATTTAATGAGTTCCTACTAAAAGAACTTAGAATACAGCCAGCTCTACGTGAATTATTGTAGAAGACTTGATGGCACAGTGGGCTAAGCATTAGCCTGCAAACTATAAGGCTGGTGGTTTGAACCCATCAGCCACCTTGTTGGACAAAGATAAGACAGCCTTCTTCCATAAAGATCTACAGCCTTTATTTTCTCAAAACGTTAAAAATAGAAATATCATTGTTGTTGTTAAGTGTAGTGGAGTCAGTTCCAACTCACAGCAACATAGAGTTTACAAAGAGCAGCTAGTGAGTTTGATCCACCAACCTTGTGGCTCAAACTGACCTTGCAGTCCAGCACATTATCCTGCAGCACCACACAAGGACTCCAGAAATATCACAGGACCCAACAATCTTACTACGTAGCATGTATCCTCAAGAAATCAGAGCCAGGACACAAGTAGACATAGATGGTACACCCAGGTTCACTGCAACACTATTCACAACACCAAAAAGATGGAGCCAGCCTAAATGCCTGTTAATAGAAGAAGCTTACAGAGCCCTGAGTTCTAATTTATGGTGATGGGAAAACCACACTGATTAAGGATGATAAGGGTTGTGCAGTCGATTCATGTAATCAATGTTAGTAAGTTGTACACCTGGAAAAAGTTAAAGCAGCAAATGTTGTGTGATATGTTTACAACAGCAACTTAAAAGGAAGAACTACTAAAGCTGCTTATGTACAAATACCTCTTGAAATTTGGGTTCTTGGTTTGGAGACTGAGGATCATGGTTTCATGGGATATTCCAGTTCACTGGCCTAATAATATCTTCAGTTCTTCTGTTCTATCTCCTGGTTTGTTGTCTAGTGTCTGGGGTCTTCAAAGCTAGCATGCAGTCATCCAGGATGCAACCATGGTCTCTATTAGCCTAAAGCAACAGAGGAAGGAGACTCAGGAATGGGAGAGGAATATGGAGTCTGTGGCTCATTTCCTCCATGGACATGAGACCAGAAGAACCGGCTACCATTATGGAAAATTTTGCTCAAAGATTCGATAGCATAATCCTGGATATGGAGAAGGGGCAATGCAGAACAGAATTCAAATCTTCATGGAATCCAGACTTTCTGGAACCTTGGAGGCAATGTTCTTGGTATTTTTTTTATTAAGTGCCATTGAATTGGTAAGAGCTCATAGCTAAGACCCCGTATAGGGTTTCTGAGGAACAGCTGGTGGGTTTGAAATGGTGACCTTCCAGCTAGTGATCCAGCTAATCTTTATCCTACAGCAACACCCCAATTCTCCTGACACTATTACCTATTAACCTCAAGCCAAAAATATCCACTTAAGACTTCTTTAAACCAAATAATAGTTTAGCTTCATTAGTAAAGAATGTCTGTCTTCAGCATTGTACTCTTAAAGAACTATCTACATGGGATCAAACTGACAACAGCAGCTATAAAGGTTGGATATGAAGCTTAAGAAGCAGTGAGTTTCTGTTAGTGGGAAAGCACATTCCGAAAAAGAGGGCAAAAATAGTTGCACAACTTGAAGAATATAATCAAGGTCACTGGATCACACATGGAGAAATTATTATGTTGTGTGTGTTCTGCTGTGTATATTCTCAACAACAACAATAAATTTAAAAAAAAAAAAAAACTAAACTAAAAGATTTATAGTCTTGAAAACCCTGTGGAGCATCTCTCCTCAGTCCTATGAGCAGCAATGAGCTCAACAACAGCAGTGGTTTGGAGATTTGGTTTTGTTTTGGTCTGGTTACATACAGCTTTACTTCAGAAATAAATAAATTAAGACTTTGCTTCATGTTTTCACTTCTCTGAAATTGGGATCCTTCTCACCATTGATTTCTACTAATAATGTAATGTTTATTTGGTTGTTGTTTCCAGAAAGCTACAATTTAACCAATGGTGCATCTTTTATCTTGATAACATCTTAGACTCCATTGCATGTGGTAAATAATACATTTGGAAGAACTGGAGGCATTCTTCCTTTGGTCCATAGAGACCAGAGTGAATTGTAATTCAAGCTGTGCTCACAATGTGTCCTTGTGTGGGGGTCACTCTTTCTATTCACGAGCAGCTGAATTTCCAGACTGAACACCAGGCAAAGTAGTTGTTCCCACTGCAAGGGAAGAACTGTGAACTTTTTAAATTTTATATTTCCAAATTCTAACAAATGGCCAGAATCCACTATGAATGTCTTCTAATTCGCTTTGAGTTGCACCTCTGTCACCTGCAGAGGAAGCCAAAGATTTTTACCTGCAACCTGAAGGGTAATGCATGTCAGAAAATGGGTCAGAGAAGAGCCAAAAGTGTGTTGGAACTTCATTATTGTGTCTGAAAGTGTTATCTGAGGCTTTTACAGTCTTCAGAGAAGAAAGTCTCTAAACTCAAAGTCTCTAAACTCAAAGTTCCCACAAACATATATGAGGGGGCTTCAAAAACTTCATGGAAAAATTTCATTACCTTTTTATTCTGGCTTCTTAAAGAACTTTTTGTTGCCCTCTTGTACCTAACAAAAAGTTAAATAAGACTGACTCATAAGAAACAGAGAGAAGAAACCTTGAGAAAAAATAAATTGTAAATCAAATGTTACTGTCTTGCTGCAAATCCTCCAATGGCTTCTTAATATAGTTGTTGCTAAGTTCCATTGAGTCAGTTTCCACTCATAGAGATGCTGTATAGGATTTCAGAGGCGCTGCTGTGGGGGCTTGAACTGATGCCTGTAATTGGAATATAATACTATTTCTTTACACTGTTCTTCTGAGTTGCCTTTGCCCATCTCTTCTGATCTTTTTCATCCCATGGGTCCCCTCACAAATGATGCTCCACATCAAAAGATACGTTATAGTGAGGCACATACACCATGGAACAGTTAAGCACTCCAGATCACAAGGACAGCATTTACTTTAGGACAAAATTCAGAAGGATGGGGGAAGGAGAAAGAATGGACACCAGACCCATAGGCAGGAAGTGGGATAACTAATGTTACATGGAGAGGACTGCAATCACTGAGATGAAACGAAGTGCATGATTTGCTGAATGTAAAACTGATGATCTGCTCTGTAAACTTGCACTCAATTTGCAATAAAAACATTTAAATTATTATTTAGAAAAAACATGCCAGGCTTTTTCCATTTTCTCAAACACAGTTTTTCCAGTCTCAGGTTTTTGTATCTGATATTCTAGAAAGATCATTCAAGCTCTGGTAGCATAGTGGTTACGAACCAGTCTGCGAAACACAAGGTCAGCAGTTCGAAACTACCAGCTGTTCTGCTGGAGAAAGATGAGGCTTTCTGCTCCCGTAAAGATTTACAGCCTCGGAAACTCTGTACAGAGTCACTATGAGTCAGAACTGATTCCACGGCACATAACCACCACCACCACCAGGGACAGTTGTTCAGGATGTTTATGGTTCAAGGTCAATCAGAGGAAGGGGTGCCTTTTTCTAACTCATTCAAAGGAGCAGTATGGGCTAGTGGCTCTCCTACTGCTCTGTAATTCATTTATTCTTAGAACAAACATTAGCTGAGCCCCTGACTCTGAGTCAGGCACTGTTCTAGGCAATGGGGTTGTAGCCTTGAGCAAGATGTGGTGTGGTGAGTTATTTGTTTGGCTCTCCTAGTCATAGTCTATGTAACTCCCACCAAATGATTGGCTAGGACCATGCAGATTGGGTGCATTTCCTCTTTTCCTAATGTATCTGGGTAAAGAGAAGGCAGGGGAAGAAGCTGATAAGATTATATGATTCAGTTATGAGTGGTTGTTAACAGGGCTCAATGTGATTGTAAAAACTTGGGTTTCTAATGTGGGAAATGGTCAATTTCTCCTGCTGAGTATACAACGAAACATTTCAGAAGCAGGACAGAGGACTTCATTACCAACAAGACAGAAGAACCAGAAGTAAAGCAAGATCCCTGCAAATTGAATCTCCTTCACCCACCAGACAGGCTATGGCACCAAAGAGGCAAGAGAGGAGTGGCAGCAGCAGAGCCAACAGCCATAGTGATGGGCTTCTCAGCTCACAGAGCAAGGAAAGCTGTGTGCTTTCAGGGAGGAGGCTTACTTGTCGAGTTTGGGTTTTGTTCCAAGCAAGCTGTGAAACCACTGTAGGTTTTAAGCAGGAATTACATTACCCAACATGTATTTCGAAAGATTCCTCTAACTCAGGGTTGTCCGAGAACATCAAATCTATTATATATAAGTCCATTGCTACTCATAGCAACCTTATAAGACAGGACTGACCTGCCCTATAACATTTCCAAGGCTGTCAGTTTTTACAGAAGCAGCTGGTGGATTCGAACAGTCTACCTTTCAGTTAGCAGCTAACTAAATACTTGTGATAATAGAAATACTCTACATCTACACTGTTCAATGCAGTAGCCACTAGCCACATGTGATTCCTGAGCCCTGGAAACATGACTTCTGTGACTAAAAAACTGAATTTTAAATTCTCCTGAATTTCCATTTAAGTCAAATGAAATAGTCACATGTGTTTGGAGGCTACTGTTTTGCTCAGTGAAATTTAGGTGCCGGTGTAGAATAATTGTGAGATGTGGTGGGCGAGGAGGAAGATTAATTGAAGGTTGACTGTATAAGGTGGTCCCAGAGAGAAATGATGGCTGGAAGTAGAGAAAGAGAGAAGTGGACGGGCCTGAAATTTGTTTTTGAGATGAGACCCACAGGGTAGAGGAGGGATTGAGGGAAAATGAGGAAAAATGAGGAACTGGGGGGAAATTACCAGTTTGGGCTTGAACAACCTGAGTGGATGGTAAGGCCCATAAAAATCATCATGAAAAAGACTGAGATCTCAGCAGGTTTGGGGAAAGAAACAAAAACTCAACAACAACAAAATTTCACATCTCCCCAAGTCTTTATGTAGCAGGTTCACTCTTGACATTTGGTCCTTAAATGTCAATTCAAATGTCACCTCCTCTGAGGGACTGCCCTGTAATACCCACTCTCCCCATCTCCTCGTCACCCTCTCCCATCCTGGTCTGTTGTCTTCTTTTCCAGATTTATTATATGAAGTTCAGATCCGCAATGATTGGATGGTTAACACACTCCCTCCCACCTCTCTACACTGTACCCTACCTTCATATAGGAACCACGTCTATCACTCCCCATGCTGGTGCCACTGCCTGAACTGGTACCCAACACAGAGCAGACGCATAAACACACAGTGAATTAAAGACACAGGGATAAATATTTTCATCTTGGCAAAAAACAAAAAAACAAACACAGCTAAAGCCTTGAGAGGTAGCTTTCTGGTTTGCGTTTTGCACAATATAAAACATTGGAGAAACACAGGGTGCTCCCACACATGCCCTGTGGACAAAAGGGGAAGTTTACTGGGATTGGTTACCAGTATTTCACATATGCAAAAACAGTGTTTTTCCAGGTAATGAGTCACCTGATCCAACGGGTGTGAAAGTGAATGCTCATCTCAGTAATGGGTCCCATTTATCTCTGAGAGTATTTGGGGAGCAAAGGGTGGGTAACATGAACAGAGGGTAAATCCCAGGTTGCCACTCTTCCAAGTACACAGGGCCAAAGAGTGCTAGCGGCCAATCTCCTGGAGCATCACGTGGCCTCTACACATCAGTAGACAGCTTCCTGGATGAATGAAGAGTCACTTTGCTTCTGGTCCTGATTTAATTTGTGTAGTCACATCTTGGGGAAGTGGCTTGATCTTTGGTCACCACTCTCTCCCTCCCTCCTGCCCTTCATGCATTAGGTCACACTGCATTCCTGATCCCCCAAAACCTCTTAGTATGTTCTCACCAACTACACAGCCAACAAGAAACCCTGGTAGCATCATGGCTAAGCACTCAGTTGCTCACCGAATGGTGAGCAGTTTGAAGCCAACAGTCACTCCACGGAAAAACGATGTGGCGGTCTACTTCAGAAAAGGTGACAGACAGTCTTGGAGACCCTCTGGGGTAGTTCTATCTGCCCTACAGGTCTGCGGTGAGTTGGAATTGAATCAATGGAAATGGTTTAGTTTGTTGGTTTTACACAGGTAAGCTACATTACCCCAAAGCTTTTGAGTCCCAAAGACAAACTTTACATTTTCTTGTTTCTGCCTGTCCAACAGGAATGGCATGCATTTTGGCCATTTTTCTCTTGTTTCAGACTTCATTCTGTCTGCAGACTTGCTGCACCCCAGGACACACACATGACTGCAGGCATACACCCACAGACACACACAGAGCTCTCAGCAGCGTCTTTCACTCTACACTGCCTCACGGTCGTGAGAATGCATTGCTTTCCTCTTCACAGGCTCCCGAAATGAGATCGCGTCTGCTAAAAGCCATTGTAAGCACTGGGTGAGCAACTCCAGAAAATTGGTACAAGTTCCACTAAGGCTAGAGACAAGAGAGGAGAAAAATCTGCTCAATTCCAACTGCATTCACTTTACCCACAAAATGGAACAAGCCCTTCAGTTTTACACTAACCCCAATTCAGAACCAAAATTAAAACAAAAGCTATTATTAGCAATTCCCTGAATGGTCATGGTTTTCTATTTGCCATCCGCTTCAATCCAAATCATGCAGGCACAAAAAAAAAAAAAAAAAATCTTCATTTTTTAAAGCAGAATTCCTCCTCAGGCCCATTGTGCCATCTCAGTTTCCCAAGGAAACTATAGACAACATAACATTTAAAAAAATAATAATAACCAGAATGCATTAAAAATATGAGTTATTACAGAAAGAGAATATAATTCTGCCAGCCCTGAACCTGAGCCATAGATGTTCAAAACAAGGTAATAATTTGAGGAATATTTGGTATGAGCGTAAAGGATAAGAGACAGAAAGCATGTGAGTTGAGAAACAATACTGTTTGCCACTGACTTTAAGATAATTGAAGTGAATAATGGACTACATAACAGCCAATGAATGAGATACCATGCAGCTATTCAATGCCATTTTCACAGTTCTTAATAACGTGAGAAAAGCACAGATTATAAAGCTAAGCTGGAACAAAGTCGGCTACATGACAACATATAGAGCATGATTTCAATTATGTGACAATGCACAGACAACTATGAAAGGAAATACAATGACAATATTAGCAATAGTTCCCTTTGGGTCGTCCAAACGATCTACCAGACCTTACTTTCCTATTCTTTCTACATTCCTGTTTTCCAAATTTTGTATGGAAGGTGCATATTATTATTACTATTTACAAAACCTTTACATTCAGTAAGCTTTTATTCTAAAATAAAGTTTACTTCAATGTTTAAACTGCTTTCATTTTGTATGAACATTTTATGCAAAAGTGCTTGTCTTAAACTACCCTCTTGTTATTATAATACTTGAGGAAGCAAGAGAGAATTATTCTGATACCTATACCCAGCCATAATGATGAGGAGGCTAGGGAAGGTGTGGACTCCTGGTGTGGCACTACAGGATCAGCATGGGACTGTAAATCACAAGGTTGACAGTTCAAACCCACCAGCCACTCCTCAGAAACCTTACACAGAGTCATTATCAGTCGGGACCGACTTGACAGCACTCAACAACAACAACAATAGCTAAGGTTTACAGCTTCTGGGATCCACAGCTGGGTGAGGAGTCAGGCAGTCTGGCAGTTCCCCACGAAGCCCAGGAAAGCCAACATGGAAGGCTAAAGTCTCCACAACTGCCAGTGTGAATCTTTACTCAAAACAGGTAATGACTTAGATAGGATTAAAACGTCTTTGCTGTTGTTAATGCCATTGAGTCTATTCCAACCCATAGTGACCCTGTATAGGGTTTCCAAGGAGCAGTTGGTGAGCTTGAATCACTGACCTTGCAGTTCAAACGACTTTGCAGTCTGACACATTAGCCCACAGCACCACACCAGGACTCCAGGATTATGAGGTACTCAATCTTATTTCCTGCATTCTTTCCTCTCCAATACACAAAGTCCCTTCAAAACTAGCTCTACCATCCCCATTTCATTGATGAGAAAATGGAGGTACAAAGAAGTGACTTCGCTCAAGGTTGTAAGTCCATCACACATCAATTCCCAGATACAAACCCATGTCTGTGGATGCCAATGACCAGGCTCTTTGTGTTATACCACATCTCAATGTCTCTGTCATGTAGACAGCAATGAGTAGAAATTCTGATATATAGAGCCTTACACATCACCATCACCAGGCAAGACCTGCATGGGGACCCCAGTCAAAGGAGTGCTAACTCTATGGGCTTCCATGAATACAAGCATTTAGATTCACACTTTATTCCTCAGATCACAGAACAGATACAAATTTGGAATTAATATACATATTAAATCATTGTGGGCATCTGCTTATTATCTTATAACATTTCCTAAGCATGTGATTACTAAGTCAAAAGGTGGGAAGGTATTTAAAGGCTCTTGCTGTCTCTCTCCAAACTTTCCTACCAACAGGTGGCATGAAGTTTTACTTCCAAGAACATGGTCTAAGAGTGATCATTTAGTTGCATCTCTGTCATCACGGGAATTACAATTTTTGAAAACTTTGTCAAATTGACAAGAGAACGAGAAAAGAAAGGCAAGAGTCCATACTCCAACTTTTGAAGAGATCTTGCATGAAAAATCTGAATGTATCCACTCACATTTCAGCCACAGTTATTTCAGGACTAGATACCCAGACTGATTCCATCATCCCTGGGGAGAATAGACAAAGTGGCTGTGGTTTACAACAAATGGAGAAACACCCAAAGCCACAGCAGAGAAGTCAATCAGCATTCCAGAGTGAAATGAGCCCCATGGGCTTCAAATCCAAACATGTCCATGAGACCAACAGAGAGAATAAAGGACAAACTAAACAGATACTGAGAGTTTAACTCAGCACCAGAGTTTTCATTTATGTTCTCAATGAACCCCTAGAACAAATTTGTGGGAATAACAATTACCTCCATTTTACAGATGGGATCAAGATGCTCAAAAATAGAATTACTGTCAACTAGCTAGTATATATAAATCCCAGATTTAAGTCTGGACTGACGTACCCCAAACTTCTTGTTTTCATTTTTGTATTTTATTTTTCTAACATTTATGGGAGCACAATGACTCCCTACAATAAGCACTGGGCTGCCAACTATTCGATCAGCAGTTTGAGCCCACCCACCAAGAGAAACATGAAGCTTTCTGCTCCTGAAAAAGATGCACAGCTTCAGAAACCCTATACAGGATTGCTATGAATCAGAACTGACTGATGGCACCTAACAACAACAACAATAACTGATTTGAAAAGAAATACTTTCATACACACACACACACACACATATATATAGATAAAGCAGATGATACAACCTTGCTTGCTGAAAGTGAAGAGAACTTAAAATATTTACTGATGAAGATCAAAGAGCACACAGCCTTCAGTATGGATTGTATCTCAATGTAAAGAAAACAAAAATCCTCACCACTGTACCAATAAACAGCATTCTTATCAATGGAGAAAAGATTGAAATTGTCAAGGACTTCATTCTTCTTGGATCAACTATCAACACTCATGGAAGCAGCAGTCAAGAAATCAAACGAGGTATTCCATTACGTAAAGCTGCTGCACAAGACTTTTTTAAAGTGTTGAAGAGCAAAGATGTCAGCTTGAGGACTAAGGTGTGCCTGACCCAAGCCATGGTATTTTCAATCACCTCACATGCAAGTGAAAGCCAGGCAGACAGTGAATAAGGAAGACCATAGAAGAATTGATGCTTTTGAGTTATGGTGTTAGAGGAGAACATTGGAAGTGCCATGGACTGCCAAAAGAACCAATAGATCTGTTTTGGAAGAAGTGCAGCTAGAGTGCTCCTTGGAGACCAGAATGACCAAACTTCGTATCTCATACTTTGGACATATTGTCAGGAGGGAGCAGTCGCTGGAGAAGGATATCATGTTTGGTAAGATGGAGGGTCACAGAAAAAGAGGAAGACCCCCAACGAGATGAATTTTCCAAGTGGCAGCATCGATGGACTCAAGCGTGGCAACAGTAGTGAGGTTGGCCCATGATCCGGCAGTGTTTTGTTCTGCTATGCATAAATAAGATCACTATGGGTTGGTACCAACGCAATGGCACCTACCACCACCACTATATATATATATATAATGAAGACTAGTATATATATATAAAATGAAAACTAGTTTGGAAGTTCCTTAAAAACAGAAATTAAGAATCAATTAAAAATTGCCACTCAGAAATAAAAATTAGTAACATGGCATCAATTACATCCATTTCCTTCTTTATAGAGAAGTATATTGCTGTCTAGTTGATTCTGATGCATACCTATACAACAGGGTAGGATGCCGTCTACAGTTCTCAACTCTATAATCGTAAGGAAAGTAGATTACCACCCGCTTTCTCCACAGAATGGCTGGTGGATTCTAACTGCAGACCTTTAGGCTAACAATCAAGTGCTTTACTACTGTGCCACAGTTCTCCTTATGTATAGAGTGCTGTTGTTATTGTTATGTGCCATCAAGTTGAATCCAGCGACTAGTGTGTATGAACCACTGACCTTGTGGTTCAAATCGACCTTGCCATCTAGCACTGTATCTGCATCTGTAACCCAGAACTCCTGTTATATATGTATATACATCCTTTAGATAAAGACCTTGCCACCCAGTACTTTATACTACAGCATTACCCCAGAACTCCTGATATGTATGTATGTACATCATTTAGATAAAGTCAGTAATAAATTGCATTTAAAAACTAAATAAAGGGTGAGAATTTTCAAATAGTATATTATTTGAATTTTTTTGTCTGCAGCTAATTTCATCACATGCCACATCATTCTTTTAGCCACTTTCTATTAAAAGACATTTTTTCCTCAATCCAAAATAATACTGCGTAAAAATTATTCTATATTTTATGTGCAACATTAATAAATTCCTGGGAATACAGTTACAGGATCAAAGGGCATACATTTTAAGGTTCTTAGACCATATATTAAATTGTCCAGAGAAAGGTTGCAGGAATATAGACTCTTTTGATTAGCTCATCCTGGCCAATGTCATTACTTAAAATTTTTGTCGATATAAATAGAGAATATTGGTCATCTAATCTTTTATAGAAGTCCTGGTGGGTTAATGCGCCAGACTGCAAAGCCATTTGAACTGCAAGGTCGGTGGTTCAAGCTCACCAACTGCTCCTCAGAAACCCTATACAGGGTTGGAAATGACTTGGCGGCACTTAACAACAACAATTTTTTATAGTGGTTCCTAGGTGATGAAGCAGTTTATGCTCAACTACTAACTTAAGAGTCCTGGTGTGGCACTGTAGGATAAACACTCAACCTCAAGGTCGGTTTGAACCACAAGGTAGGTGATTCAAACTCACCATTCGCTCCTCAGAAACCCTCTATAGGGTTGCTATGAGTTGGAACTGACGTGATGACACTTAACAACAACAAACTTACTTAAATGTTAGTGGCTTAAACCCATCCCATAGTGCAACTGAAGAAAGACCTTGTGATCTGTTTCCAAAAAGATTCCAGCTAAGAAAATCCCGTGGAGCACGTACATGTGTACTCTAACTGGTTGGGGGCTGCCATGAGTCCAACGGACTGTACTGCAACAGGAGGGATTCTCTTATAATTTACATTCCATTCGATGTATGGCAGGGCAGTGGCTCTGTTGGATCAGCATTGGGCTGTGAACCACAAGATCAATGGTTCGAACCCACCAGTCATTCCATGGGAGAAAAATGAGACTTTCTATTCCCGCAAAGATTTATAATTTTGGAGTCCTGGTGTGGTGCTGTAGGATAAGTATTGGACTGCTAACCACAAGGTCGGTGGCTCAAACTTGCCAGCTGCTCCTTGGAAACCCTACAACAGCACGTAACAACAAGAATAACTACAAATGGAAGTTGGTTGTTTTTTTCATATGATTAGTGCTTATGGCAACTTTTCTTACATGAATTGTCTTCAGATACTTTGTCTCATTGGTCTATCAAGACACTGATCATTTTGTTGTTTGTTGGTGCTCTTCAGCTAGTCTACTGACCACAGTGAATAATGCATATTGTATATATGTTTACTTTTACTTAAAAAGGATTCTGCTTTTCATGTAACCAAATCAATTATTCTTTCCCCTTAAAATTTGCTTCTTCACTTTCATATGTGGGGAGTCCATGCCCACATCCCTGAAATCAAATGATCATTCACCTGTAGTTTTTTTTTAACTCTCAATTTTTCACTTGTGCTATATAGACTGTGAAGTTCTGGTGTGGCATTGTGGGTTAATATGCTGGACTGAAAAGTCAGTTTGAACCATGAGGTTGGCGGTTGAAGCTCACCAGCTGCTCCTCCAAAGCTCTATACAGGGTCGCCTTGGGTTGGAACAGCACTTAACAACAACAATACTGTTGTTATTAAAATTCACATCACAATTATGGATGATTCTGCCCCCTTTGTAATCTGAAGGATTACAACTACATCAAACACGCTTAGAAAGTTCTAGATGTCCTTATTCCAGGTCATTAGTCTGGGTCTTGGGAGGGCCCTAGTGCTGTAGACCCCCAAGGTAGTATTAAACTCAGGTGAATGATTGTAGAAGTAGGTAGCATCTGTCCCAAAGTCTCAAATCAGCCAGGTGTTCCCAGAACATCTGCCCTGTGATGAATCCCACAAGTGGGCTAGAGAATTAAGAAGTAAGTGGGATGCCCAGAGGGGTCTTCCTGAGAAACCCTCTAGGGACCAGGGAATGAGCAGGAATGCCTGGAGGGGTCTTCCTGAGAGAAAGCAATTAAAATTCACATCACAAAAAGAATGAGGTTTTTTTTTATTCTAAACTGCAAAATGTGGTGTGGATAATCAGAGCAATTATAAATGGTAACATCATTATTCAAGCTTCTATTTCCAAACGAAGTCATTTAAATGAATACATTTTCTGCCTTGGAGCAGTAGCTGCCAGTAAGCCTTTAAAAAGAAAAGAGAGAAAGAAAGCAGGAGAAGCCCTTGGTGCAAAACCTTGAAGGATGGGACAGAAAGAACTCTGAGCTGGGAATTGGGAGCTGGGAGCCCTGGGTGCAGCCCCAGATCTGAAGAGGGCTCCTCTGTGACCTTGAGCCAGACCTCGCCCCCCCCCCAACTTGTGCAGCCAGGGGAATAAATTAACTCATATTCATGGGCCCTGGGGGCTCTGACATTGTGGTTCTAGAACTCTATGACTTATTTAAAGATCTCATTTTTTCTATATACTGTATCTGCAATTTGATAGATCCATGGATCAGTAGCTGTCCAAGCTGCCTTTAAAAGGTGATAAATGCCCCTGCACTGAAGCCTGTCTGTGGGTGGTCACTCTGAACTATGAGGGAAGGAGCGTATGAGCACTAGAATCAGAACATTCTGGGTTCAAATTTCAGTTCCAATTATGGGAATACACCTCCTTCAACTTCTGGGAACCTCGGTGCCACTAATCTTGAAATGCAATGTTGGTAGATTTATGAATGAATGATAGTAAGCATTCTGTAAAATCTACCTCCTTTGTAGTCTTCTTGTCCCTAAATCAGCTTCTCCCACACTGAGTCCGGGGTTAGTGTTAGCTGAATCATGGCCCCATGCACTAGGGAATGAAATTCTGCCTGGTCCTGCAAGGTTGCTGATTAGACCCACAGTGATTTTTCAGGGTTTTTTATTGGCTGATTTTCAGAACTGGATCCCCAGGTCTTTCTTCCTCGTCTATTTTAGTCTGTAAGCTGTACTGAAACTGGCTTAGCATCATAGAAATACACAAGCCTCCATTGACTGACAAGTGGTAGCTGAGCATAGAATGGAACTTGGAGGCAAGAATCTTATCAATAAATCACCATGAATCTGGGCTAGACCACATGAATTGCTTTGACCAGTAAGACATTAGTAATTATGTCACAATCATGTTGCTGTTGTCAAGAGCAGTCAAGTTGGTTCTAACTCATAGTTACATTGTACAGGGTTTCCAAGGAGCAGCTGTTAAGTTTGACTCACTGACTTTTTGGTCCAAACCAATCTTGCAGTCCGGTGCTTATCCTACAGTGCCACACCAAAAGAAGTGGTGTATTATTAGGGTATCCCGGATGCTGCACTTGGACTTCTGAGGACATCATACAAACCTCCTTGAGATGGAATCAAGACTCTCAGATGACAGCCTGCCAAATACAGGCATATGATCAAGTACAGGATAGTCAAATAGGCTGGCCAAACCACAATAAACATCTAGCTGACCCAGAGAACCAGAAACTAAATGCAATGTTCTTCTAAGTCACAAGAGTAAAGTGTGGGCTCATTGGTTACACACCAGAATTAATCCTCATAGGCACTAGTACTTCATGTTCATTTCCTTCTTTTTCCACTTTTCTTCTGGGAGGCTTCAAGTGGTGGCTAGGAGAATGGAACACTAACAAACAAAGCCATCCCCTGTGCATTTACAATGGGTAGTGCTTTCAGCAGCTGGAGCCCCTACCAACCTCCCCCAGCTACAGAGGCCGGACTCAGATGCAGAGGAAGAAAGCACAGGGAGGCAGGCATCTCAAAGTCCCTGAATTTTCCTGAAAGGAGGTGGGAATTCCCTAATAGTCTACACAGCTTTATCTTTGTGTCTAATCTGCTCTTTTAATGTTGCTGTTGCTGTTGTTAAGTGCCATCGAGTTGGTACTGACTCGGTGACCCTATGTACAACAGAATGAAACACTGCCTGGTCCTTTGTCAACCTCACAATCATTGCTAGGCTGGAGCCCAGTGCTGCTGCCAGTGAGCCAATCCATCTAATTGGGAGTCCTGTTATAACTCAGAGCAATTCAATTGAGGCTCCACCCTGACTCATTAACATAACACAATCTATTTCCAAACAAGATTACATTGACAGGTACAGGGATTATGATCCCAACACGTTTAGGAGGGACACAATTCAGTCTAAAACACTGCTCCATAGAAATTACCCAAGCTCGTTCGCCCAGGTAGGAACTCCTGGGTAAACATCTCTCAGTCAATCGAAGGAAAGGATTTCAGTTCTGCAAGGGCACAGTGTCCCTTTGCAAAAGCAGGAAACTCATGTATCCACAAGGCTGCTAGGAAATTCCCATCTCATTTCTAGAGAGTTCAGGGTCTTTGCCATGGCTGCCTCCTAGCTTTTTCCTAGGAGTCTGATGGGAAAACAGATGGCACGAGAGGGTCATCCGCAAGCCAAGGAATGAAAGAATGCCCAGGATGACCTACAAGAAAGAAGCCAACAAGTTTTGAGCTGAGCCTCAAAATTGTAAGGAAAAAATATCTGGCCTTTAATGTACTTCTATTGTAACAGCCAAGACTGGGTTCAGGCTCAGTGATGGACAGACATAAATGACTAAGAAATCACAGCCTGTCCTTCTACAGGTCCCAGTCCAGGTGGGAGGTCAGCCACAAAGGAGCAAACCAACAAATGAGAAGCTCAATTAGATCAGGGATGGTGAGGGGCAGGAGGCGGTTCCAAATCACAGCAAATCTGCTCAGAGTTTCCGCGACTGTAAGTCTTTCCAAGAGCAGAAAGCCTCACCTTTCTCCTGTGGAATAGCTAGTAGTTTCAAACTGCTGATTTTGAGGTTAACAGCGATAGAGGTTGCAAAAGAAATAAGAACAGTTGGGAGAAAAATGTGGAACAAAATTCAAAATCATAGTCAAGACCAGATTTGGTGCTCAGACAGAGACAGGGTTCAGAACTGCAAAGACCTGGTTCTAAGCCAACCCTTTCAAGTCTGAAACTGGAGTCACCTTGTGCCTCAGTTTCCAGCTACATAGTAGACTGGTCTGCAAGGGAACCATTCAACACCAGCAAAGTGTTCGTTGGACAATCAACTGTGTGAGATCAAAAGGGCAGCATTTGTTCAAGAACAAAGTTTAGAAGAGAAGAGAGGAGGTAGAATGGAAACAGTAAACACATGGATGAAGTGGGACAGTGACCTTACATTGTGGGGATTGCAGTCAGTGACATGAAACAAAATGAGTATGAATTACTGAATGGAAAACCAATCAGCTCTGGAAACCATCACGCAATCAATTCACAATACAAAATTTAAGAAGAAATATGAGGGGGCTTAAAAAGTTCATGCCAAAGTAGAATAAAGATACAGGCATTTTCACACTAACTTTGTAATGCTCCCCCCTCCACCAACTCATCATAAGCACACTTGTATGATGAAATGATGAAGGGTGATGGAGCCAAGGACCATAAGCATCCACTTAACCAGGATGGTCGAAAAGGCTTCTCTGAGGAGATGAGATTTGAAACAAGATCAAAGGGTGTGAAGAAACCAGTCATTCAAATACCAGTATTGTTGTTGTTGTTGTCAGGTGCCATTGAATCAGAACCGACCCATAACGACCCCATGCACAGCAGAACGAAACAATGCCCGATCCTGGATCAACCTCACTACCGCTGCCACACTTGAGTCCATCAATGATGCCACCTGGCTGATCCATCTGGTTGGGGGTCTTCCTCTCTTTCTCCAACCCTCCACCTTACCCAGCATGACATCCTTCTCCAACAATTGTTTCCTCCGGACAATATGTCCAAAGTATGAGAGACAAAGCTTAGCCATCCT
>NW_006408541.1:21534651-21547757 GCF_000296735.1 Chrysochloris asiatica | reverse complement strand
TGCAAAATTTAGAGTTAGAAAACCAAAAGGGAAGAACACGGTCAGTATTTCTCAAGCTGGGGTAACTGAAGAAAAAATTCAAGCCTCGACTTTTGTTATTGAAAGATTCACTGGGCAAATTATTGAATGATGCAGAGGGCATCAAGAAAAGATGGAAGGAATATACAGAGTCATAAATACCAGTATATCACGCAACAAATATTGTTCCTGGCTAAAAGATCTGCAAAGGCCCTGGGGCAGCAAGGACCTTAGAGAAGTCAGGAGTCAGAAATCGGTCATTCAAATATCAGTAAATCAATCAATAAATATTGTTTCCAGCAAAAAGATGTATAAAGACACTGGGGCAGCATGGACCTTGGAGAAGCCAGTGTAGACAGAATACCGTGAGCAAGAGAAGAGTAGTAGGAGGCGGCTGGAGTGGGGAGCAGGGACTGTTGCCCTACTCAGCTCCCCCAAGATGAACAAGCTCATCCCTCTATCCTCTTACCCCCACCCTCCAGAGGACCCACTCTCAGGTGTCACCCTTGCCTTCCTACATGGAGATTCGAAGTCCTGGGATCTGATGACCAGAGGTGTGGTTTCCTCTGTGCTGGGTGCTGTGTGGATTTACTTCTCTCCTGATAACTAGGGAAGGAGCTCTAATCTACTTAAGCCCACACAGCCTACTAGAGGCCGAAAGCAGTGGTCAGTGTTGGGATCTAGGGACCAACCTTCTCTGTGCACAGACCCAGACCCCAGCTGTCCTTGGGGGAGTCATGGCTGCAGTCAGTTTGTCCCCAGGAGCTTGGACTGTTCTTGTTTGCCTCCTGCCCTCCTGCCATGCACACACACACTATGTGTACTGGGGTCATTCATTGCCTTGAAGAAGACCCTCACACAGAGAAGCCTGCTCTACTTCTCCAGTGACACGTAGAGCACTTTTCACCCTGCCAAAGGCAGGCTGGGTACCCTAAAATCTGAGCATGTCAGAGTTGTACATGACAAAGAAGGTGTCACCCAAATCACTGTCATCAGCTGATCACAGAGCAAAGCACTCTTCTCCATCACCCACCATGTCTGATCCCTCCACCTGCACAGGAGGCAGAGAGGCTCCCCAGGGCCACAGAGCTTTCAAGGGCAGAGCTTCCTGCCTCCAACAGGAAGCACCAAGGCTGCCCAGTCCAATGTCACAGAAGCATCCCCAAGCTGTGCCCATGATGTCAAGATATCAGCCCCTTGTCTACTCCTGGTCCCATCCTAGAACCTGAAAATGACCATATCGCACTTAGGACAAATGGTGTGGCCAAAGCCCTATCATGTTAGAAAAATGGGCAGATACTTGAATTATGCTAGAGTTGTTCCCCAGAGGAATCCCCCTTCACCTGAATGCCCTAACCCTGTCCAGTTTCCTGCCGCCCTCCTGGAAGCCTAATTTTTGGTGCCTGGGCCTTATTCTCACTTTCTCTGTTCCTGCCTCCAGCTCCTACAGTCCCCATTGTGCCCTTCTTCAAAGTCCTCACCTCAGCCTCCCAACTCAGACTCTCAGCCCCCAGACTAGGACTTGGCTGGGCAGATCTGCAGCATTCAACTAGGCTCTGCCTGAAAGAAAGCCCCAGTCCTCTCACAATGACATGCATGCAAATATAGAAACATGTATTCACTCACAGCACATACATGCACACAGACAGACATGCTTCTGTCTACATGTATACAAGCATACAACTCCCCAATAAGAGCTGCTCACACATGCATACACACATGTGTACAAATGCATAGCCACACACATCCTCTCAATTCACAAAGAAGTAACCACTCAAATGTCACCAAAGTCGTCCGGAAGCCACTCAGAGACTGGAATTGACAGACCATGGAATGAGACAGACGGAAAAAGCTCTGAATACACCAGTTAAAAGGCTCCTGCTATTGTCTATCCCATAGAAGCTTGTAAAAAGCCTGCATTGTCTCTGACAAATACAGCTCTCTGCTTTCTGTAGAAAGATCCCGATAAAGATAAGAGCTTTCTCATTATTCTAATATGGAACAAAAACAACCTCCCATTCCCAACCAGCACCAGGAAATAAAACATCTTTAATTAACACTTTAATGAACACTGTAGCTACCCACCCCAACCCCGAAGTCCAAGCACACTCAACAATCACCCAACAAATTTTCTTGAGCACCTACGATGAGCTTTCACACACATTATCTTCTTGTAAATCACAGCACAAAAATTAAAAAGAAAAAGTTCATGTTCTCACAAAAACTTTCCAGATAGGTGTCACCATTCATATTTTGAGAGCATCCTGGTGGTGCAGTGTTGGGCTGTTACTTACCAGGTCAACAGTTCAAAACCACCAGCCACTTTACAGGAGAAAGTTGAGGCTCTTTGCTCCCTGAAAGATGTAGTCTCGGAAACCCCACACAGGGTGGTTATGAATTGGAAACAACATGACAGCACACAATAACAACCACAATATGTTCAAGGTACTTGGCTACTAACCAAAAAGGTGGATGTTCAAGCCTACCCAGAGATACCTTGGATAAAAGTCCTGATGACCTACTGCCACAAAGAAGAAGTCAGCCATTTGAAAACCTCCAGAGCATAGTTCTACTGTGACACACAGGTGATACTTTGAGTCCAAATAAATGTGACAGCAACTGGTTTATTTGGGGTAAGTACACTCAGAGACGCTCTTTAACCTGCCCAAGGTCTAATAAATAATGGCATCAGAATCTAGGTTGGTGTGACATCAAAGTCCATTTTCCTTGTATTATGTATAATGGTTCTGTGGAGTCCTGGTGTGGTGCTGTGTGTTAATGTGCCAGACTGCAAGGTTGGTGGTTCAAGCTCACCATTTGCTACTTGGAAAATTTATCTAGGGTCACTTTGAGTCAGAACTGACTCAATGGCACTTAAAACAACAGTATATAGTGGCTCTGTAGGATAAGTATTGGACTACAAATCACAAGGTGGAGACGATGAGCCATTCTGCCAGAGAAAGATGAGGCATTCTGCTCCAGCAAAGATTCCACAGCCTCGGAAACCCTGTAATAGGGTCACTATGAGTCACAACTGACTGGAGGGCACTTAACAACAACATGCCCATTACAAGCATAAAAAGTTAAAGACTGACTCAAACTGCCAAGGATTTTAGGAGATAGGTGGCAGGCAGAGCCACTTTAGTACCAGTGACAGAGGCTGGCAAGATGGCTTGGGGGACTCAGGAGACCTGAGGGCATGTGTGACCTGAGGGCATGTGTATTAGCTGGGTGGAACAGGGAAGAGTGAGCTAGCAGGCTGTTCAAGGAGGAGGAGGAATGGGGAGTGGAAAGACAAGGACGTAGAATGACGATGGCTGTATTGGGAGCCAGAGCAAGAGGGATGCTGAAAGAGAGAAACCAAGGTTGAGAATGGAGGTTGGGGCCTTGAATAGAAGGCCCAAGAGCCTGACCACTCATTCTGCCAATATATTTATAGCAACCTGTCTAGGCCAGGCCCTGCTCTAGGCCAGGGGGTCATAGCAGTGAAGAGAAGAGAATAGAGCCAAGTTTGTACCCGTATTCACGCATTAGAGCTGCCTTAGCACATGAGTAAAAACCGGATAGCTTAAAATGATAGAAATTGATTCTCTCACAGTTCCAAAGGCAAGAACACAGAGATCAAGGTGGCTGAGGGTCACACTCCCTCAGAAGACATAGAGAAGAATCCTTCCTTGTTTTCTCTAGTTTCTGATGGTTACCAGCAATTCCAGGTACTCCTTGGATTGCAGCATCATAGCTCCAATCTCTGCCTCTGTGTCCGAATTTCCCTCTGTAGTTATGAGTACCAGTCATGTTGGATTTAGGGTCCACCCTAATCTAGCATGATCTCATCTTCATTTGACTACATTTGCAAAGACCCTGTTTCCAAATAAGGTCACACTGACATGTTGTGGGGGACAGGAATTTGTGAGGACACTCTTCAACTCAGTGGAATTGACCTTTTGGAGGTGAACCAGAGAGCATATTATAAATTACAAATACGTTGTTGTTGTTAGGTGCCTTTGAGTTGGTTCCTACCTACAGTGATACAACTGACTTGACAGCACTTGACAACAGTCCCTTCTAATAACAAGTCCAAAATCCATGAGACAAGGTGTCACCATCGTCACTTTTAAGGGGCATTGTGGCTGTGCTTCTTCCAAGACATTATTACTGTTGTTGTTAAGTGTTGTCTAGTCAGTTCCAACTCATAGCAACCCTGGATAGGATCTCTGAGGAGAGACTGGAGAGCTGGAACCACCAAACCAGAGGTTCAAGCCAACCTTGCAGTCCAGCACATCAACCCACAGCACCACACCAGGACTCCTCTTCCAAGACATATGATATGATCTATATGTATCTAATAAAAAGATGGTAAATACCATACCAAACCCAGACCTACTGCTAGCAAGTCAATTCTAATTCATAGCAAGCCTGTATAGGGTTTCTGAGACTATAAATCTTTACCAGAGCAGAAAGCCTTACCTTTCTCTCACAGAGCAGCTGGTGGGTTTGAACTGCTAATCTTGAGGAAGTAAAAGTAGATTAAGTAGGGAGGCACCATTTTAAATAAAGTGGTCAGAGTTGGCCTCATCAATAAGATGGCATGTAGACAAAGATTTGCAGGGTGTGAGGGATTGAGGCCGCAGATCTCTGGGGGGAGTCACATTGTAGGGATCAGGAATAGCCAGCGTGAAGGATCTCAGGTATGTCTGCTGCCCCAGGCACAGCAAGGTGGTCAGGTCAGCAGGGCTGAAATCAGTGAATGAGGCTGAGAGAAGTGGAAGATAAAGCCTAAATTTACCCTGTGAACCACAAGTGCCTCAAAAGGTGAGATAACAGAGAAATCAGCATAGAACAACGGTGTAGTAAGGCCAAGTTCGTGGGTGGTTATTTCATTCATCTCTATAAATCAGCCATGCCATGAACTGAGCAGTGGGGGAAAAAAACGACTATGCAATTCAATTAACACCTGACACTAGAATGAAGATCTAACACGTTGCCAACCAGTATTTCATGGTACATATGCTACACACACACCCTCCCGAGGCCAGAGGAGAAGAGAGGACCCTCAACTCCATTTTTCACTCTGATGGAAGCATCTCCAAGGGTGCTGTTGGGGGTGTTCTCAGATCCTCTGTGATTCACTGAGCAGTACCCACCAGCCGCAAAGTCAACCAACTTCCTGGGAATTCCAAGTGCCCATTGTCAGGACAACTGGCACTTGGTAAAAATGCACCAGAATGTTCTGGCATCTTCTTCTGTGGTGTAGTCTGGGTGGCACTGCAGGCTAATGGGCTGGACTACAAGATTGCTTTGAACGGCAAGGTCAGAGGTTCAAGCTCACTAGTTGCTCCTTAGAAATTCTATACAGGCTCGCCATGAGATGGAACAGGCTCAAAAACACTTAACAACGACTTCTAGCTATAGTCTAACTCCCATCAAACAATGTTTCTGCCCTGCTGGGTCTGGGTAAGAGAAGGTGTGAGAAGATACTGATAGCGTGACATGATCCAATTTGGGATTCTAGCAGAGTTCATTGTAATTGTAAAAATGTGAAACTCTAGTATAGGTTTAAATTGAGCCATCTCAGAAGCACAAGGGGTGATCTCACTACCACCAAAGATGTATATTTGGACCATAAGATCCCTGATCATTGGGCCTCCTCAACCCAGCAACAGAGAGCTGTTACACTGGAGGAGTGTAGAACCAAGAACCAGAGCATGAGATAGAGCAGTGGGCTTCCAGCCCATGGAGCAGGTAAAGCTAAGCTACTTGGGCAGGAAGTATGCCTGTAGTGTGGGGTACCTCCAGGCACTTAAGTCGGGGAGCTAGGGGTGCTGACTCACAGCGCTAGAACACAGTGTCTTCAGGCTAAGGCTTATGGTAGAGCCATGTGTCATGTGGTCATTTATCAGCAGCTGACTGGAATAGCTGTGCCCTGAACATTTCTGACCCAGAATTATAACCTGTTAAATTCCCTAATAAACCTCATTAACTCTGAGCATGGTGTCTGAATTTTATGTGGCCATTACAATGGATTATCGAACCCAGCTGAGATGTAGAGAAGATTGTGAGAGGAATAGTTGGTGCCGTCACATATTTTTGGCACCCTCCACCTAGTTTTGTACAGGGTCGCTATGGGTCGGAACCAACTTGATGGCACTTAAAAACAACAACAACCACCTAGTCTTGTTTTTAGGGCCTGGTCATGGACCCCTCTGCAGCAATCACTTGAGCCCCTCCAATAACTGGGCATTCTCCTTAGTAGCAACAAGCCAAAACCAATTTCTGGATCAGGCCCTGTCTAGGTCAGGGCCTCATATGAGGCCACATAAGATCATCACAGAGAGCTGGAGATAAGAAATGAAGTAGATGCTTTTCATTAAAGAAACAAAAGCAAATGGCCAGGGAGGTGGGGCTTGATGATGAGTAGGGTAGAGGTGGAAGGAAGTTTGACATCAGCCATACCACAGAATACCAGGCAAAGCAGATCAAGGGCAGAGCTCCAAAACTCAGAATCAAAGAGACAGGAATATTTAAAAGGTTTGAAGGCTTATAGCTAGTGGAACTTGTAGCAAAGCTAAGAAATCACGTACTTTTGACTCTGCTGAGCTCGGTCGCCCCCAAGCCAACAACTTGGGTGAAAACAAATGGCAAGACCAAGTGGGGGGGAGCAGACACACCAAGAAAAAATGTCACAGGAACCTCGGAGAAAAGGTGGACACTACACTTTGTCAGTTTTACTTCTTTTCTTTTTTTTGGGGGGTATTTGTTCATTGCCTCCCCCTCTCCCCAGCTGTTTGCACACCTCCCTTCTGGTGACTAGAGAGGACGCCCAAGTGAGTAGACAACCCCTACCCTCACCACTGGTGGGTTTTCCTGCCACGCATGTGGACAGACACTCTCAGCCCAAGAGCTGGCCCTGAGTTGTTTTATTGTTTGTTGTTGTTTTTTTAATACAGGAAAGGCCAGGACAGGGGTATAGAAAGGAAAAGAGAATTTAAAAACAAAACAAACAGGCTGAAAATTAAATTAAATCCTGAGGTATAGTATAACAACCAACAATGGCATCTTGAAATCTCTCAGGCAGCTTTGAAGGCAAGAAACTGAAGAGAAGACATTAAAGTCATACTCATATTAGGCTTTGGTAGCATAGTGGTTACGAATTAGGCTGTTCGGAACTACCGGATGTTCTGTGAGAGAAAGATGAAGCTTTCTGCACCCGTAAAGATTTACAGCCTCAGAAACCCTGTACAGGTTCAATATGAGTTGGAACTGACTCCACAGCACATAACCAACACCACCATATTAGGCTACAGATTTTTTTTTTCTCTCCCTCCTCTGCCTTTTCTGTGCTTATAGACTACAGTATTCACTCTAGTTTTGTCTTATTGTTATTGCTTTTTTTTTTTTTTTTTTTTTTTTGGCTTGTGCTATTTTGCTGTCTTATGCCCCCCCCCCTTCTGCCTATGGAGGACTCTTTGTCTCCTTATATTACACAAGAAGAGTCAGCAACTGCTGCCACATAGTCAAGCTACAATCACACTCTATAAAACACCAAAACCCAGGCAAGAACCAATATCAACTGCCATATACCAGGGAGGCAGACAGCACCTGTGAAAGTTACTCTGAGCTAAGCAATAAGAAGAGTGAAAAGGGAAGCCCACATCCTGATCACATCTACCTGGAAGCAATCAGAAAGCATAAAAAAATACCAAAACACATACTCAATTAAGTATAAAGGCCACAGATAAACACTAAACATGTCCAAGAAGCAAAAGCAGATGACCATATCAGCACATGTCCAGAAAAAAGATAAAATAAATGTCTGAGACAAATAACCTACAGGTAGACCTGGATAACATTCTGGAAGGAAGTCTGGCATTGGAAATTCCTAAGAAGGAATTCAGAGAAATGATTATAAAATGTTTCAGAACACTTTACAATGCAGTTGAGAAAAATAAGGAAGAAGTTAGGAAAGCACTACAAAACAATCAAATAAGATAGATGCAGCACTGGAAACCATTAAAAACTTACAGAAATTGGTCCAAACTATCAATAATAGAATATCAGATAGACAATACCCTGAAAGGGCAGAGGAGTAGAATAGAAGAGATGGAAGGGAGAACCAGTGATCTAGAAGACAAATCTCTCAACACTACTAAGATAGAAAATCAATCAGAAAAAAGGGATAAAAAAAATCTGAGGAAGTTCTAAGATTCATGTTGGACAACATGCAGAGGAATAACTTAAGAATTATCACACAAGTCCACAGAGGAAATAGCTGAAGAACTGCTGGAAGAAAATTTCTCTAGCATCCTAAAAAGTGAAAAGATAAACATTCAAGAAGCTCAATGAAACCCAGGAAGGATAGACCCCAAGAGAAAATCACCGAGACGTATCATAATCAAGCTCTCCAAAATCTAAAATAAGGAGACCCTCTTGTAAGCAGCTAGGGAAAACAGAAGTGTTACATACAAAGGCAAGCAAGTCAGATTAAGCTCGGATCTCTCAGCAGAAACCATGCAAGCAAGAAGGCAATGGGGAGATATATATAAAACCCTGAAAGAAAAAAACTTCCAACCAAGAATCCTTTATCCAACACAGCTATCAATCAAATACGATGGTGTAATCAAAACATTCCAGGATAAACAGAAACTAATGGATTTTGCCAAAGTCAACCCTGCACTACAAAACATCCTAAAGGGAGTTCTATGGACTGAGAACCAACAAGAACAGACAACAACCAGAGATTGACATACATGGCAGCACGTCCCAGAATTAAATCAACAGAAGGAAGAGTCGAGAACAGAACAAAACTATAAGAACAAACTCAGAGAATCTGGGAGGACAGTCTATGATCAAAACTATTGCAATGTAAAAGAAGGTAAACATGTAGGAACAGAGATTCAGATGGTGAGAAGGTCAAGAAGATTATAGGATAAAAGACTACACTAAATGGAGAGAAAAGGTAATGGACTATAAGGCAACCTCAAAGAAAATTAACACTTCACAGCATACCAAGAAAATGAATATCCAAGAAGAACATGGAAACATAAAAACTATGAGGAAACTCACAAGAAAGAACAAAAAAATCATGAACTCAGTGAAGGAAGACACACAGAACAAAGAAAGCAGCAACACCACAAAAAAACAAACATAATGGCAGCAATTAATCCATGTCTATTGATAATTACACTGAATATAAACAGGATTAAATATACCTGCTAAGAGGCAGAGAGTGGTAGAATGGATAACAAAACAAGATCTTTCAATATGCTGTCTGCAAGAGACACATCTCACACACAGAGACAAAGACAGATGAAAACTCAAAGGATGGAAAAAATATATACTAAGCTAATTGCAATAAAAAACAAACAGGAGTGGCAGTACTAATCTATGATAAAATAAACTTTACAGGAAAAAACAGCATAATAGATAAAGATAGACATTATCTCATGAATAATGGCACAATTGAACAATATGACATAACCATAATAAATATCTATGTTCCCAATGAAAGAGCTCCAAAATATATAAAATTCAAAAAATATTTGAAGTAAGAAATAGATGAATCTGCAATAATAGTGGGTGATTTCAATACACCACTTTCAAAAATGGATACAACAACCTGAAAGAAACTTGACAAAGACAAAGAAGAACAAAACAACACAATCAGCCAACTGGACTTCATAGATGTATACAGAGCATTCTACCCAACATTACACATTCTTTTCCAGTGCACAATACACATTCTTTTCCAGTGCACATGGAACATTCTCCAGAATAGACCATGTCTTAAGCCACAAAACAAATCTTCATAAATTTACAAATATCAAAATACTACAAAGCATATTCTCAGACCACAATGCTATCAAATTAGAAATCACCAATAGGAAGACCAAGGAAATAAAGTCAAATATATGGAAACTGAATTACATCCTTCTGAAAAGCAAATGGGTAGTAGAAGAAATTAAAAGTGAATTCACAAAGTTCCTAGAAACAAATGAGAACGAAAATACAACATACCAAAATCTTTGGGACACCGCGAAATCGGTGCTGACAGGACAATTTATTGTAATAAATGCACACATCCAAAAAGAAGAAAGAACCAAAGTTAACACATTAACACAGCATCTACAACAATTTGAAGCAGACCAACAGAGGGAAGCTACAGCCACCAAAAGAAAAGAAATGATAAAGACTAGAACAGAAATAAATGAGACAGAAAACAGAAAAACTATAAAGAATCAACAGGACAAGAAGCTGGTTCTTTGAAAGGACCAACAAAATTGATAGACCATTGGCAAACCTAGAATGAATGTAAAACTATTGTTCTTCCATGCAAATGATCACATAATTCACAATCAAACGTTTAAAAAAAAAAAAAAAAAAAAGGCGGCACGCACTGTGGTAAATGACTTACATGGATTTTTCTCATTTAAGGCTAATACTAACAAGCTGATATTAAACACCCAATTTTTCAGATAGAGAAACAAAGACACAGGTCAGAAGTAACTTGTAACATAAGAATGTGCCGATTCTTAACCACATTTGGGTCTTGGACATGGAGTAGTATAACAGGGACTTCTGTAAGGCTGAGGACAGACCCTCTTCTGCGAGAAGATGAGCCACCCACATCAGGACTGTCTTGGAGGCTTGTACCTGCATTAAGTCAGACCAGGTGAGACTAAGCCCACACTGACACCAGCTGCTGCCTCCCCAGTCATCAAGTGTTTCTGGGGTCACCAGAGGCTACAGAGCTGGGGGAACAGCATAGCCTCCCCCCTACTCTCATCCATTCTCCCCACAGCAGCCATCAAAATCTTCCTGCAAACATGGATCCAATCCCATCACTGTGCAGCTGGGAACCTCCCTCATCTTCCCTTTGAGCTTCCTAAAGTGTCTATTATAGAATCCACTAGCCACATGTGTCCATTTACATTGAATTCTTCTGGACTGCTAACCACAGGTGAGTGGTTCCAACTTACTAGCCACTCCTTGTAAACCCTATACAGGGTCACTATGATTCATATCTGATTGGATGGCACTTAATAATATTAAATAAAAGAATCCCTGGGTAGCATAATCAGTTGAGTGTTCAATTTTAACCAAAAGGTTGGGAGTTCAAACCCACCCAGAGGTACCTCAGAACAGAAGCCTGGTGGTCTGTTTCAGAAAGGTCACAGCTCCGACGACCCTATTGTTAAGTGCTGTAGGTCAGTTCTGACTCATAGCGACCCTGTATAGGATTTCTAAGGACAGCTGGTGGGTTTGGATCACTGAGGTTAGCAGTCCAGTGCTTATCACTGGAGAAGGATATCATATTTGGTAAAGTGGAGGGTCAGAGAAAAAGAATAACAACGTCAATGAGATGGATTGGCCCACTGGCAGCAGCAGGGGGCTCAAGCATAACGATTGTGTGGTTGGCGCAGGACAGGCATGTTTTATTCTGTTGTGCATAAGGTCACTATGAATCAGTACCAACTCGATGACAACTAACAACAACAAGCTTATCCTATCTCACAACAGCAGGACTCCAAGTACCCTATGTTGTTGTTGTTATGTGCCGTGGAGTCAGTTCCAACCCATAGCAACCCTGTACAGCGTTTCTGAGGCTGTAAATCTTTACGGGAGCAGAAAGCCTCATCTTTCTCCCACAGAACAGGTGGTAGTTTTGAACTGCTGACCTTGCGGTTCGCAGCCCGATTCGTAACCACTATGCTACCAGAGCTCCTTATAGAGCAGCACTATTCTGCAAGTGTGGGTCAGAATCAACTGAAAAGCAACTGCTTTATGGTTTATTTGTAAATAAAGGTAAAAATCCTCTTCCTCAGTTTCAAGCCACTAGTGGCTACCGGCTCCCATACTGAACTTCACAGAAATAGGAAATTTCCATCCTCTCAGAAAGTCCGGTTGGACAGTGTTGGCTGTTCCAGTTCTTCCCTGTGGTCCCTGCTCACCTGTCCAGCCTCCTCTTCTGGAACAGCCTGCCACTAACACTACATTCCAGCTAGCTGTCCTTTCCTCAAGCAGACCAAGCTTTGCCCCACACTGGGGGCACCTCATGCAGTCTGCCCCCTCCCTGTCTCCTCAGCTATCTCCTCCACATTCCTCAGGAGGCACTTCTAATTCTCTTCGTCAAAGAGGCCCCTCCGCGCCAGCTTAAATTCACATATGAATACAATTATTACAGTAATTATTATCAGCTCTCATTATTACCTGCCTTTCCTTTCACTGCACTTACTAAGTTTGTAACATCTGAAGGCAGCAGTCATGTGAAAGTGTGACAAGGGCTGGGGACCCACTTTCTAGCTCACTGATGAGGCTGTGGGTCAAAGTTCACATGGACCGAGAACAAACAAGATGGCAGATCGGGTGAACATGTAGCAGAGAGCTCTGCCAACAACAACACAGAATACCTGACCAAGCAGGCTCAGGGGAAGGTCCCAGAACTCTGAAGCGCATATAAAGGAATACTTAGAAGGTGGGAAGGCTCACAGCTGGGGGAATCTGTGGGAGAAGCAAGATATCTATTGCTTTCTAGTCCGAGACACTCGGCTGCTCCAGGGGGAAGGATCGGAGTGGCCACAGACGCCTGGCAGAACCGCTGAGATAAAGGTGTGGACATTCTTTTCTTTTGGTAGCTATTCATTGGTCCCTTGCTGTCTGCACACCTCCATTCTGGTGACTATAGAGGTGCCTGAGCTAGTGGGCACCCCAGCCCCACCCTCGGAGGGTTCTACTACGCATGCGCACAGATCTCCTCGAAATTTAAAGAGACAGTTTCCAAGGGAAGCCCATTTCCTGATCACATCTACCTAGAGGCATTCAGAAAGCATAAAAAAATACCAAAATACATACCCATCTAAGTATTAATGCCACAGATAACCCCTGAAGATGCCAAAAAAAACAGAAGCAGACGACCATATCCGCACAGGTCCAGAAATTATATAAAGTGACTGAGGCAAATGAGATGGAAGGAAACCTACACTCCATACTGGAAGATGGGCAGGCTTTGAAAATGCCTGAGATGGAATTGAGAAAAATGATTATAAAAGGTATCAAAACACTATACAATGCAGTTGAGAAAAATAAGGAAG
>NW_006408541.1:21527341-21532409 GCF_000296735.1 Chrysochloris asiatica | reverse complement strand
GAGAGGGAAAGAGTCTTCAAATCAAGTATCAATGCTATCCGCTCTGTGCACAGGGTAGATAGGGATGGGCAACTTAGACATTGGCTATCTAAAATTAAGGGGCAACAAAGGCACGAAGTGACTGGCTTACAAGGTTTCAAGAGGGAGCTTAGTTAAGTGTGTGGGGGTAAAGAAAGAGACCCCACTGAGTAGTTATCATCTTGTCTAGATGGGTCTGGTGAAAGGAGATGGGGATAAGATTTGTAAGGTTCAATAGTGAATAACTATTATCATGACTAATCACGACTGTCACAATTGTAAAGTTAGAAGTTTTGTAACAAAAAAAGGGGAGTGGTTAATCTTACAGTCTAGAAACAGAGGACGCTAGGACCATCAAGAGAGGAACACACAAATAGAATGAGGGACCTTATCCAGAGAAGCAGCAGCGCTAGAGATGAAGGCAGAGATGGGGGCATGGAGAGTGGGAGCGGCTGAGGACTCTAGATTCATCAACTAAGAAGAGAAGGACTAAGAGCTGGTGGCCAGGAGCAGACTTGCAGAATGTGCCCTTTGGAGATGTAATTTATTATATATGCCTGAGTGGGTTTTTTTGTTTGTGTGTTTTTTAAAAAGCTAAAGTGGATAGAGAGAAATACTTTTAACTGATGGTATATGGAGGGGATTATAATCAATGTAATGAAACAAGTTATATGAATTGTTGAATGTGAAACTGATGATGTGCCCTGTAAACTTTCACTCAATCCACAATAAAATCCTTAAATTTAAAAAAAAAAAGTTCACATGGAACTCCACCCATAGCAGCTCACAACATGAGAGAGAGAGAGTGAATGTGTGTGTATACAACCAAGAGGGAAACCACAGTGTCTCATTAAAACTCATCATGGAGTCCCGGGATGGTGCTAATGGTAAAGCACTCCACTGCAAATCAAAGGGTTGAAGGTTTGGATTCAATCAAGGGACAACTTCAAAGAAAGGCCTGGTGATCTACTTTCTAACAATTTGTTGTCGCTTGGTGTTGTCCTGTCAGTTCCAAGTCATAGCAACCTTATGCACAACAGAATGAAACACTGCCCGGCCCTGTGCCCTCCTCACAATCATTGCTAAGCTTGAAACCACAGCTGCTGCCACTGTGCCAATCCATCTCATTGGGGGATCTTCCTCTTTTCGCTAATCCTCCACTTTACCAAGCATGAGGACTTTCTCCACGGACTGGTCCCTCATGATAATATGTATGAAAAGACAACGTCGCACCATCCTGGCTTCTAAGGAGCATTCTGGCTATACTTCTTCCAACACAGATTTGGTGTTTGCTCATCTGGCAGTCTGTGGTACTTAGAATATTCTTCTTCAGCACTATAATTCAAATAAATCAATTCTTCTATGGCCATACCACCCTGTGAATGCAATTGATCTAGTCTGATCTTGGAAACCAAGTAGGGTCAGGCCAGGTGAGTACTTAGATGGGGGGCAGGGAGGCACCACACAGTCATTTCCAACTCCTAGCAACTGTACATAGGATTTCCAAGGCTGTTGATCTTTATGGGAGCAGAAAGCCTCAGCTTTCTCCTGTGGAGCAACTGGTAGATTTGAACTGCTGACCTTGCGGTTAGCAACCCAACTCATAACCACTACATTACCAGCGCTCCTTTTGATGGGAAGAGAGCCTGGTAATACTGGGTTCTAATTATTAGCCACTGGAAAACCTGTAGAGCACAATTCTACTCTGATATATACGGAGTCCACCATGAATTGGAGTCAACTCAATGGCAAATGGTATCTAATGTTGGAAGAGAGACACATCACCACTTCTGCCATATTCTACTGGTCACACCCAAACACCCTAATATAATGTGGGAGGGATTACATAAGAACACCAGGAAATGGGGATCTTTGGAGGCTGTCTTGGAGATGGGCTACCACAAACAGGCTGTCCTGTTTGTCACTGTGTTCCCAGAGTGTTGAACCCAGGATAAGTGCTTCCTAAATATTATTGAAATAAAGAATGCTAACGTGTCCTTTGCATCAGAGGGGCCTCCATTTCCTCATTTATGAAACCAAGCATTTAATCTTCCTTCCCATTCAAAACACTCTTTGGTCCATTCCAATGGTGGAGTCTCTGCTTGTCAGTTAGTGACAGTTGAAATAAAAAGGTGGTTCATGGGGCTGCTCTCAGGGCCTTAGGAGGTCGTGTATAAGGCTTTCTTCACTCTAACTTCAGTCAAGTTGTTGTTCCCAGCCCCTACGTGCCACAGGCAGTTTGGCCTTCCATCCATTGGACCAGACAGGTTTATGGCAGCCAATGAAATTATACGCCCTATGCAGCAGGGAAGCACACACTCCACAGAGCCAGCAGGGCTATTGTCCTTTTATTAGATGTTTCTCCCCAACAATAAACCAGAATAGATAGTAACTAAAGGGACACCAAGAGCCCATGGTCAGGACCTGTGATTGAATCAACCATTTGCAGCTGAGATGAACATGATTCTTGAGCCCCGGGCCAAAAGGTCACTAGTGGGACATGCTAGGAATGATGGCCACCATCTGACAAAGTAACAGCATACATTGTAGCATAAGGTTGCCAGCCCTTGTAAGCATCATGATGATGGGATAGTAGCAGCTACCGTATATTGAACACTACTACACCCGAGGTACTTTACATCCTTTATCCTTAGTCTTTGCATCATCTACTGGACAGTATATCCACATCTGTTTTGCTAAACATTGTGGTCTCAGTGTATAAC
Source organism: Chrysochloris asiatica (assembly GCF_000296735.1). Classification (NCBI taxonomy): domain Eukaryota; kingdom Metazoa; phylum Chordata; class Mammalia; order Afrosoricida; family Chrysochloridae; genus Chrysochloris; species Chrysochloris asiatica. The sequence goes on along the minus strand of NW_006408541.1, from coordinate 21,529,668 downwards.
CACACAATACCACTGTGTAAAGACAGTGTGAATGAACAGGTGGACACCATGAAATTGGTGGCACTACAGGATAAGCACTGCTAACCACAACGCTAGCAGTTCAAACCCACCAGCCGCTCCTCAGGAGAAAGATGAGATGTTCTACTCCTGTAAAGATTTACAGCCTCAGAAATAAATCAATCCTCTGTTGTTGAGTGCCTTTGAGTTGGTTCTGACTCTTATCAACCTTGTATAGGGTTTTCACGGAGCAGCTGGTGGATTTGAACTGTCAACTTTGTGGTTAGCAGTTCAGTGCTTATTCTTCAGTGCCACTCCACGACTCCAGAAACTCTGTACTGGGCTCCCCCAAATCATAGGAGTGCCACATTTTATCATCTCTCCCTGCCCATTATTGTTTCCTGATCTCTGTTTTCATGAAGAATCATGAAATATATGATATGGAAAAATATGACATGGAAATTGCCAGAATTCTTCCAATTATGCTTACATCTTTGTGCAAAATATTTAAGGGTTTGGTTTAATGTAAAAAGGTGTTAGACAGTTGAAGTGGTGGTGCTGTCAAGTCAATTCTGATTCATAGCAATAACCCATTACAGGGTTTCTGCTATTAGTTAGAACCAATGCCATTATACCCAATAACAACATGCCCATTTTACAGAACAGAAAATTTAGGCTTATATATTTGCTCAAAGTCTTGCAGATTATGTTGAATGCCCCATCACTTCAACCATATCATATGATGTATATGAAAACAGAGACTGGGAAACATGAATGGGCAGTGAAAGATGGGGAAACATGGTACTCCTGTGATTTGAAGGAGCTCTGGTAGTGTAGTAGTTACGAATAGGTCTGCAAACCTTGAGGTCAGCAGTTCGAAACTACCATCTGTTCCACAGAAGAAAGATGAGGCTTTCTGCTCCCATAAAGATTGATAGCCTTGGAAAGCCTGTACAGGGTCTGACTCCATGGCACATAACCACCACGACCACCTGTGATTTGGGAGAACCCAGGAGATCTGCTCAGCAAGTTGTCAGGGTAGAGAGGATGCACCTGGGCAAGAGTCCTTCCAGCATCAGACCAGGTGTGCTGGATTCTAGGCTTTCCCAGTGAAGCACACCTAGCTAGGATGTGGTGGGAATGTTTTCACCCTAGACATGAGTATTAATCTGTCTTGGAAGAAGTACAGTGGAATGATCCTTAGAAGCCAAGATGGCAAGACTCCATCTCACATACACTGGACATGTTATCAGTAGGAACCAGTCCCTGGAGAAGGATATCATGCTTAGTAGAGGGTCAGCAAAAAAGAGGAAACTTGTTAACGAGATGGACTAACACAGGCTGAAACACTGGGCTCAAACATAGCAATGCTTGAAATGATAGCGCATGACCTGACAATGTTTCAGTCTGTAGTACATAGGGCCACACAACAACAGCATACAAAGTTCTACCAGCTCCCCAAACCAACATGTTGTTTCATTTACAAATAAACAACCTATTTATACTTCCCTAACTGCCCCTCTTCCTTCATAAATAGACCAAGAGTAGACACTGTGATTTTGCTGTCTCTTGCTCCTCCATTACCTTTCTTAACTATATTGTCAACTGGGAAATTCAGGGATTCATATCTGGGATTTTGAGATGTAATCTTGAAACCACGGAAACTATAAAGGTTAAGGAAAGAAGCACAGAAAATGTTCAAATCACAGAATATACAAATCACAGTGACAATAATGTTCTCCCTTTGTTGTTAAATATCACTGAGTCGGTGGCGACACATAGCGACCCTTTATAAGGTTCCTGAGAAGCTGGTGGGATTGAACTGTGGTTCACAGTGTGGTTCACAGTGCAGTGCTGATCTGACAGTGTTCTCCCTGGGGCTTCCCATAATTGCATGACACTTCATGGAGCCACTGAATTTAAAGAGAGCGCAGAGCGGCAGTCAGTCTAGGTATACAGGTGAATGTGCATCTAGGTGCTTATTTAAGGCATGGAATTAGTTATCACAGAAACCAACAAAAAAATACCTAAGTATAGTGACACTCATGCACAGAGTAATGGTTGTGGTCAATGCCATTGAGGGAACCCCTGATTCATAGCAAGCCCACACACAAAAGAACAAAAGATTGCCTACTTTTCAGTCTAGGAGCGGAGGTCCCTAGGACCTTCAAGGGAGAAGAGCAGAGAGCGGGACCCTACCCAGAGAAGCAGTGATGCCTGATATTGAGCCAGAGATGATGATGTGGAGCGATGGAGCAGCTGGAGACTTTAGATCCAGAGAGGGAGAGCGACTGGGTGCTGAAGACCTGGAGGGTACTGGGTGGGGGGTG
>NW_006408541.1:21500818-21527236 GCF_000296735.1 Chrysochloris asiatica | reverse complement strand
AAAAAAAAAAAAAAAAAAAAGACTGCCTAGTCCCAGCCCATCCCCAAGGTCAGTGGTAGATCAGGCCACTGTGTTTCAGAGAGCTTTCATTGGCTAATTTTGTTAAGTGGATCACCAGGTCTTTCTAACTTGTCTTCTGGTCTGGAAGTTCCAAGGAAACTTGTTCAGCAGCACAGCAACATGCGAGCCTCCACTGACAGCTACGGGGTAGGTGTGCATGGGGTGCTCTGGCTGGACCCCACGTAGCAGCTGTGAAATCTACCAGCAAAGCACCACTGTGCCCTACAAAAGACTCTCTCAACAGTACTTTAAAAATAATGTGCTCCTTTAAAAGCCATTTTATATGTTGGAATAAAGCACAACTGAATGGTTTCGAGGCAAACTATGGCCAGCCACCCAAATAATGTTTTACTGGAAAGACATGTATTCGAAAGATATCTACTATCTGGTCCTTTACAGATCTGGATGCTGACCCTTGATATTTATGAAGATGTTAATTTGATAAGTAACTGATAGTAAAATTACCCATGATGAAACATTCACTAAGATACACAGGATTTGAGTTTGTTTTGTTTTGAGGGGGCAAAGTGTTTGATGTTTTTAAAAGGTTGGATCCTTGGGGGAGGATGAGGATAGGATTCTTTTGATTCAATAGAGAGTAACTGTTATTATGACTAATTGCTGCTGTCACATCTATAAAGGTAGAAGTTGTGTAACCAAAAGGAGGGAGTAGTTAATCTTTCAGTCCAGGTACAGAGGACCCTAGGACCATCAAGAGGGAAGAGCATGGGCAGAACATGGGACCCTAACAAGAGAAGCAGTGACACCAGGGATGGAGGCAGAGGTGATGGCATGGAGAAGTAGAGCAGATCCATGGAAAGAGAAAGATGTGCTGGCGGCCAGGAGGCTGGCTTACAGAATGCGCCCTTTGGTTGTTTAAACAGTTATTTATTCCTGCATGGTTTTGTGTACATCAATAAATAAATAAATAAATAAGAGGGAATAGAGGCAAATACTGTTAACTGATGGTGCATGGAAGGGATTGCAATCATTGTAAGAAACAAAATACAATTGGCTGAGTGCAAAGCTGATGGTCTGACCTGTAAACCATCAATCAACTCACAATAAAAGCTTTAAAAACTTTTTTAAATTAAAAAATGGGAACTTACATACAAACTGACCCACATCACCAGTGGACCAAACTGCAGAGAGTCAGGGGGGTGTGACCTGAGACCACAGTAGACCTGATGCCATAGAAACTTCTGTGTCATTCAGTGCCACTCTCCTGTCAAAGTGTCGGTCAACAACATAGTAAAAAATATATGTTTAATCTTGCAAAAACTAAAGCAAAACGCTCACCTTAATTATAATTTTCAACAAATGCACAGTAAAATGAGAAATGATTTTTTAAAATGTAGGTAATGGTCAGGGTTTTAGAACTTGAGCTGGAAGTCTTGTTTTCTTCACAGAGACGATAAATAGATGACACAGAAAAAGGTCAAAAGCTAAATAAAGAGAATTAATTAATTATTCACCTTAATGGAAAGGGGAGTTTGCAATGTTGAATTATTTTGCAGATGTTGTTTCATAACTGGGAACCATTTGTGTGGGGTATTGATAAGAAGAGGTTCTGTCATTGGGAGGGAAATGAATAAAGGTGACTTGATAGAAGTAAAGGACATGTGTTTAGTAAATTCAGGGATAAGATTATGTCAGAGCTTAAGAAGAAAAACAAGCTCAAGGCAAGAAAAAAAACTAGAACTTGGAAATGATTTGCATTCTTTTAAAGACAAAAAATGAGTGAAGCTGAAAACAGCATAGGCATTTGACCAGCTAGAATTAAAGGTCTTAGTAATGCCCAGTGTGAAACCCCACTCCCAGTGGGTTACAAAGGAGGGTCCTTTCCTGTGTGAATGAAATCACACAGAGGGTAGACCACTCTGAATCTAGCTCAGGGGTCTGCAAATGTTTTCCAGTAAAGAGACAGATAGGGAAGACTGATGGCTCTGTAGGTCTTACCGCTGTCTGTGTCAATTACCTATCTTTGTTCTTGTTGTATAAAAGTAGCCTATGTTGTTGTTAAGTGCCGTTGAGTTAATTCCGACTCACAGCAACTTTGTATAGGGTTTCTGAGGAGCAGCTGGTGGGTTTGAATTGTCAACCTTGCAGTTCAAACTGGGAGACTTCTTTGCTGGGCAGTTCTGGCTTAGAGACTGTGTAATAACATATAGTGGCCGACAAGACTTCTTTCTCTCTCTGAATTTCTCCATATGGTCTTTCCATATGAGTTAATTTGGTATCCTCAGATTATGCTGACCTAGGACTGGATACATGTTACACAGGGCTCAAGAGATAAGTTTCTCAAGAGAAAGGACTGCAAAAACCTTGTTGTCTTTTCTAACCTCACTGCTTGGCTGATAAATAACATCACGATAAACAGAAAAGAGACTTAAGGTGTCAAAGGCTTCATTTTGCTCACATCAACCATCAACACTCATGGAAGTAGCAGTCAAGAAAGTAAATGACACATTGCATTAGGTAAATCTGCTTCCCAAGACCTCTTTAAAGTGTTGAAGAGCAAAGATATTAGTTTGAGGACTAGGGTGCACCTACCCAAGCCATGATATTTACAATAACCTCACAGGCATGTGAAAGCTGGACAGTGAATAAGGAAGACATTAGAAGAATTGATACATTTGAATTATGGTGTTGGAAGAGAATATTTGAAATTACCTGGACTGCCAGAACAAATGAATCTGTGTTAGAAGAAGTACAGCCAGAATGATCCTTAGAAGCCAGGATGACCAGACTTCATCTCTCAGACGTGGGTGAGTCAAAAATTATACACACTCTGGTTATATTAAAATGACCATCTAGGTCCACAACTGATGACAACATTGAGTATGCACATGAAATGAGCCTGCATGTGATATTAGCGTGCACGTGAAGGGACAATGAATTATGTGGGAAATCATTTGAAAATCAGCCATGACTCTGCCTATGAGATAATCTACGACAGACTTGGGTTTCGAATACTTTGTGCAAAATTAATTCACAAAGAACATAAACAGAAGCGTTTAGACATCTGCCAACAAAATTTGGACAGATGTTCGAAGGAAGGAAAAAGTTTCTTTAAAAAAAATTGTTACTGGTGACAACACAGGATTCATCACTGAGACTGAGAGTAGACGGCAGGGTGTGGAATGGAAACATCCTCAATCGCTGACTAAAAACATGTTCACAAGTCAACCATCAGCTAGAAAATTGATGCTTACAACTTTCTGGGATTCTCAAGGGCCAGTATTGGAACACTATCAGGGAAAAGGTTCAACAATCAACAGTGCTTATTACAGTGAGCACTGTACAGCTATAGCCTAAACTTCAGATTAAACACAGAGGACTGCTATCCAAGGGTGTTGTGATCTTGCATGACAATGCACATCCCCACACCTCTGCCCACACTGTTGACACTCTGCAAAAACTTGGTTTTGAGGTGTTAAAGCATCCTCCCTATAGTCTTGATCTTGCTCCAAAAGAATTTCACCTGTTTGGGCCTCTGACAACAGCCCTTAGATTCACATCTGATGAAGAAGTGAAGGCAGTGTGCATCCATTGTTTGTAGCTCAGCCTGAAACATTTTTTGAAAAAGGGAACATAAAAACTTGTTGACAGATAGAAAAAGTATATTGAAAAGCAAGGAGATTATGTCAAAAATGCTGTCTTTGTCTTTTGTAAAAGTTGATTGAAATAAATTCTACAACCAGAGTGCAGATAATTTTTGACTCACCCTTGTATTATAAGAAGAGACCAGTTTCTGGAGAAGGACATCATGTTTGGTAAAATGTAGGCTAGCAAAAAAGAAGACGACCCCCCCGCAACAAGATGGATTGGCACAGTGACAGCAGCAATGGGCTCAAGAGTAGCAACGATTGTGAGGTTGGTGCAGGACTGGGCAGTGTTTTGTTCTGTAGTGCATATGGTTGCTATGAGTCAGTACCGACTTGATGGCACCTAACAACAAAACAAAAACTTGGAAACAACACAGATCACCTTCCACTTCATTCTATTCCAAGGGGAGGAAACACAGACACCATCATTTGCAAAACCTTGGAAAAACCACTTCTAGAAAACCTTGCCCTGGTGGTAGTGGTTATGTGCCATGAAGTCAGTTTCCACTCATAATAACCCTTTATAGGGTTTCCAAGACTGTAAATCTTTTTTTTGTTTTGTTTTTTCAAGTTTTTATTGTGAGGTTTGCATGGGAGAACATCAACTTTACACTCATCCTATCGTATTTTGTTTCATTGCAATGATTACAATCCCCTCTATGTATCATCATATAACCCCAAAGGGTACACCACACAGGCCCATCCCCCTCCCCCCCGCAGCTGCCAGCACACAGCCCTTCTCCCGCCCTGAGTCCAATGTCCCCAGCCACTCCAACTGTCCACATCATCTTCTCTGTCTCTATCCCTGGCATCACTGACTCTGGGTAGGGTCCCGCTCTCTGCTCTTCTCACTTGATGGTCCCAGGGACCTCCGCTACTGGGATGGAAAATCAATCACTCTCCTCCTTTTGTCAAAAAAACATCTACCTCTACATTTCCTAATCTCACAGTCAGCTCTGGTGGCTATTCACCATTGTACCACAAGAGTCTTATCCCCATTTCCTTTCGCCAGCCCAGTCCCAATGGATTGGAAATCATTCAGTGGTGATTCTACCTTCCCCAGCCCCATCTCAAACTAGGCTCCCTCTTGAAAGCTTGTAAGCTAGTCACTTCTTGCCTTTATAGGCCCAGCCATTTTGGGTAGCCAATGTCTATGTTGTCTATCCCTGTCAGGCCTGTGTACCGAGGGGATGTGAGTGATCCTTGCTGTTAAGATTTGTTTCCTTTTGTGAGCTACTATGTCAATAAGTATAGGTAAAGTTCATCAAATTATAGCAGGTTACACTTTTTTTCCCCCTCTCTTTTCTCTTCTAGTAGAGTTCGGGTCATCCAGCCAATGAAGCCAGGTCAAGCAGGTACTATCTGCAAGTAGGGGTATTCTTGTGCATCTCCCCTCACCCCATATCAGCTAGACACTTCACTCTCCACTCTAGTCCTCTGTGGCCATGTCACTGCCTCTGGGCCCAGGAATCCCCGGGTTTTGCCGTACTGCTGGCCATCCAGATCTCCACCCAAGTTCACAAGAGTCTATTGAATGTGGCCGGGCTCAGCTCACAACTTCATTGCTGTTTTTTTCCCCCTCTTCGCTTATCGGTGACCATGTGTTCACCAGCCAGACCACATACCTGCTCCTGTATTCCCCTTGAGTCTCAGTCTTGGAAGGGGGTTTGCTCTGAAGGGTCCCGACCACTTGCCTTGATGGCTCTTGAGCAAACAGCTTACTTATTCTTGTAGTGGTCAATCAGACTGCCGTTATTTCGGATTTTTCCTGTCAGTCTTTCTTTCAGGAAGTATCTTCTGTTCTTTTAACCACTCCAGATTGGTCTACTCATCCTTTCCAGTGGAAATTCCCTACCTCAGTCGGTTCTGGATGGGGTTCTGGATTCCACTTATGGTCTTGTGCATTGTAAAGGCTCCACAGGAAGACTCTTTCACTGGGCAACTTCTAGCCTCCTTTAAGGCATTCCAATCCATTATAGGCTGAAGACGGACTTACAAGCTTTCTGTACTGATGATTATGGCTATTCCTTTCTCCACACCTCAAGTGTCTATTTTACAATGGTAGGCAAGGGAAACCAAGATTCAAATGAAAGCCAAGCATCTTAACAATATTCCCTATTTTACCCCTTCAAACTGTGCCTCAATCTCTGTATCCTGGAGCCCTGTTGCTCCAAGGTAGTGCATACATCATCAATTACCTCTGTCCCACTCAGCCCATGTGAACCTGCCTAACTGTTCTCCCATCGCCTGGTTCTTCTAATCTCCTCCACTTTCTTGTGTATTGCCAACCCACCCACCTACCCCCCGCCACCCAAGCTTTCCTGTGTCTATTCCCTACCCTGTGCTCTATCTTCCCCTTCCTCCCTCCCTTCTTCTCATCCTATACAACCTGATGATCAGCAATTATATACATAAGTGTTTTGGGGTTTTTTTCCCCTTTTGGGTGGGTTCTTTTCTTAGTCTTTTACAATAATGGTCTTATGCAGTATTTCTCCTTTTGTGACTAAGTAATTTCACTTCAGCATAATGTCCTCAAGGTTCATCCATGTTATATGGTGGCTTGCTGTCTCCTTGTTGTTCTTCAAGGTAGCATAGTATTCCGTTGTGTGTATGTATCACAGTTTGTTTATCCAATCTTCAATTGATGGGCATTTAGGCTGTCTCCATCTTTTTGCTATTGTAAATAGTGCTGCTATGAACATTGGTGTGCATATATCTACTTGTGTTATGGCTCGTATTTCTTGTGGGTAAATACCAAGTAGAGGAATTGCAGGGTCATAAGGTGTTTCTCTTTCCAACCTTCTGAGGAAGCGCCATATTGCTTTCCAGAGTGGACCATTTTGCAATCCCACCAACAATGTAGGAGGGTCCCAGTCTTTCCGCATCCTCGCCAGCATTTATTGTCCTCTACTTTTATGATCAAGGAGCTCTGGTAGCGTAGTGGTTACGAATCGGGCTGCGAACCGGAAGGTCAGCAGTTCGAAACTATCAGCTGCTCCGCGGGAGAAAGATGAGGCGATCTGCTCCCGTAAAGATTTACAGCCTTGGAAACCCTATTCAGGGTCGCTATGGGTCGAAACCGACTCGACGGCACTTAACAACAACAACAACAACAACAACTTTTATGATCTTTGCTGTATAGTTGGTGTGAGATGATATCTCATTGTTGTTTTGATTTTCATCTCTCTGATGACTAGGGAGCATGAACATTTCATCATATGTTTGTTGGCTGCCCGGATCTCCATCCTTTAACTTTTAGTCCGTTTTTTTGTCTTTGTGTGTAAGGTGTGACTCTTGCAGGCAGCATATTGAAGGGTCTTGTTTTCTTATCCAATCTGGCACTCTCTGTCTCTTCACTGGTGCATTCAATCCATTGACATTCAATGTAATTATAGATAGGTATGAATTAATTGCTGCCATTATATTGATTTTTTTGGTAGTGTTGTTCGTTCCTTTGTTCTGCATGCCTTCTTGTGCTGAGTTTGTGTTTTTTGTGCTATTACTTGTCAGTTTCTTCTTGGCTTCCATGTTTGATTGTTCTGCTTGGAAGGTCATTTTCATGGGAAGTTGTGAAGTATTAACTTTCTTTGGGGTTACCTTGTAGTCTATTAACTTTTCTCTCTGTTTAAGAGAATCTATTGTATCCTGTAATCTACCTGACATCCTCACCATCTGGATCTCTGTTTCAACATTTCTCCTTTCTTTGACATTGATATTATGTTGATCTTTGGTTGATCTCCCAGCTACTTTGAATTCGTTGTTGTAGTTTTGTTCTGTTCTGGACTCTGTTATCTGTCAACTGAGTTCCAGGTGGTGTTGCCACACCTATCAATCTCTGGTTGTTGTCTGTTCTTGTTGATTTTCAGTCCAAAGAACTCTCTTTAGGATGTTTTGAAGTGCTGGATTGATTTTGATAAAATTTCTTAGATTCTGTTTATCCTGGAATGTTTTGATTGCACCATCATATTTAACTGATAGTTTTGCTGGATAGACAATTTTTGGTTGGCAGTTTTTTCTTTTAGAGTTTTGTATATGTCTCCTCATTGCCTTCTTACCTGCATGGTTTGTGCTGAATAGTCAGAGCTTAATTTGATTTGCTTGCCTTTTTAAGTGACACTTCTCTTCTCTCTGGTTGCTTTAAAATTCTCTCCTTGTCTTTGAATTTGGAGAGCTTGATTATTATATGTCTTGGTGAGTTTCTTTCGGGGTCTATCCTTCCTGGGGTACATTCAGCTTCTTGAATGTTTACCTTCTCATCTTTCAAGATGTTAAGGAAATTTTCTTCCAGAAGCTCTTCAACTATTTCCTCTGTGGACTTCTCTGATTCTTCCTGTTCTGGAATATCAATAATTCTTAAGTTGTTCCTCTTCATGTTATCCAGCATGAATCTTAGACTCTCCAGATTTTTGTATCCTTTTTTCAGCTTGCTCTTCTGTCTTAGCAGTACTGAGAGATTTGTCTTCTAGCTCGCTAGTTCTGGCTTCCATCTCTTCTATTCTGCTCATTTCCCCTTTCAATGTATTGTCCATTTCTGATATTTTATTATTGATCATCTGGACATCTTTTTGCAGGTTTTGAATTGTTTTTATTGCTGTGTCAATCTTGTTTGATTGTTCTTGTAGTACTTTCCTGATTTCTTCTTTGTTTTCCTCCACCCCTTTTCAGAGCATTTGAATTTGTTTCAATATCATTCTTCTGAATGCTTAAATGGGTGTTTGTTGTTATGTTAAGCTTACTGGGTATCTTCTGGTGGATATGATCAGGAGATAGGTTTCCCTTTTCACATGTAATATTTAGCAGGTGTTCTTGGCTCTTGTCTCAATGGTGGAATATTATGGGATATGCTTGGTAGCTTGGCTATATGGCCATGATTGCTGTCTCTTCTTGGGTAATGTAGGGAGAAAAAGGTCCCACCTCCAGGAAAGATGTGGTTTCAAAAGGACCAAAAGCAGAAACAATATAAATGCAGAGACAAAAAACACCACTTTGAAACAAAAATAAAACTGTGGCTGACTGTCCCGTGCTACACAGGCAGTGTGTGCACAAGGTAGAAGCCTCCAGCAGTGTGGGTGATGGTGTCTGCTCGCTCAGGTCCCTCCTCTAGTCAGTACAGTCGAGATGTACAGATTGATATTGATAAGTTAATGGGAGAAAGATTGTCCACTATTTTTGTCTCTTAAGGTCAATTAGGTATCTGTGTGTGCACAGCGTGATTCTCAATTTAGTTGAGTCCAATTATGTTGGAGTTTTACAGATTGTTCTATGGTTTGTCTGTCAGGCCTGAAGTACCTGCTTTTTTCTTACTCTATAGGTCTGTGTAAGAGTCCTGCACAAGGATCTCAGGTAGCACAGCGGCCACGAATTCGGCCGTGAATTGCAAGGTCAGCAGATAGAAACCACCAGCCGCACCACAAGAGAAAGATGAGGCACTCCACTCCTGAAAAGACCCACAGCCTTGGTGTGTCCCCGAGGCTGATATCATAAGTAGCCACCAAGCTCCTTTTCTCTGTACCGTGGGAAAACTGTAGGGTCAACACTGGACTTTGTTTTGTTTTGTTTTGTGGGGGGAGGCACCCACCCACCTGAAGGCATCCAGGCTGGGCAAAGAAGGCAGGGCAGGGAAGAGGAGGGGAAAATGTGTAGAGTCTCCCAGGCCTCCTTTTACAAATGTCCCTGCACTGCTTTTAGCACCGGTTCCCTGTGCCGGTCTGGCTGTAGCCCCACCCTCTAAACTCTGCCTGGATGGGGTGGCTGCAGAGGGAGTCCTGTCTCCACATTCCTAACTCCCAGTATTTTCCTTTATATCCTGATTTTTTCACTTGCGAGTAAGGGAAACTGTCATCCTGGACCTTGTGGTAGATCCAGAGCTCTGGTGTTGTTCTGTGAGCACTGCCTCCGTGAGTGATTTTCCAGTCCCTCGCCCATGGAGCCTTCCCTACCTGGCTTTCTCTACTGCTGCCCAAACCGGAAGCTTATTCGAGACTGTAAATCTTTATGGGAACAGAAAGCTCCATCTTTCTCCTACAAAACTGCTGGTAGTTTCAAGCTGCTGACCTTGAGGTTAGTGGCCTGACTCATAATTGTGTCCATTTTTAAACCAAATGCTCTGCCTGCCATAGAAACTAAAAATTAATGAATCTTTTAGTTTACTTACATATGAATGAAATGAAAGCGTTAGTGATAAAGAAAATATTCTCAGTTTTTTTCTCTTTGCTCACAGACTCCTTTGACTAGCATATCACATAGATGGTGAAAAAAAAAGGATTAATTGTGTCCCCCCAAATTGTGTTGGAATCTTAACCCCTGTATTTGTGGATGTGGTCCCATTTGGGAATTGGGCTTCCTTTGTTATGTTAATGGATCAACATTAGTGTAGGGTGTGTTCGAAATCTAATCAGTTCATAGTTATAAAAAGAGGAGATTAGATACAGGATTCAGCACAAATGAGGAAGACAGATGCCATGTGAAGACCACCAAGGAGCATTGGGGATGCAGAAACTGAGAGAGACAAGGATCTTCCCCCAGCATAGTAAGAGAGAGGCCTTTCCCCTAGAACTGGTGCCCCGAACCAGGACTTCTAGCCTCCTAACCTGTGAGGAAATAAACTTCTCTTCTTTAAAGTCGTCCACTTGTGGTAGTTCTGTTACAACAGCACTGGAACATTAAGACTGAGACCACATGGCATGGTCAACCTAAATTCTCAACACAAGGTACCTCCAACATTAGCCTAAAGCATCGTCTCCTGCCACCTGCTTTCATAACCTGCTCATTACTGACCTGGCATCACCTGTAACACAGTGAACTAACCAATTCGTGTGAGAACAGCCTGTTGAGATATGAGACAGAAAGGGAGAAGAAAGCACCTGGGCAGAGAATCCAAAGTGCATTTTCAACTCTCTTCAGCGCAATGCAACTTGACAAGTGCCGGACTCAAGGTAACACTATCACACTGGTTCAATAATGGCAACAAGAAAACTTGTTTTGATGTTATTCTTTTGATTGTAATTTAAAATATTCATGGCTGAGGTCATGCTATATATTTATCTAATCGTGTTCCATTCATCTCTTCTTAGGCAGAAAAGACCACCTCACTCCTGTGCCTTTCAATAATTCCATCAGAGCCATGGGACAGTTTTCTGGTCAACTAAATAAATTATAGATTATTTCCAAACTTGAGCATTCTTCTTCTTGTTAGATGTTATCAAGTCGATTTCAAGTCATTGTGACGCCATGTGACAGAGTAGAATGGCACCTTAGGGTTCTCTAGGCTTTCATCTTTAGAGGAACAGATCACCTGGTCTTTCTCCTACAGAACTGCTGGGGTGTTCAAACCACGAACCCTTTGGTTAGCAGTGGAGCACTAAAGCACTGCATCATCACAACTTCTCTTACAAAGGGTAAAGTGGTTCCATACTCTCTCCCACTTCCATGCTAACCCAGAGGTCATGTGTCAGTGTCCTAAGACATTAGGATCCTAGAGTCAACATGTGAGTCCACACGAAAATATGGCACAATTCTGAAACAACCAAATTTGTGTGTCTGTTTGGTCATAAAGAATTGCTTTCTTTCCAGCCCTAAAGGAGACAGTCAAGCTGAGGAATCCAAACCCAGTGCTACTGTAATTTGGGGCAAGCCAATTTTTGTGACACAAGTGGTCTCATACCTTGGAAGACTAGTGGATGCCAAGAATATTCCCCAATCAATGAAGCCACTGAGATTTGGGGGTGTATTTTTTATTGTGGTAAAAATGAGACAAAACTGACTAACACAATATTATGCTGAAGAAAACATGAATGTATTAATGAGCAGAGTTAATGCACATTCTTTTAAGTTAAAATATGAAAGTTTAAAGAAATATCCCACTGGAGACAGACCACTTTGACAATGTCTCAGAGCCCTGGGTGCACATGCTCATTTGTTCGCTATGAGGAAGACTTCAACTGAAATGTCTGAGAAGAGGTATCTTAAGGCATTTGGCACAGACAGTCTTGGCAGCAAGATGAAGCTGAATTCTGTTACTTCATAACTCTGAATCACCCAGCAAGTTGCTCCTCTTCTCTGAGCCTCAGAATCTGTATTGGGGAAATAACTTATTGAATAAGTTAGTTACCATCTGAGACAGCTGGCTGAGAAAAACAGCAGGATTTGTCATAGTGGTACAACAACCTTTTGCTAAAGAAAATACTAGAAGCTTGAACATATTCATGAAATGTGAGGCCCACCATGACATGGTCAAGTTAAAAGATATTTAATAACGAAAGGGAGAAAGAAATTGTTCATTACGACAAATAAGAATTTGAGAGTACTTCTACCAATCCTGATGCCACTTTTTTTTTTTTCCAACCCAGCTCTTGGATTATTTGCTCAGCATACACATTGAATAAGTATGGTGAAAGCATACAACCCTGTTGCACACCTTTTTTTATTTTAAACCATTCAACATTCCCATAGTCTGTTGGAACAACTGCCTCTTGGTCCAGGTACAGATTCCTCATGAGTACAATTAAGTGTTCCGGAATATTTATACTTTGCAATGTTGTCCATAGCTTGTCATGATCCACACAGTCGAAAGCCTTTGCATAGTCAATAAAGCACAGGTAAAAATCTTTCTGATATTCTCTGCTTTCAGCTAAGATCCATCGGACATCAGCAATGATATTCTTTGATCCACAGCCTCTTCTGAATCCGGCTTGAACCTCTGGAAGTTCTCCGTCAATGTATGCTTGCAGCCATTTCTGTGTTACTTTGAGTAAAACTTTACTCGTATGGGATATCAGAAATATTGTCTGATGATTTCCTCATTCCATTGGGTCATTTCTCTTAGAATGGGCACAAATATGGATCTCTTCCAATCAATCGGCCAAATAGTTGTCTTCCAAATTTCTTGGCAGAGATGAGTGAATGTCTCCTGTGCCACTTCACTTTCTTGAAAGATTTCAATTTTTATTCCATCAATTCCTGGTGCCTTGATATTTGCCAATTCATTGTTCCTTGTTCTTTGCCAATTACAAGCAAAACCTTGCTTGCTGAAAGTGAAGAAGACTTAAAACATTTTCTGATGAAGATCAAAGAGCACAGCCTTTGGTATAGATTGTATCTCAATGTAAAGAAAACAAAAATCCTCATCACTGGACCAATAAACAACATTCTTATCAGCAGAGAAAAGATTGAAGTTGTCAAGGACTTCATTCTTCTTGGATCAACTATCAACATTCATGGAAGCAGCAGTCAAGAAATCAAACGACGTATTGCATTAGGTAAATCTGCTGCACAAGACCTTTTTAAAGTGTTGAAGAGCAAAGATGTCAGCTTGAGGACTAAGGTGCACCTGACTCAAGCCATGATATTTTCAATATCTTTATATGCGTGTGAAAGCTGGACAGTGAATAAGGAAGACAATAGAAGAATTGATGTTTTTGAGTTATGGTGTTGGAGGAGAATATTGAAAGTGCCATGGGCTGCCAAAAGAACCAACAGATTTGTGTTGGAAGAAGTGCAGCCAGAGTGCTCCTTGGAGGTCAGGATGGTCAGACTTCATCTCTTACACTTCAGAGATCCTGACCAGTCTCTGGAGAATGATATCATGTTTGGTGAAAGAAAACAACCCCGTCACACACCTTTCTCAGTTTTAAATCATTCAGTGTACCTTGGAACAACTGCCTCTTGGTCCATGTACAAACTTCTCATGAGCACAATTAAGTGTTCCGGAATACTCAATACTTTGCAATGTTGTCAAAAGCTTGTCATGATCCACACAATCAAAAGCCTTTATGTTAGAGAGGAGAAAAGTGAGGCTTACTCTGAGCAGCTACTTTGGCCAATACTACACAGCTAGAGAATGTGAGAGGTGGGGCTTGAACAGCAGATTTGAGCCCAAAGCCTGGTACCCTGGCTGAGGCAAGGAAGAAAAATAAGAAAGAGGAAGAAAAACTGGAAAATCCTTTCTATGACTATTTCTATCAAGGTTGATGCAGGAAGAACCCAGCTCTTCTACAAGGGTTATATCAACAGTCTGCTTTGGTGGGTACCCTTTGCAAACACCAGAAAGATTTAATGATTCCATTCAGCCATCAGGGTGTTGAGGGGGAAATAAAAGCGATATTAGGGAAAAAAATGTGTCTTTAGTGCTGAGAGATGAGAAAAGAGGATGCGATAATCATCGCAACAAATGGCCATATCATTATTTAAGAACAAGAATAAGTTAAGTGTGTGGCCTCTAGGACCGAAGTTTGAATCCCAGCTCTGGCACTTTTCTGTGTGACCTTGAGCAAGGCAACTATGAACCTCAGTGTTTCCATCTAAAAAATGGGGATCATGATAGTACCCATTGTAGAACTTTGTTGTTGTTGTTAGGTGCTGTCGAGTCATTTCTTACTCATAGCGACCTTGTGCACAACAGAATGAAATACTGCCCAGTCCTGTGCCATCCTCACAATCATTGTTAAGCTTGAGCCCATTGCTGCTGCCACTGTGCCAATCCACCTTGTTAAGGGTCATTTTCTTTTTTCTTTGACCCTTCATTTTACAAAGCATGATGTCCTTCTCCAGGGACTGGTCTCTCCTGATAGACTATATCTGAAATATGAGACACACAGACTCGCCATCCTGACTTCTAAGGAGCATTCTGGCTGTACTTCTTCCAACACAGGTTATTTTGTTCCCTAGCAGTCCTCGGTACTTTTAATAGTTTTCTCCAACACCATAACTCCAATGAATCAATTCTTCTTTGATCTTGCTTATTCACTGTCCAAGTTTCACAAGGCTATGAAACTTTTGAAAATACCATAGTCTGAGTCAGGCCATGTCCTCAAACTGACAAGTTTGCTCTGGAAACACTTTAAAGAGGTCTTGTGCAACAGATTTACCCATCGCTTGATTTCTTGACTGCTGCTTCCATGAGTGTTAATAGTTGATCTGAGCAAAATGAAGTCTTTGACAACTTCAATCAATGTGTTGGCATAGATGAGTTAGTGCCTCCAGTGTGGAGTCAGTTTGTGGAAAGGTTTCAATTTGTATTCCATTAACTCCTGGAAGTTTGTTAGAAGGTTTTAATGGGTCAACACATGAGCTTTTCTCTAGGACCTTAACTGATCTGAAATAGTTTTGTATGTCATGGCCAACAGAGCACACAGAGCACAGCAACCAAATCTCTTACGCATGGAATTTTGTCCTGAATAGGACACAGGCAGCAGAGTACAGCTGAAAGAGGCAGCAGCTGATACACATTCAAACTGAAGCAGATGCTCACCATCTTTGAGTGGGTACCACGATTCCTGTTTCCTACTTGGGTCAAAACCTCACAGAAGCTATCTGGTTATTGTGTAATGCATACACTTTGTTGGTCATGATTGAATCATTTTAAACTAGTTTGAAGTCTTGCTTTTAGCTGGCACATAGTAAAACCTGCATAAATGCTAGCATGTTAATTAGTGGTGAAGTGGGCGTACTTGAGAGCCAGGTTGCTAGAATTCAGATTCCATTCAACTATTTCAAAGCTTATGTCCAGGGAGAACATATCTACTCTTTCTAGACCTCAATTTTCTCATCCCTAAGAGGAGTGGCACATTCCATTCCAAAGAAGTGTGACAGAGGGAGGCGGAGCTTGATGGCAGATAGCGTAGCGGTGCAGTGAAGTTCTCCATCAGCAATACCACAGAATACCAGGTGAAGTGGGTTCAGGGCAGAGCTCCAAAACTCAGAACCACATATCTAGGAATGTTTTTTTTTCTAGGAATATTTTTAAAGTTTGAAGGCTGATAGCTGGTGGAATTTGTAGCTGAAATAAGAAATCTCATACTTTAGAGTCTTCCAGGCTGAATGGCCTGGAGCCCACAACTTGGGCGAGACCAAACGACAAGACCAAGCAGGGTAGAAAGCAGACCAGCCAAGGAATAACACCATGGAAACTTCGGAGCAAAAGTGACAATATACATTGACGGTTGTGATTTGTTCTGAACACATCAGAAAGAAAATACATCATGATCAAGTGGGATTCATATCAGGGATGCAAGGACGATTCTTCATTAGAAAAACAATCAACATCATCTACCATATAAATAATAAAAAAGAAAAGAATCACATGATCATATCGATAGAAACCCCCAACAAACTAAGAACTGAAGGGAAATACCTTAACATAATCAAGAGCATATATGCAAAACCAACAGCCTACAATACTCTCAATGGAGAGAAGCTGAAAGCCTTCCCTCTACGAACAGGAACCAGACAAGGATGCCCTTTGTCACCACTCCTATTTGATATTGTGCTGAAAGTCTTAACAAGAGCTATACAACAAGACAGGGAAATTAAAGGCATTCAAATTGGCAAAGAGGAAGTAAAACTATTTGCAGACAATATGATCCTATACATAGAAAACCCCAAAGACTCAGTGAAAAAAGCTACTAGAACTCATTGGAAGTTTCAGCAAAGTGGCAGGATATAAGATCAACATACAAAAATCAGTTGGATTCCTCTCTACCAATAACAACAGCGCTGAAAAGGACATTAGGAAAGCAATACTATTTACGATGGCTGCCCAAAGGATGAAATATCTAGGAATAAATGTAACCAGAGAAACAAAGGACCTATACAAATAAAACTACAAAATATTACTACAAGAAACCAAAAGAGAGCTACAAAAATGGAAGAATGTACCATGCTCCTGGATAGGAAGACTTAACATTGTGAAAATGTCAATACTGCCCAAAGCAATTTATACATATAATGCAATCCCAATTCAGAGTCTAACAACAATCTTCAAAGAGATGGAAAAACAATTACAAACTTGATATGGAAAGGAAAGAGACCCAGGATAAGCAAAGCACTGCTTAAGAAGAACAAGGTTGGAGACCTCAAACTCCTGACTTCAAAATTTATTACACAACTGCAGTGGTCAAAACAGCTTGGCACTAGTACAATGAATGATATATTGATCAATGGAACAGAATCGAGAATGCAGAAATTAACCCATCCACATACAGTCAACTGATTTTCGACAAAGTACCTAAATATATCGCATGGGGAGGGGATAGTCTTTTCAACAGATGGTGCTAGCAGAACTGGAAAGAAATATGCAAAAGATTGAAACAAGACCTTCACCTCATGCCTTATACAAAAACCAACTCAGCATGGATTAAAGACCTAAATGTGAATCCCAGAATTATGAAGGCCAACAGAAAATAGGGACAAATGTGAGGGTTCTAATTCAGGACATATATGTTCAAGCTCACCAGTCACTCATTGGAAACCCTATGCAGAGTGGCTATGGGTCGGAACCGACTCAAGGGCACTTAACAACAACAACAGACTACCAAACATTTTGAAAACTACACAAACAAAAATAGACTAAATAGATGATTGAGACATACTAAAAATTGAAACTTATGTTTTTAAAAACAATACCTCCCAACCACAAGCTCTCTTACCTTGTGATTTTGCCACTATCTCATCACTATGTATGGCCAATGCCTTCCCTTGAATCTATGTAGACCTGTGAACCCTTCTTGATAGAGAATGCAGATGAAATTACACTTACACTTCTTAGAATACATTAGAAAAAGCCGTGCAATTTCTGTCTTGTTCTCTTGGGATGCTCAGTCTTAGAATCCAGCCTCCATGCTGTGAAGAGGCCCTAGTAGTGCATGAAGAAGCCCACAATGAAAGAACCTAAGGTCCCCACAGTCCACAGCCTGATGAAACTCCCAGCACTGAATTGCCAGTCAATAGTCCCCAGCCCAACTTCTGCCTATGCTAAGTGAACAACAGAAACAAGCTCTTCCACTGAGACCTGGCCAAAATGCATATTCATAAGCAAAATAAATGCTTCTTTTGTTTTGAGTCCCTAAGCTTTTAAGTGGCTTCTTATTCAGCAAAAGTCACTAGAAAAAGAAGACTAGGAACATTGCTAAATAATTAAAAAGAGTCATTTGCTTAGTACCTGGGATGTAGTTAGTACTCTTTGGTACTGCTGAATACCTTCTCAAAGTCACACAATTAATTAAGATTAAGATCATAAGAAGACTCAATGGGATGGATCGATACAGTGGCAATGGGCTCAAGCATAGCAGTGACTGTGAAGATGGTGTAGAACCAGGCCACATTTGGTTCTGTTCCACACCAAGTCACTTTGAGTCAGAGCAGACTCAACAGCACCTGACACCAACCACCAGCATCAGGTATCGAACCCATGTTCTTGGTTTCACGGCACATTACATGGATGATCGGGAAGTTAACCAAATCCACATCCCAGGCTTCAAATATTGCTTCTTCTTGCATTGCCTCCAGCTGAGAAGCTGGAGGAATAAGATGGTGAGAAGAAGGGTGCTGCCTCTTTGGGGCCTCTCCCTACACTACAGTTTGGATTGAGAAAGAAAATCAGAAGACAAAGGGTGTGGAAACAGAGTCTAGCTTTCTTTCTTTTGTTTTAAGCTAGCTACCAAGAATCTGAGACTCTTGTCTCTCGCGGGAAAAGATTCCCCTCTATGGAAAAGTAAAAATATGCAAACATTGACCACAAGATACAAGGAAATGCATAATTTACAACTGGCTGTCTCCGTGTACCAAAGCAGGAAGGAGTAGGTTGAACCTCAGGTCAGGAAAAAAAAAATTTGACTGTTACATCCTGGCAGCTAAATATTCAATTACTGAAAAGTTGTTGCCCCTGGGGGGACCATTGGAGCAAGCATAAGCATCAAAACCTTTCTTAATATGATTCTGTGGGTAAGCTGAGATATGCAGCACCCTGCCAATTGATATGCAAATTAAATAAACGACATAATAAATAATTAAATCAGTCTAACATGATGAATGAATTAATCATATCAGAGTGATGAGAAGAAGCCAGTACTGTCACACAAAAGATCATTGATTTGGGAAAAAGAAAACATTCCTTGCAGGGCCATTTCAGCATAAGGTGGTACCTTCTATATTGATTCACTGCATTGGAATCAAAACAGAGTAGGTGTTCAATACATGTTAGTGGAATCAGAAGGACTCTTGCCACCAAAAGCATCCTACTGAAGGATATGGATGGTTCATGTGTTCAATAAGCAACTTCACTTATTCTCATTGCAAATTTATACTTAGAAGTAAAACAGTTCAATAGGGTAAGTTATGGAGTGAAATGTGTCCCCCAGAAAAGATATGTTAAAGTCCTAACCTGTGAATATGGCCCTATTTGTTTGTACATAGGGTCTTTGGAGATGTTATGACTTAACATGAAGTCATACTGAAGTTGGGTGGGTCCTAATCCTCTATAACTGGGGTCCTTGTGAAAGCAGAGAATACACACTGAAAGGACACCATGCGACTCTACACCTCAGGAAACCCCTGAAGCTATCAGAAAGTAGGATGGGATGGGACAGATTCTCCCTCAGAACTGCAGAAGAAGTCAACCAAACCAACATACTGATTTTGGTTTTCTAGCATCCAGAGCTAACATAACAACAAGGTCCTGATCAACCACCCAGTGTGGGGTATTTTGTTACAGCTGCCCTAGAGAACTAGTATAGTAGACAAGGGCAGGTATCACTAGCCCTCATTTTATAGGTGAGAAGACTAAAGCTAAGAGACTGAGTTACCCAGCTCAAGATCACCTGGCTAAGATGAAAGGAGCCCAGACTCACCTTGGATCTCCTGACACCTGTGCATTACTTGCCTTCTGCACTCGCTGAAGTCAAGATTAGTGTCAATGTGAATTGAGTTATAGGAAGAGATGCAACAGCCACCCACTGCTCCCCCAACCATTTCCCGTAACAGATCAGTCCCAGATTTATTTCTAATTCATCCCTGAATACATTTCCTAATTTCCTCCACCTTTGTGCCTTTTGTTTTGTTTCTATACATAGCATCTCCTTATGAGGTATTGTTGTCTCTAATTCACAGTGACCCTATTTAGGGTTTCCAAAGAGAAGCTGGTGGGTTTGAACTGCCAACCTTGCAGTCAGCAGTCTGGTACTTATCCTACTTAGCCACACCAGGAGGAAAAAGAAAGGAAGGCATTCAGATCAATGATGAAGAATATTTAACTGCACGAGACAATATCCACAATATATTGCTAAGCAAAAAGAAAAGGGTTTCAAAACATTACTGATATTACCATCCATGTTATATTAATATGCACACATGTATGCACATAGACAAGAAGATTAAATGTGTGTATATAAAACAGTAAAGAGCAGTTATTGCTGCCTGGTGGCATTACAAGGGGTTTTTATTTCCCTCTGGGGCACATCTAACTATTTTCTGAGATTTGGACAATGAGAATGTAATATATTACATTCATCATTGACATTGTTATTTGCAAAACTAAGCCAACCTGCAGTAGAAAGTGAGAAAGGAAAATGCTTCTGACCACACACCTAAAAGGGATAATACATGTTTCACTGTTGTTTTTTGTTTCCTTTAAAGGGGATTACTAACCAATGTGGCTACATTTTGAAGAGATATGGAATGGGGCACAATTTGGAATCTTATCTCACAATAAGACAGTAAATGCTCTCAAATCATTGACTCTGAGACTTGGTGCAGTAATTTCATAAGGGAGAAAGGAAAAAAGGAAGCCAGAGGGGAAGATAGAAAGGAAAGAAACCCTTGCAAGAAACAGTTCTAGCATCAATAAGCTCTCCGTATTTCTCCAATCTCTCAAATTGCTAACTACCTCCATCCAAAAAGAACGTGCACCTCAGAGCCAACCCTCCTCCCGGGTGCTACAGAAGACATTAAGGGTGCCTAGGAAAGCAAGTTTCACATCAATGGGAATCAACCAGACTCTTTGGGACCAAGTCAAAAAACAAACTAAACCTACAGCCATCAAGTGGCTTGTGACTCGTAGTGACCCCATAGGACAGAGCAGAACTTCTCAATAGGGTTTCCAAGGCTAAAATTCTTTATGGAAGCAGACTGCCTCATCTCTGATGCAGATTGGCTGGACCAACTACCTCCCAGTTGGTTAGCAGCCTAACACTTAACTCACTGCACCACCAGGGTTCCTTTGGGCTATGCTTTTGGTTTGTTATGGGCTGTCAAGTCAGTTCCAACTCATAGCAACCCTATATAGGGTTTCCAAGGAGTGGGTGGTGTAATGTTTATCCTACGGCACTTTACCAGGGTTCCTTGGGCTAAGTGGTAGTGGTGATTATGTGCTATGGAGTAGGTTCCAACTCATAGCAACCGTGCATAGAGTTTCCAAGGCTGTAACTCTTTACGGGAGCAGAAAACCTCATCTTTCTCCCACAGAACAGCTGGTAGTTTCAAACTGCCAACCTTGAGGTTAGCAGCCCGACTGATAACCACCGTGCTACGACAGTAGGAGGCTTAGAAAGAAGTGTTTCTGTTTTAAAATGAGTTAAATAGGAAAAAGGAGGAAGAAGAGGGATTTATGTAACAATTTTATAGAAAAATTTTAAAAAGGGATATAGTTTTTGAAATGCATTGTAAGTATGCATCTAGAAGAGTCAATATATCATATGAAGATTTACTCTAGAAAACAGAAGAAAAAATTAACAACAATGGTTTGCATTCTCAAATAAACTGACACCATCCGAAACAATAAATCAAAATCTAATCCATAAAATTTTAAAGCAAAATGCAACAACAGAGCTAAGCAAGTGACTTAAAGAAACAGGTCAAAACAGAATTCAAATTAATTCAGTGAACAAAGTCAACAATGCAAAAACACAAACAGATGAGACCAACAGACAGAAGCTGAAGATGCAATCAAGGAGCTCATGTTGGATGTGAAAGATAAAAAACAACAAAAAACCCAAAAACCAGAAATCTAGACTTGTTGCTGTTAAGTGCTATTAAGTCTATTCCAATTCACATTAGTCCTACAGGGCATCTCCAAGGAGGAGCTGGCGGCTTTGAACAGCTGGTCAGTGTTTATCTTGCGGAGCCACACTAGAAATCTAGAATGGGTGAGCCACCAAAAAAACTGAAAGTAGAATAGAAACGATATTAAAGGATACAACAAAAGAAAATCGGACTCTGACTATTGATAAAACTCACAAGTTACAAAACAAAGCTACTAAGAAGCAACCAATATGGGAAAATATCCTGGTGAAATCCTAGAATATCAAGGATGAAGGCAGGATTGCACAAGCAGGTAGACAAAAAACTTACAGACCTACAAAAGCCAAAACGTATGAAGCCCTTAAGCTTAGCCTTAAGGTCAGTGGATTCCAGGAGACAATCCAGCAATATCTCCTGGGAAATTTGAGGGATAAGATATTCTTCTACACCCAGCCCATAAGCTATTCATGTGTAAAGGAAGAAAGCCAAGGAGGTACAGGTGGAAAGGGAGGAAGATGGTCTTGAAGAAAATAAAAATGGAAATGAAAAGAAGATAAAAGAGACAAACACAAAAATTGAGGTCATAATATTCTTAAATATACAACAATGCTAACACTATGCAAAAATATATTTTAAAAAGGCTAACACGGCTATGGGTTAACTGCAAGTTTGGCTTGAAACCCAAGGTTGGCGGTTCAAGCTCATCAGCTGCTCCTCAGAAACCCTATACAGGGTCACTATGAGTCAGAACTGACTCAACAGCTCTGAACAGCAACAAAAACAACACACCATATCTTTAAATAACATTCTCTAAACAATCAAAAGCTCAGTCAAAATAACGATATCAAAAGTGAGTAAGCAGTCATATGAAAGTATTTGAAAAACACGATAAAACTTAAAAATAGAATTATTTCTAAATAATTGTAGTAAAACTAGTTATACAATATGTTTTTTGTCAAAAAAATCTTAGAATTTTTAAACTAGGAAAATAACCCTCAGTTATAAAGAAATAAGAGTAGATTATAGGTCTTCCCTGGAGCAAAGATGAATACTGTTGATCAACAATAGAAAACAGATTTAAAGGGAAAATGTCAATGAAAACCAAAAGTGTAAATGGAATGAACTCAGCAGTAAGAATAATAAGCAAGCACATGATGTCCACTAAGAACACAACTAAAGGTGCATCAAAAAGGTGAAAAATACTTTACTGAAATGTCACTTTGAAATTAGCAGATGCCACAGTCTTCAGTAAAGATGTCTGAATAGCATAGAAACATTATAAAAGAAAAAAACTGTTAAAAATCGAAGCTGGGAGGTAATGAGAGAAATAATAGCACTGGCTAATCAGGAAGATAATGTTTTCAAGTAAGGGATTTTATTAATATTATTAAAGTCAATATTAAAAACGATATTTACGCACTGCATATGGCAAATAAAGAATTTAGTTCCTTTTCTGATGTACGGTACTTATAAAAATCAACCAATATTAAACAACCAAGAAAACCCCATGAAATTACAAAAAAAAAATTAATAACATAGATTATATTCTCCACACACACTAAACTAGAAATTAATTTCAAAAGTAGAACAAAATAATTATTCCAACAGCTTGGAAATAATTTTTGGGTCAAAAAAATTAAACCAAAATAACAATTACAGAATTCTAGAGAACAGCAAGAAGAAAACCACCACATAACAAAACACATGGAAAATGGCCAAAGTATACTAACAGTAAATGTTATAGCTTTATTTTTAAATACTCTCATAACTGATCAAGAAATAAGATAATTCAGTGATTTAAGAAGTTAACTGAGGAAGTTAGAAAATAAAAACCTGACTGAGGCAGGACAGAGAGCTTAATAAAGATAAAAGCAGAAAGGAATTCATTTAAAAAATGAAAAAATAAATCCAAGAGCTGATTCTTGGAGAAAAAAAGGCAACAAAGTAGATCAACCATGAATTAGTCTAATAAAAAATAGAATAAAAACCTAAGTAAAAGTAGAGATGTGAAGGAGATAAAATTTACAAGGGAAAAAAAAAAAACAAAAAAAAAAAACAAAGACTCATTAGAATACACTTGTTCTAACAAATTTGAGAATCTGAATAAAATGTAATACACATGTATGTTGTTCTTGTGTACCAGTGAGTCAGTTCTGGCTCATAGCGGCCCTGTATAGAGTTTCTGAGAGCACTTGGTGGGTTTGAATAGCCCATCTTGCGGTTACCAGTCCAGTGCTTATTCTACGGCAACACACCAGGACTCCATCACATTAGGGGTGATTTAATTAAACACCTGACCAATCATTTTTAAGTTGATAATTTTGTATAGCTCATGGATGCTCTAAATTTTGACAGAATAAAGATTCCCCACCTCCGCACTAAAATAATATTAAATAGGAACCATGTGCATCTGTACCGACTCACCTGCAAATTTCACTTAAAGATACAGGCATGCATCTGTTCCTAACCCTGGGTCTGCTTGTATTTTGTTGCTGCTATTATTAAGTTCCATTGAGTCAATTCCAACTCATAGTGACCCTGTATAGGGTTTCCGAGAACAGCTGGTGGGTTTGACCTGTCCATCTTGAGGTTACCAGTCCAGTGCTTATCCTGCAGCAACACACCAGGGCTTGATGTATCTACCTAAATATACAACTCTAGAAAGAACAGTAGATCTAAGCAATGTCTGGTGAAATGGGGCAATTCATGTGCCTTTCAGTTCTCCTGATTCATGTTGGAGTCCTGGTGTGGCACTTTACGATAGACACTGGACTGGTAATTGTAAGGTTGGAGGTTCAAACCCACCAGATGCTCCTTGGAAGCCCTATATACAGTCACTATGAGTTGGAATTGACTTGACGGCACTCAACAGCAACAGCAGGTTCCTGCTACTCCCTCTCCTGTGAACTTACTAGAAACTCAGACTCTTAAGCCCCAGACCTACTGAGCCAGCAAGCTTCCCAAGAGATTTGAAAGCAAGTTCAAATTTGAGAACCTTTATTTAGATCTAGAGAAAGGAAAAAAAGGTCCCAATACTTTAAGGTAGTACATAAATACAAATCTATTCTTATTTCAGTTATATAGATTCAAGACTCTAAAATAAAATTTCTAGTAAAGAGAATCCAACACTGCAAAATAAATACCACCTAACAAAAAAGTATTCATTCTAAGAATGCAATAATAGCTCATTGTGGTGGTTGTTAAGTGCCACTGAGTCAGTTCCAACTCATAGCCACCTTGTATAAGGTTTCCATGGAGCAGCTAGTGGGTTTGAACCACCAACTTTTAAGGTTAGCAGTCCAGTGCTTACTTATCCTATAAAGCCATACTAGGAACCCAACTCTATTAATGTTGTTGTTGTTACGTACTATCCAGTCGGTTTGCATGCATAACGATGCTATATAGGGTTTCTGAGGAGTGGCTGATGGGTTTGAACCACCACCTTTGTGGCTCAAACTGACATTTTGGACAAGCACATTATTTTGCTGCACCACAACAGAATTCCAAGTCTATTAACAGAAAACAAAAATATGGGTGAATTTATTTTTTAAAATAATTTCAGGCAAGGGAAGGTTTTGCTGAACCATGAGTGTGAAAATAGAAACATTTCATAAAAGTTGTTAAAGATCTCCATTGCAGAAAAACAAAATCACAAGTAAAATTTAAAGACAAATGACTATCTTGACAACGGAGTTACTACCCAAGATATATGCGAAAAGACAATCAGTCCAATAGAGTAACTGAGGAAGGATAGTAACTGGTTCACAAAAGAAAGGCAAATGGCCAATATGTTCCTGCCCTCATTTATTCAGGCAATAAGCATAAATAAACAACTTTCTGGTAGTGTAGTGGTTACGAATCGGGCTGCGAACCGGAAGGTCAGCAGTTCGAAACTACCAGCTGCTCCGCGGGAGAAAGATGAGGCAATCTGCTCCCGTAAAGATTTACAGCCTCGGAAACCCTATTCAGGGTCGCTATGGGTCGAAACCGACTCGACGGCACTTAACAACAACAACAACACTCTCCAGGGAGATTGCTGGTGTAGCACTGTATGATCAGCACTGGACTGTGAACCACAAGGTCCACAATAGCTATTCCTCAGAAGCCCTACACAGGGTGCCTATGAGCCAACACTGACTCAATGGCACATGTTGTTGTTGTCAGGTGCCATCGAGTCGGAAGCGACTGATAGCGACCCCATGCACAGCAGAACGAAACAATGTCCGATCCTGGGCCAACCTCACTACCGCTGCCACACTTGAGTCCATCAATGATGCCACCTGGCCAATCCATCTCGTTAGGGGTCTTCCTCTTTTTCTCTGAACCTCCACCTTACCAAGCATGACATCCTTCTACAGGGACTGTTTCCTCCAGACAGTATGTCCAAAGTAGGAGAGACGAAGCTAGAACAATAAAAACTCTTCAGGCAGTATTCTAGATTGCAGAATACAGCAGCAAATAAAGTACCTTCATATTAAATGACCTAATTAAGAAAGAATCAAAGAAATACACATTAACATATACTTAGAAGACTCTGCCAAGAAATTTGGAAGACAAATATCTGGCCATCTGACTGGAAGAGATCCATATTTGTGCCCATTCCAAAGAGAGGTGACCCAACGGAATGAGGAAATTGTCAGACAATCTCTTTGATATCCCATGCGAATAAAGTTTTGCTAAAGGCAATACAGAAATGGCTACAATCACACATCGACAGAGAACTTCCAGAGGTTCAAGCAGGATTCAGAAGAGGCCATGGAAATCATTGCTGATTTCTAATGGAACTTGGCTGAAAGGAGAGAATATCAGAAAGATATTTACATATACTGTATTGACTACACAAAGGCTTTTGATTGTGTGGATCATGACAAGCTATGGACAACATTGCAAAGTATAAGTGTTCCGGAACACTTAATTGTGCTTATGAGGAATCTGTACTTGGACCAAGAAGCAGTTGTTC
>NW_006408541.1:21488183-21500353 GCF_000296735.1 Chrysochloris asiatica | reverse complement strand
AGTTTTGGAAGAAGTGCAGCCAGAGTGCTCCTTGGAGGCCAGGATGGCCAAACTTCGTCTCTCATACTTTGGACATATTGTCCGGAGGAAACAGTCGCTGGAGAAGGATATCATGTTTGGTAAGGTGGAGGGTCATAGAAAAAGAGAAAGACCTCCAACAAGATGGATTAGCCATGTTGCAGCATTGATGGACTCAAGTGTGGCAACAGTGGTGAGGTTGGCCCAGGATCGGGCAGTGTTTCATTGTGCTGTGCATAAAGTCACTATCAGTCAGTACTGACTTGATGGCACCAAACAACAACAACAAGGAGTCCTGGTGTGGTGCTGTAGGATAAACACTGGATCGCGAGGTTAGTTTGAACAACAAGGGTGGCAGTTCAAATTCACCAGCAACTCCTTGGAAATCCTACACTGGGTTGCTATGAGTCGAAACTGACTTGACGGTCCTTACCACCAGCTGCTCCGTGAGAGAAAAATGAGGCTTTCTGCTCCTGTAAAGATTTATAGCCTTGGAAACTCTATACAGCATCGCAATATCAGAACTTACTCAACAGCGCAGAACCACCACTACCACCTAACTAACAGACTGACAAAGGTTTTTAAAATAGATTACTATCCTGATTGACACGGATGTCAAGAAATACACATTTCGTTCACAAAAGGACAAATGTTGCATGAGACCACTGTTGTAAAAAGGTATGAAAAGACTTTCTTACTAAATGAAGTTCTGATAGTTACAAAGGAGTTCTGGTAGCATAGTGGTTACAAGTTGGGCTGCTAACCTCAAGGTAAGCAGTTCGAAACTACCAGCAGGTCTATGGGAGAAAGATGAGGCTTTCTGCTCATTCAAATATTTACAGCTTTGGAAATCCTATACAGGGTCACTATGAGTCGGAACTGACTCCGCAGCACATAACCTCCACCTACCACCATGATGGTTACAAGGCAGGTGAGGAATGGGGGAAGGGAAAAAATAAGTGAATTAGAGGTAAGTACTAGCTCTGGTAGCGTAGTGGTTACGAATTGGGCTGCGAACCGCAAGGTCAGCAGTTCGAAACTACCAGCTGTTCCGCGGGAGAAAGATGAGGCTTTCTGCTCCCATAAAGATTTACAGCCTCGGAAACCCTGTACAGGGTCACTATGAGTTGGAACAGACTCCACGGCACATAACAACAACAACAAACTATTCATTGAGGAGTCCTGGTGTGGTGCTGTGGGCTAATGCATCATACTGCAAAGTCGTTAAAATTGCAAAGTCGGTGGTTCAAACTCACCAGCTGCTCCTTGGAAATCCTATATAGGGTTGCTATGGGTTGGAATTGACTCGACAGCACTTAACAACAGCAACAACTATTCACTGATGGTACATGGAGGTGACTACAATCATTGTAATGACACCAAGTACATATACGTAATTTGTTAAATGTGGAACTGAGGCTCTGTTCTGTAAACCTTTGCTCAATTCACAACAAAAAAACAAAAGGGAAAAAAAAGAAATGTTATCTTCATATATCAAGAATGGAAGTTTAGCCTGGTACACAATTGTATTTGGTATTTAATGTTATATATTCAATTTTAAAAGACATATTTTTTTAACAGAATATATCCAGAGGAAATAGATAAATGTGTGCAAAACTCTTTGCTACACTTTTGTTTACATTAGTGAAACCACCTAAAAAATATCCATTAACAGAAGAATAGCATAATAATAATATTATTATCCATTAACATATCTTGATCTCCCACTGTGTATTCATATATAAAAGTATTCCTTTTTTAATCACAACAAAATGATATTTTGAAATATTTCAGAGTAGTGAAAATCCAAGTTGAAGATATTTTAGAGGCAATAGAAATTCTAATTCTATTTCAAATGATGATGATGACAATAAATAAAATATTAGCTCATATGAGAATTTGGACATATGTACTTCTGTGGTTGGTGGTTTTGTGCTGTGGAGTTAGTTCCGACTCATTGTGACCCTGTATAGGATTTCCAATGCTGTAAAAGTCTTTTATTTTTTTAACTTCTTATTGTGAATTGACCTTTTTAAAGTGTTGAAGAGCAAAGACGTCAGCTTGAGGACTAACGTGCACCTGACCCAAGCCATGGTCTTTTCAATAACCTCATCTGCACACAAAAGCTATACAGTGAATAAGGAGGACCATAGAAGAATTGATGCTTTTGAGTTATGGTGTTGGAGAATATTGAAAGTGCCATGGGCTGCCAAAAGAACCAACAGATTTGTTTTGTTAGAAGTACAGCCAGAGTGCTTCTTGTAGGCCAGGATGGCCAAACTTCGTCTCTCATACTTCAGACATGTTGTCAGGAGGGACCAGTTCCTGGAGTAGGATATCATGTTTGATAAAGTGGATGGTCAGAGAAAAAGAGGAAGATCCCCAGTGAGATGGATTGGCAATATGGCAGCACCAATGGGCTAAAGTGTGGCAACAATTAGGTTGGCCCAGGACAGGGCAGTGTTTCATTCTGTTGCACATTGGGTCACTATGAGTTGGTACCAACTCAATGGCACCTAACAACAACAAATTGTGAATTAAGTGAAAAGGTTTACAGAGCAGATCATCAGTTTTGCATTCAACAAATCATATACTTTGCTTCATTACTTGGTTGCAATCCCCTCCATGTAGACCAAAAGTCAACAGCATTTACCTCTATTCACTTTAGCCATTGCATTCCTCCCTGTGTCTTCCACCACCCCCATCTGCCAACCTCCCTCCCATTGTATATTGTCTGCCCCATGTCAAAGTATCTCTACCCTCTACTACATGAATCATTTCCTCTTCCCTGCAAAACTACCATAGATTGTTTCTTTTATCAAGAAAACCCCCTTATCTCTTTTTTTTCCCTTGATATACAAAAAAAAAACACACACACACACACACACACACACAGATATAAAATCATTTAAACAACCAAAGGGCACATTCTGCAAGCCTGCTTCTTGTCCACCAGCACACAGCCTTTCTCTTTCCATGAATCTGGAGTCCTCAGCTGCTCTATCTCTCCATGCCATCACTGCTACCTCCATCTCTGGTGTCCCTGCTTCTCTGGTTAGGGTCCCATGTTCAGTTCATGCTCTTCTCTCTTGATGGTCCTAGGGTCCTCTGTTCCTGGAATGTAAGATTGACTACTCCCACCTTTTTGTTACACATCTACCTTTAAAGCTACAACAATCATAATTAGGTATAATAACAATTGTTCACTACTGAATTAATGAATCCTATCCTCATCTCCTTCCACCAGACCCATCTAGACAAGATGAAAACTATTAAGTGGGGATTCTGCCTTCTCCCGCAAACTCTGACACTAAACTCCCTCTGGAAAACTTGTAAGCCACACACTTTGTGCCTTTATGATCACCCCCCACTCCCCATTTTAGGGAGCCAATATCCAAGTTAACTGTCCCTATCAGCCCTGTGTACAGAGGAGATAGGTTTAATCCTTGATGTGAAGACTCCTTCCTTCTTGGTTGGTATTTTGAGCTACTACATCCATAAGTCTGAAAGTGAAGAGGACTTAAAAAAAAAAAACATTTACTGATGAAGATCAAAGAGCACAGCCATCAGTATGGATTACATCTCAAAATAAAGAAAACAAAAATCCTCACCACTGGACCAATAAACAACATTCGTATCAACGGAGAAAAGATTGAAGTTGTCAAGGACTTCATTCTTCTTGGATCAACTATTAACACTCACGGAAGCAGCAGTCAAGAAATCAAACGACGTATTGCATTAGGTAAATCTGCTGCACAAGAGCTTTTTAAAGTGTTGAAGAGCAAAGATGTCAGCTTGAGGACTAAGATGTGCCTGACCTAAGCCATGGTATTTTCAATAACCTTATATGCATGCAAAAGCTGAACAGTGAATAAGGAAGACCGTAGAAGAATTGATGCTTTTGAGTTATGGTGTTGGAGGAGAATATTGAAAGTGCCGTGGGCTGCCAAAAGAACCAATAAATCCATTTTTGGAAGTGCAGCCAGAGTGCTCCTCAGAGGCCAAGATGGCCAAACTTCGTCTGTCATACTTTAGACATATTGTCAGGAGGGACCAGTCGCTGGAGAATGATATCATGTTTGGTAAGGTGGAGGGTCAGAGAAAAATAGGAAGACCCCCAACAAGATGGATTGGGCAAGTGGCTGCATCTATGGACTCAAGTGTGGCAACATTAGTGAGGCTGGCCCAGGATCGGGCAGTGTTTCGTTCTGCTGTGCATAAGGTCACTATCAGTCAGTACTGACTCGATGGCACCTAACAACAACAACAACAACATCCATAAGTATAGGTCAAGTTCATCAAATTGTAGCAATTTACACTTGTTTCCTTCATCCAATTTCTTTATCTTTCTTTAGTTAAGTTCTGATTATCAAGCCATTGAAACTAGGTCAAATGAGTACTATCTGCAAGTTTGTGTGTTCTTGTGAGTCTTCCCCTCCTTTCATATCAGCTGGACACTTCACTATCAGTTCTAGCCCTCCGTGGTTATGTCCTTGTCCATGGGTTTAGGAGTCCCTAGGTCTCACCACAAGGAGCTCTGGTAGCATAGTGGTTACGAATCGGACTGCGAACTTTAAGGTCAGCGGTTCAAAACTATCAGCCGCTCTGCGGGAGAAAGATGAGGCTTTCTACTCCCGTAAAGATTTACACCCTTGGAAACCCTGTACAGGGTCGCTATGGGTCGGAACCGACTCGACGGCACTTAACAACAACAACAACAGGTCTCACCACACTTCAGACCAACCAGTCCTTCCCTCTTCTCTCTCTCATCTCCAGGTCAAGAGGAGTCTATGGAACATGGTTGAACTCAGCCCATATCTTTATTGCTGCCTTTCCTTCACTTCCACTCACCAGTAGACCAACGTGGTTGCAGCAAGCTAACATGCCTGCTCGTGTATTCCCCTTGAGTTTCAGTTCTGGAGGTGGAGGTTGTCCTGAGGGGACTTGATTTCTTGCCTTGATGGCTCCCCAGCGAACAACCTGCTTGTTCTTGTAGTAGTCGCTGTACATCTTTATGGGAGCCGAAAGCCTCATCCTTCATCTTTGGAACAGCTGGTAGTTTTAAACTGCTGACCTTGAGGCTATCATCCCAAATCATAACCACTCCACCACCAGAACTCATGCTAGGATATAAAAAAGTTCTGCCTAATTATCTCTGATGGTTAAGTGTTGTTCAAAATATTTAAATAAGCATTGTTTGATGATTATACTTCTCCTGTCCCTCCCCTTCTATCCATCTAGTCTCCATACATCAGCCAGAGAGTTCTTTTGAATGTGAACTAAATCCTAGCACTTCCTCTAGGAGTCCTGGTGTGGTGCTATGGGTTAATGGGCTGGACTGCAAAGTCGGTTTGAGCAGCAAGGTCAATGGTTCAAGCTTATTAGCAGCTCCTTGGAAACCCTATACAGGGCCACTATGGGTCAGAACCTACTCGACAGCACTTAACAACAACAATTTCTTCTAAAGACTTCTTATTGCTTGTTAAGGATTAAATAGTACACCACCATCCCCCTCCTCCAGATACAGACACACAGTATGTACTGAAATCCTAGTCCCTGTACCAGTGATGGTGGTCCTGTAGGGAAATTGGGTCTTTGTTTGTTATGTTAATAAGGCCATATCAGTGTAGGGTGGATCCTAAACTTAGTCATTTCTGAGTTATAAAAACACCAGAATAGTTATACAAAAGACACACACAATGGAGAATACAGATGCCAAGAAATATTAAGGATGGCCAAGAATCACCAGAAACTGGAAAGGAGGCTCACAGAAGGAATCCACAGTCCAGATTTGGACTTTGAGCCCCAGAACTATAAGAAATTAAATTTCTGTTCTTGTGGTATGTCTGCTACGAGAGCTATAGGTAATACTGCTCTTACCACAGAAATGCCCACTGTCAACTCCCCACAAGCATTCTCCAGAAAGCCACGCTTAAACTCCAACTCATTCCATCTTTCCCTTTACTCCCTAAACTCTTACCACATAAATCACAAGCTGTTGTCCTGGACTCCATTTCCACTGACAATGACCCAACAGGACAGGGCAGAGCTGCCCCAGAGCATTTGCAAGATGGCAATCTTTACAGAAGTAAACTGTGCCCTCTCTCTCCTGTGGAGCCTTTAGCAGCCAGGTGCTTAATCACTGTGCCTCAAGGATCCTCTCATCACACAATCACACCCAGAATGGTACAAACGCTGTCCCATTTCAGTTCCTCTACCAGGAACATCCATCCTTCAAGTCTCACCTTAAATGTCATTTATTTCCTTAGCAACCTCCACAGTGAACTAACAAGCCCTCTAATTATTAGATATTACAACTCCCTGCTTATCTCCTTCATTGCTAAATTTGTTGTTAAGTGCCGTCTAGTCGGTTCTGACCCACAGCAACTCTGTATAGGGTTTCCGAGCAGTAACTGGTGAACTTTCAAACTGACTTTGCAGTCCCGTGCAGTAACCCACAGTGCCACACCAAAACTCCACTGCTAAATAGAGGAGGAAAATATTCAAAACATAAGAAGAAATTTTGTTTTCTTCCATGTTTTCTATATTTGCCCATCTACATACTTTTTCATTTTTTACCTTAACCAAGAAGATATATTTTTAACACAGAAATGTAAAATAAATATCATTTATGAAATAAAATAAAGCAGGTTGCTCCTATCCAAGAGTGTGATGTTTAATTCTCCTGAGGAAAGAAACTTTTATTTTCAAACACATTTGCAAGTAAAACAGAATAGCTCTATCCAATCAAGACAGATTGTTCTAGTTGAAATTACATTACCTACAACTCTATCAGCATTTGAAGCATAGTAATAGCTTATGATAATTTATTATGATTCCCAGAACCTAAGGAAAGAATCATTAGCATGGGTTCTTTCACCTCAAAATCCACAGAAATGCACTATAACTTCAAATTCGCCATTCTGCGTCGGCCCACCCATTTCACACTCTGCTCTAGAGAATCTCTTTACCATGCTTGGATTTCTCCATCTGTATCTGTTTGGCTATTGTGTTCCCTGTGCAGCCTCCTTGACTTCCCTTTGAACTTAACATCTTTGTCATCATTATTCTCCCTAGCGTCTTCTTTGTCTCGTTTATGGATCGTGATATGAAAATATATGTGTAACTTTTACTGAACTCTCTTTGTTTCTTCCCATTAATATCAAATCAGAGGAATGAAATCATCAATGTTTACCTCTTAAAGAAAAACTACATTTGTTTTTGTTTCTGTGGAGACCCCCAGGAAGCGAGCTGGGCCCTTTGTTGAGAAGTCTAGCACTTTACCACATATGAGACTTTCATGATAAGCTGATTAAAAAGTATCTTATGAAATAAACTGTGAGGCAAGGTGTGGATACACAATCTAGAGTTGGCACAGAAATCTCTAGACCACAGGAAGTGTGAAGCTCTAGAGAGGGTCACAAAAACAGTATTTAGTTCTAATTTGGGGAGAAGGGGAACACAGAATCCTTTGTATATCAGTAGGACTTGAACCCAGATGACTCCTGCCCAGAAAAATCATCACAATCAGGACCATTTGAAATCATGAGCAACATCAAGAGAAGTCCAGAGACAGCGAGCAGATTACAGGTCAATCAAAAGTTAAATAAGATTTGAAAACATCGCCTCTGAAGCAGAAATTGAAGTCCCCAGCAGACAAGAAAAAAGAAAGCTGTCTGTAAGGGAAGATGTTTGGCCCTTTCCATTCATAATTTACAGGGTCCAGAGGAAGCAGCAAAATCTCAAAAGAGAAAAAGTATTTTTTGGTTCCGATTTTCAAACTTGGAAACACACATTGTACTGTAAGAGTTCTCAAGCTGGAAACATTGGCTTCTGACTTGAAATCCATGCAGCATTGGATCGTATTATTCTACTATCTAAAGCTATTTTTGCCTTCATGAGTTATTCATCATTTCACTTTCAATAACTTTGATATGTAAATTAAAGTCACTGTACCAAATGTTATGATTTAGATAAAGATCTGGAAACACTAATATTTCTCATTATGGAATTTGCTCATCCAACTGAACCCAACAGAATTGCTCAATTTTAACCACATAGGGGAAATGTCTGGAGAGAACTTTGTAGACTTGGAGACAATTCATATGTGTGTCTCAGTGGGTTATCCCAGCATAGAACCAACCTCACACCCTCCTTCAAAAAAACTGTGGCCCAGCCACATTTGACTCCCAAATTGATCCTATATGTCCCCTCTACCCAATCAACACTGACTAACAACTCTGGAGTCATGATCACACTTTCTGCTTCAAATATAGTCAGAGATATTCCCTGAGTCTTTTCAAAGGAATTGAGCATAGTAGTTAATACCTCAGGCATTATCTGCGTTTAATACTCACTCCAGCCCTTGCCGAATATGGGAACTCAGCCAAGTTCTAGCCTGTCTTTAAATGGTAAAATAGAAAAAGAAATAAAACCTTCCAGAGTATGAAGTAAGTTAATCCCAGTCAGAGTGCAGACTTTGCCCAGTGCTTGACATATGTAAGTACTCAATAAATATTAGCTAGGAAATTAGTGTTCATTAGGCAGAATGCTGTAGTATTGGTTTTGTCACAATTTTTTAAAATCAATTCTCTTACAGACTGAGAGATCACCACTCTCTCTCTTTTGTGAGGGAAGGAGGACAGCATGACTCCAAACTCAAACAAAGAGACAAAGCTGAAGGTTCCTCCAGGCCTTAAGGGCTTCCCTTCCTCCACATGTCCTATGCTCTGTGACTCAGTGACCACCGCACTCCTCCAATATTCAGGCTGGGCACACAAATCAGAAACTTCCTTCTGAGAACATTCTGGCATTCTTCATGCTTCACCAGACTGTGGAGGCCTAGGAGCATCTTCTTAGTGAGCTGATGACCCTTCTAGCTTACTGAGATAATACAAGAGCACCAAGGAGAGCAATGGGCAGGGAAAAGAGGAAACTGAAGAAAGGAGTAGGAAGGTGTCAAGAGACCTTCGCTGAATTGTTCCTTTTCCAGCAGTTCTAAGATTTCTTCCAAAAAATAAAATAAAAAATCTTTAAACTTGAGAAGAGCTACCCTCAAAAGGACTAAATATAGAAGGTAATGCATTATCCATCCATCCACCCATCCATCTATTCATTCATTCATACATTCATTCACCCACAACAATTCAGCCATCTATCCATCAATTCATTCATTCATTCACCCAAGGAAATGCATCCACCTATCAATTCATTCATTCACTCCCTGACTCTTGAATACCCTAAGCTAGTCCTACGAGAGACACTGGGGACCGAGGCAGTCCTTGTCCTTGGTGACTAGCAGGGAGGCTTGTCCACAAGGCACTGAGCTGAATGTTGAAGAACTTGAGGGAGGACAAAGAGACTGCAGGGAAGGGTAGTGGCAGACAACAAATGGGAGACATAAGAGTGATAACATGTGCTCTTCAAATTGTGCAGGGGCCAGAGAGATGGAGGTGAGGAGGGGACAAGGACTTGGACTAGTGAGAAGAGACCAGTCTCAGGGAGCTGTAGTCATGTTAAGAAGCTGGCCTTCACCCTGAGGGCAATGGGGAAGGCAGCAGAGTGACAAGCTCTGGCTCAAGTCTCCGGAAGATCATCTGTTGAGTTTACGGCTCCTGCACTCTCGGCCCACCCCAGTCACAGGACATCTATGACTATGACTACATTTCTATACACGCTGCTCAGCTGACCCCCTCAGAAACTGGGGACTTCTCACACCTCAGTGCCCTTTGCTTCAGGTTTACTCAAGTGGAGCTGAGAGGAAAAGCATCTTCCAGACAGTCTTGCTAACACAAGGTTCTAGCTGCCAAGTAGATAGATCCAATCTGCCCTCGAAGAGCAGTGTAAACACAAACATCCAAGGTGAACAGCACCATCTTTCCCATGAGACCAGCTCTCTGCCCTCTTTGTGTTTGTGTCACTCAGGAGCACAGATTCCTTCTTATTCCATCCAACCCCATCTATCACCCATCCTGGTACATCCACCTTCAACACGGTCCCTAACCCACTTCCCCTAATTCGGGCTGTAATGACCTCAACTCATGGACTCTTACCACCATGATCTGCCTGGTCTCTTCATCGTCAGTCTGGATGCCCTGCCAACACTGAGACCAAAATAGAGTTTACCCTACTTTGATAAGGTCTTCTCATACTCATCATAGGGTTACTATGAGTCAGAATTGACAGTGGGTTTGGTGAGGTAGTCAAGACCTGAGATGGTTTGCTTCCAAAGAGATTCTCCTCCTTCACACTCACCTTGTCGAGTCCTCCTTCCTGAGTAAATCATTCCACCCATTATGTGTTCCACATCTTTGGCTTCTGCTCACAGTGCCTGTGCCACAGCTGGCGGGGGCTCCACCCACATTCTTCTGTCTGTCCAATCAGACCTTCCCTACACCCTCTGTCTGTCCAATCAGATCTTCCCTTCCCTCAAAAGCCCAGCTCAAACCCTTCACCTTCCTGCAGGAAGCCAGGATGATCTCTGATAAAGCCTTCACCATGGGTTTCGAGGGCTCAGTATTCCAGAGGCCACTAATCCAGGTTCAGTGGCCTTGAATTACTAATTGAGGACCAATTACTTTCTCTGATTTGCTTCCATGGAAAATGAGGACTAGTGGGAGGCTTTAGTTGAGGTCCTTCAAAGGTTATCTGGCATCTTGGTTTATGGTGACAGGTTTTCATCCTAATTTGAAGGTACCATTTTCTAAAACTGTGCCTTTGGTCACCAAAGGCAAAGACAACATATTCAAAATCCTTCATTTGAGCAGTCCAACCTCCTTTTCTAGATTTTTCTTCCTTCACATACTCCGTTCCATTCTACCAATCTCACACAAGCTGTGATCCAGCCACCTAGGAATCTCAAATGTTGTTGATGTTGTTAAGTGCTGTCAAGTTGGTTCCAACTCATAATGACCCTATATAAGGTTTCCAAGGAGCGGCTCATGAGTTTGAACCACTCACCTCGTGGTTTGCAGTCCTGTGCTAATCCTACAGCACCACACCAGGACTCCTCAAACAGATCCTGCAAATTCCCACCCTCAATAGCTGTGCTGGAGTATCCTTCCCTACCTCTAACCCTAGGCCATCAAGTTGAGTCCTACTCACAACAAGCCTTCTGGACAAAGTAGTGCTGCCCCATATGGTTTCTAGGGCTGTACTCTTTATAGAAAGGAGCTCTGGTAGCGTAGTGGTTACGAATCGGGCTGCGAACCTTAAGGTCAGCGGTTCGAAACTACCAGCCGCTCCGCGGGAGAAAGATGAGGCTTTCTACTCCCGTAAGGATTTACACCCTCGGAAACCCTGTACAGGGTCGCTATGGGTCGGACCCGACTCGATGGCACTTAACAACAACAACAACACTCTTTATAGAAAGACTATCACAACTTTCTCTTATGAAGCAACTGGTGGGTTTGAACTGCTGACCTTTCTGCTAGCAGCAGAGCACTTAAGCATTGCACAACCAGGACTTCTTTCCCCTTCCATTATATGGCCTAGAATTTTTCTAGTCCAGCTCAAACTCTTCCTTTACAAAAGTTCTTCCTCTAAATAATCCATTAGATGTTGAGTCACTTTGGGCATGGTTTCATAGGGCTCAAGCTCACACCTATGACAGGAGATCCTTACTGTGAGCTGCATGACAGCTATACATACCAGCACGGGAGAAACATGAGGTGTTCTGCTCCCATAAAGATGTACAGCCTCGGAAACCCTGTACAGGGTCGCTATGAGTCAGAACCGACTCCACAGCACACAGCAACGTTAAATCACTTCCCCTCTTTAAGTCTCAGTTTCTCCATCTATAAAACTGGGATCTCTGTAACACTGACCTTCTACCACCTGAGGAGAGTTGGATGAGGCAATACAGAGAGAGCAGTTAGCACACAGCGTGATACTTAACAACATCAATGGATATCAATTGACATCATCTCATCATCATCACCTAATGCTGTTTCCAAACACTTTGCACAGGCTAGAAACACAGGGTTGCATAAATTCAGCATTTGCAAGATACACACACACTAAAGTTCTTCAAAATTAATGCCCCTGCTAACCATGATGAAGGAGCTCTGGTAGCGTAGTGGTTACGAATCGGGCTGCGAACCTTAAGGCCAGCGGTTCGAAACTACCAGCCGCTCCGCGGGAGAAAGATGAGG
>NW_006408541.1:21438952-21487213 GCF_000296735.1 Chrysochloris asiatica | reverse complement strand
ACCCATAGCGACCCTGAACAGGGTTTCCAAGGCTGTAAATCTTTATGGGAGCAGAAAGCCTCATCTTTCTCCCGCGGAGCAGCTGGTAGTTTTGAACTGCTGACCTTAAGGTTCACAGTCCGATTCGTAACCACTACACTACGGAAGTGCTTATATTCATTCTATAAGCAAAGCTAGCAATGCTGAGGTGGAGGCTGTGGTTGTTGGCTCTGTGAGGATGAATTCGAGCCTCCAGTTTCCCACTTGTGCTGGTCCCTTGTCAAGTTACAATGCATCTGACCATCTAAAAGCAGAGGGAGCAATCAGGCAGGGTGCTTCTCCAAAGCCACAAGATGAGGGTATAGTGCTGTACGAGGTCCACCCGGATCCACTTCCGTGAGCTAGTGCACACCTCCCAAAGCTGAGGTGCAAGTTGGCTGCTAAAGTCTCACAGCCACCACCATCTCCAGTGACTTGTCCTTGCCCAATATGAAGCGCCTTCGAGATTACTCCCAACTCACCTATCCCCATGGGGACAGCCAGGGGCCAACAGAGGACTGACATAAAGTCACAAAAGGCTTCTTGCCTCAAGGAGAGAGCAACACCCTGGTGCAATTCATTCAGACTCCAGAGCTCCCCAAGGGAGCCAGCTGAAAGAGCCCCCAGCTAAGACCACATCCTCACTGCCCTTCCTTTGCCCTGCCCCTTCTGTTTCCTTCACCCTTCTCCTAACAGAGCTCCCTCCTTAAATCACTTTGGACACGAACCTGTCTCAGGCTCAGCATCTACAGCAATGTTTTGCAACTTTTCCCCCCTTTTTCATTATTAAGGTGCTCTGGTTATGCAATGGTTAAATGTTCATTACTAACAAATAAGATGGTGGTTCAAACCCACCCAACAGTGCCACTAGAGAAAGACCTGGCGGTCAGCTCCAGTAAAGATTACAGCCTAGGAAACCCAATGGGGCCGTTCTGCTCCCACAAGGGGTCACCATGAGTTGAATTGGCTCACTGGAACCTGTGGTGCCTTGAATGTACTCGATATGGCTTTTCTAGCCAAAGACTTCTTAATTCCCACCAAGTGATTAGGTGGGGCCATGAAAATAAGGTGTACAGGACTCCAAGGCTAGGATTAATTAGTTTTGCCCTCCAGCTACACTTAAAAGAAGCCACCTCAGAAGCAGAGAAGGAAGATCCCAGGACCATCTAGAAGGATGAGCAAGAGTGAAGAATGAGAAACAGTGAAGGCAGAGGCGACAGCAGAATCAGTGGCACCAAGAAACAGAGAAGCTTCGGGCTCTGGACATGTAGACCCAGTAAAGCTGAGTACCTGCAGGCAGGAGACTGGCTTGAAGAATGTGTCCTTTGGGCATCACAGACTGACTAAATGAACTTTGTAACATGTGCTCGAGCAGGCGGAGGCTGAAAACAAGAGTGAGGTGTATCTGCAGTATGGCAGACAAGAGGCGTTCCTGACTGGAGAAAGGCTGTGTCCTGTAGTTTCTGATTCCATAGTCATGTGTATTGTTATGAGTTCCAGGTGGTCCCTGAAATGGATTTTGGAAAGCAGAGGGATGGTTGGTGTCAGAATAGAGTAAAGAAGGTTGTAGGGTAGAAATATGTCTGACTTCTGCTTCATAGGAATCAGCCTTGGGCTGTTTTGGAGTTTGAATTTTTCCCATCTTGTGAAGTCAGGTGAAGTCACACATGGTCCCCACATGGATTTTGCAGCACCCAACAACAACAAGGGTGTATTTCAGACATCTTTTTCCTAACCTCCCTCCCCTCTGCAAAACTTTAATACTGCCCATTGCATCCAGCCAATTCTGACTCATGTTATATTTCTGCTTATGTATATCTATGCTTTATACACTGCCCTTCTGCTTTCAGAAGAAGTCCAAGGTGTACTGAAGGCAGTGGCAAAGAACAAGGCTCCAGGAATTGATGGAACACAAATGGAAATCTTTCAAAAAGCTGGA
This sequence comes from Chrysochloris asiatica, assembly GCF_000296735.1. Lineage (NCBI taxonomy): Eukaryota > Metazoa > Chordata > Mammalia > Afrosoricida > Chrysochloridae > Chrysochloris > Chrysochloris asiatica. The sequence continues at coordinate 21,485,256 of NW_006408541.1, read as the reverse complement.
GGCACTCACTCATCTATGCCAAGAAATTTGAAGTCAGCTACCTGGCCAACTGATTAGAAGAAATACATATTTGTGCTCATTCAAAAGAAAGGTGACCCAATGTGTTGCAGACCGTGTAAGACTAATCAGAGGTTCGAGGCCCTCTAGGGCCGAGTGTAACAAATGAGGCCACTGGCAGTTAATGGCAAATTGCTTTCATATTAATATTCAGGTATATATATTAAATTAATACACTGGAGCCTTTGACAATCCACAGATAAATGGGGTATTTTCCTAAAGCAGAGACTAAAGGTTGTAAGGTTAAGCATTTCTCAAAAGGATTAACTAAAAATGTCTTAGCTACTTCACAGCTCTTTGTTCTATAGACAAAGAACCCATCCTCCCTAATCCTTTTCCAGGTGCAGCCCATTCACCTGGGCGTCTGGAGTCCTCCTGCAGACCTGGCTCAGGAAGCCAAAGCAGCAGGACTCCACCCAAGCTTTTGTCTTTAACTCTCACCTTCCCCCACCTTAGCTCAGGGGCTATAGATATGTTAATTGGGCCTGAGAATCCAAGTTGCTGGCCTGGGATTCTAACCAGGGAAGTACTATGTAAAGTTACCTGAATGTCTGGAAAAGTACTGATGTTAGCTGTACCTTGCCTAAGTCCCTCCCAGCTTGGTGTGAAACTCCTCCCCTGAATAAAGCAGAGGCCCGGGCCTCCTCAGGTGGCATTACTGGTTGGCAGGCATGGAGTAAAGATTGTGGTGCATTACGGGTTGGAAGGCATGCAGTAAAGATTGCAGGGCAGTGAGTTGCTGCCTGCAGAGGCCATGATGCCTGTAGTCCCAAGCCTGCCCACCAGTGATGTATCCACCCTGGCTTTGGGGTGCCTCTTTGTCCCTCTCTTTGTCTCCTTTGTCTCTTTCTGTGTATTCTTGATATATATGAGTCGCCGTCAGGTATCCTCTCCTCGTGAACTGAACCCCAATGTCGAGGCGGGTCCCCGACACCAATGGAATAAAGAAATCATTAGACAATATTATTAAAATCCCATGCAAGTAAGATTTTACTAAAGAAAATTCAAAAATGGCTACAACCATACATTGACAGAGAACTTGCAGAGACAGGTTCAAGCTGGATTCAGACAAAGATGTGAATGAGGGATGTAACTGCTGACATTAAATGGATCTTGGCTGAAAGCAGAGAACACCAGAAAGATGTTAACCTGTGCATTATAGACTATGCAAAGACTTTTGATTGTTTGGATCATGGTAAGCCATGGACAACATTGCAGAGAAAGATTATTCTGGAACACTTAATGTACTCATGACGAATGTGTACATAGACTAAGAGGCAGTTGTCTAAACAGTACAAAGGAACATTGATTGGTTTAAAATCAGGAAAAGAAGGTGTGCACTAGGATTGTATTCTTTCACCATACTTATTCAGTCTGTATGCTGAGTGAATAATTCAAGAAGCTGGATTATAGGAAGAAAAATATGATATGATGATGATACAACCTTGCTTGTTGAAACTGCAGAAGACTTAAAACACATACTGATGAAGATCCAAGACCACAGCCTTTGGTATGGGTTGCACACAAATGTAAAGAAAACAAAAATCCTCACCATTGGACCAATAAATAATATCAAGATAAATGGAGAAAAGATTGAAGTTGTCAAAGACTTCATTTTGCTCAGATCAACCACCACCATGCATGGAAGCAGCAGTCAAGAAATTTGCTGCACAAGAACTCTTTAAAGTGTTTAAAAGCAAAGATGTTAGTTTGATGACTAGGGTGTGATTGGTCCAAGATATGGTATTTTCTATAACCTCCTATGCACATGAAAGTTGGATAATGAATACAGGAAATCGCAGAATTGATGCATTTGAGTTAAGGTGTTGGAGGTGAGTATTTCATGTATCAAAAGAACAAATCAATCTGTTTTGGAAGAAGTACAGCCAGAATGCTGCTTAGAAGCCAGGATGGCCAGACTTCGTCTCTCATACTTGAGACATATTATTAGGAGAAGGACATCATGCTTGGTAAAGTGGAGAGTCAGTGAAAAAGAGGAAGCCCCCCAGTGAAATGGCTTAGCACAGTGGCAGCAGCAATGGGCTCAAGTGTAGCAATGATCGTGAGCTTGGTACAGGATCGGCCAGTGTTTCGTTCTGTTATGCTCAGTCAGTATGACTCAATAGCACCTAATCACAACAACGTGATTTATACATAAACAAAGTGTTCTGTTTTATTTTCACTTTCCAATAACCAATTCTCACCCTCTTGGTGGCAACAGAGTCCCCATTGAGAATGCATGTTCTAGAAAACCTGACCTGAGACAAGGGCGGAAATACCTAAATGACTGATGCACAGAATCCCCCACTCAAAGCATCAGGTGTTTCAAAATCATTTCTGCTGCCATTAATGCATTTTAGTCACAACAAGCAACCCTCAAACCAGCTAGACCAAGAGAATATAAAACCTGCTACCGCCTGTGTGCCCAGGGGCTATGCAAAACCCTGGAAATCGATAAAGAGAGGAATAAGTTGGAAACTTGAGCCTGCTGGCATGGGGGACAAATGTACACAAACAGGTACCATTATAACTAAGATACAACATAAAATGGAGTGGGATCCATTTATACATCATCTTTGGGAGAGGACCACCCTGCCCAGAGACTCTGCCAGTTTGGACTAAGCCAACCCTCCAGGAAGAAATAGACAACTGTGATTCTGTGTGATGTCACTAGACTGAGAAGAGAAGGGGGCTGCTGTTTTATCCTTGTTGTTCTTGTTAAGTACTGTGGAGTCGATTCTGACTCATAGTGACCCTGCACAGGGTTTCTGAAGCTGTAAATCTTTACGGGAGCAGAACGCCTCATCTTTCTCCCATGGAACCACTGGTAGTTTCAGACTGCTGACCTGGAAGTTGGCAGCCCGACTTATAACCACTACACTATCAGAGCTTATCCTTGCTCACTGACTTTTTAATTCATTAATTTATTCAACAAACAGTTCTGAGCACATACTTTAGTACCTTGCAGTACCTTGAAGATACACAATGTAACTGCAGCAAGAGATGGTGTTATAAGGATGAGCAGGAGGCGCAGAGAACTGGGTTTGAGTTCTCACTGGTGTTGCAGTCTGGGCAAGTTCCTTAAGCACTTACCTTCCTTATCAGTAGCAAATATCTCAAGGGGTTGTTGTGAGGATTAAATAAGATAATGAACACCAAGCAATTGAGTTCACTGCCTAACCCACAGAAAAGACACGATACATACTGGTTATTATTATTGTTCTTTTGATGATATGTGTTATTTTGTTCTTTTATGATGGAAAGGATGCATGAATTTCCCTCTAGTCCCTGACGGAGTGATAATGATGGAATCTTGTGCCCAGGAGCCTCACAGGAGAAGTCTGTCTTGTCTCCCATATTTGAAGACTTGGGTTTTCTTACGGGACCCCATTTCTGCATGGCACTTCCTTGACATGACTCCTGGCCATTTACTCTGATGTATGGAAGCTTTCTCCAACAGACCTGTGACTCCGTTCTCGGCATAGAACAAGATAAGCCTACACTTCCAGTGCATTTGGCATACACTGTAACTAATGCCTACAACTGTCACCGTTTAATGAAAGCACGGTGCGTTTCCAAGTCCAGGGCCCCAGTCAACCTGAAGTTTCAGTCCCCTGGCATTAAAGCTGGCATGTAACCATCAAATGGGCACCAGTAGACAGGGTATTCCTTGTCAGCCACATTCAGGCCCCTGGTGACTTCTGAGACAACAGCCACACATAAGGAAGATGAATGAGAAGAGTAGCGATCCATATTCCAGGGATGAAATTGAGGAGCCTTGATAGCACAGTGGTTAAAGCTCACAATGGCAAATCTGAAAGTTGGCAGCTAGAACCTACCAGTCACTCCATGGGACAAAGATGTTGCTGTCTGCTTCCCTAATGACTGTTGTTGTTAAGTGCTGTCCAGTTAGTTCTGACACACAGTGACCCTGTATAGGGTTTCCAAGGAGCAACTGATGTGTTTGAACCACCAACCTTGTAGTTCAAATCAACCTTGAGTTCCAGTGCTTAACCTAAGGCACCACGCCAGGATGCCTCCTTAAGGATTATAGCTTTGGAAACCCTATGGGGCAGTTGTACTCTGTCTTATGGGATCACTAGGAGTTGGAATCAACTCTATGACAGTGTGTTTGGTTCTTTTTTTCAGGGGGGTTTGGGGGATGAAATTACTAACACAGAGTTTCAGAGGGTTATTTATTTATTACATGATAATGACTCAAATATATACACTACTCGAAAATCTGCCATGAAAATGCAAACGTCTTTGTAATCCCTGTTTACAAAGCACACAGAGAAATTAAAACAGGCTTAGCCATGCAGTGTTTGTGCATATTAATGAACCTAAAATCTAAATCTGGATTTTGGAAATAAAAAGGGTAAAAGAGGATTCATTTCAGACTAATTTGCTTTTGAATATGACACTTTGCATGTTAAATAGTACAGGGGATGGGGCACAAGGGACCTGGAGAAGCATTTTAAGGTATTCTTTTAAAGAAAAAGGATACTTTCCACGTTGTACCTAAGAAAGTATATGGCAGGCATCCTTCCACAGTGACCTACGGCTTGCCCAGGGAAGGAACCATGGTGGGTCTCCACTGTGACCAGGAACCCCTCTCTTGGGAAACCTTTGTATCCATTCACTATGCTGGGCTCATTGTAATACTACTGTCAAGAAAACTGGAGGCCATAAAAGATGTGGTCTGAAGCCTTGTACACGAATGCTCAAGGGCACATGGCTCTAGAAATGCTATTCATTTGACAGGGATCGAGGGAGGCCAGCACTGGAGTTGGAATCAGTCAGACCAGAGTTCAAATCCCAACCCTATTTGTCACTGACTGCAAGCTACTTATGCTCTCTTAACCTCACTTTCTACAGCTATGAAATGGAGTAATAATTCTTGTTTTTTATGTCAAAATTAAGTATCTGCACATAGTAAGTGTTAAAAAATAGTACAATCATTCTCTTTTATCTTCTGGCATTGTAATTCAGTGCCAGAGAACAGTTAAGTGCTTGACAATTAGTCAAAAGTTTTGTGGTTTGACACCACCCAGAGGTGCCTCCTGTAAGTAGCCTGATGATCTGTTTCTAAAAGGTCACAGTCCTGAAAAACCCTTAGGAGCAGTTCTGCTCCACACACAATGGGGTTACCATAAATTAGAATTGGCTTGATGGCAAACTAATCAAACAATGTGTTGCCTTGGGCCAATCTACTCCATAAACCCTCTGTAAAGTGTTAGAAAATAAACATGTCACTTTGAAGATTAGGGTGGTTCTGCTCCAAGCCATGATATTTTCAGTCACCTCATATGCATGTAGAAGAATGGATGTTTTTGAACTCTGGTATTGAGGAGGAATACTGAAGGTATTGGAGTCCTGGTGTGGTGCTGAGGGTTACTGTGCCAGACTGTAAATCCGTTTGAACTGCAAGGTCAGTGGTTCAAGCTCACCAGCTGCTCCTTGGAAACCCTAAACAGGGTCCCTATGGGTTGGAATCGACTTGATGGCACTTAACAACAACTGAACGTATCCTGGACTGTCAGAAGAATGAACAAATCTACCTTGGAAGAAGTATAGCCAGAATGCCCCTTGGAAGCGAGGGTGGAGGACATCATGCTTGATAAAGTAGAGGGTCAGCAAAATTAGGGAGACCCTTAATGAGATAAATTGACACAGTGGCTGCAACAAGGGAATCAAATGTAGCAGCAAAACCTGAATGCTTCAAAATGACTACTCCAAGGTCACAAGGTCCCTCCCCTGCTCCTGCTCCCTAGGAAGGAGCAGACAGACCCTCCTGCAGTGATCTTGGTCTTCCCCTTTAGCTTTGCATATGTTAGAGTGAGCCTGCAGGCCTTTCTTTCACTATAATTGCTCCAACTCCTCTGCTTACCTGAACCAGGCATCTCTGACTCTCCTACCTGTCCTCGTTCTGCACACTGCCCTTACACTTATGAATACCCCATGAGAGAAAAAGAACCTAACTCCCACCTTTCTTAAAGTATACAAAGATGTCAGTTTGAGGACTAAGTTGCACCGGATCCAAGCCATGGTATTTTCAATAACCTCAAATGCATGTCAAAGTTGGTCTATGAATAAGAAGACCATCAAAGAATTGATGCATTTGAGTTATGGTGTTGGAGAAGACTACTGAAAGTATCATGGACTGCCAAAAGAACCAACAAACCTGCGTTAGAAGAAGTGCAATCAGAATGTTCCTTGGAAGGCAGGATGGCCAGACTTCATCTTTCAGATGTACCAGGAGGGACCTAGAGGAGGACATCATGCTTGGTAAAGTAGAGCATCAGCAAAAAAGAAGAACTCCAATGAGATGGATTGGCACAGTGGTAGAGCGTAGCAAGGATTGTGAGATTGGCGCAGGACTGGGCAGTGTCTCCTGTTGTGCATAAGCTTGCTATGAGTCAGTGCTTACATGATAGCACCAAAGAGCAACAACAAGCCCCCACCCCTCACACTGGAAAACTTCATGATCTAATGGATCACCACTGGATGCAGCTGTGATTCACTCTTTGTATGTAAATTCCCTCGTCAGTAAACCATCTCCTTTATTCTCTTTCTGTAAAGAATTAGTATCTCTCAGAATGAGTTCTGGTCATTTTTTTCCATCTCTTGGGACTTTTGTACTCACAAGATTTTTCCCTGCTGGGCCTGAAACACAACACAACCATTGTAAAGATGGAATAGGATCAGGCAGCATTTTGTTCTGTTGTGCACAGGGTCAGCGTATGTCAGCTACAGCATTCCAAAGCAGGTGTAGGTGAATGAATACAGAGACTGAGACAGTATCCAGCATGGCAGTGTCTTCTGGACGCTTGCCTTGGCATGTGGTGTGTGCTCCAGGCTGGCAGACCCCCATAGCAGAATGAAAGTCAAGAGTGAAGGCTCTAGAATTAAATTTCCTTGACTAGACGCCAGACATGGCCACCTGGGATCTGTATGACTCTGAGCAAGTCATGTGACCTTTCTGGATTTGGGTTTTGGTCCCAATAAATGGGGTAACCACTGCACCAACCTCACAAGGCTGTTACTGGGGCAGTAGGAGCCCATGTATGAAGCATTAACATAATCCTTGGAGTATGTTTTTTCAGCTACTTTTTTATTAATAATAATAATGCAGGCTGCTATTCTCCACTGAATCCCTGGACTGTACTGAATCCCCTTGTTTTAAAGCACTTTTCAACTCATTTAAGTTACCTGCCAGCAGATTCCTTTGGCAACATAAATATAAGACAAGAGGTCGAGGGAATTAGATTATCTATCTTTCATATCGGAGAGATTCACAGAGTAAATAAACACACACTAAATATTCCAAAAAATAAAATAAGTCATTCCATATAAGTAATGAGAAATAATCCTTCTCTCAGAATCTGACTTAAGGGATTCCAGTGTTATGCCCAGAATTCAGGGTCCCCAAAGACCACCAAGTAGCCAACGCCAATGCACATGCACAAGGGTTGTTTATTCAAGCTCGGGCTCGGACTCCACCTGCATCCGATGCAGCGGATTAGGGATGGAGCCCGGAACCCTTTGTTCGCGGGGGTTTTTATAGAGTTTTCAAACAAGCTGGGGTTTCTCAGCTTTACGATTTTTGGATTGGTTAATAATTGGCAAACTATTGTTGTTGTTGTTGTTGTTATGTGTCGTGGAGTCGGTTCCAACTCATAGCAACCCTTACAGGGTTTCCGAGGCTGTAGACCTTTACAGGAGCCGACTGCCTCATCTTTCTCCTACAGAGCCGCTGGTAGTTTCGAACTGCTGACCTTGCGGCTCGCAGCCCGATTCATAACCACTACGCTACCAGAGCTCCTTAACTATAAGATGTTACAATTTAATTGGTCAGTACTGGTGGTCTTTGTTCTTAGGCTAGGGCAAAGGAAAACATCTGGCATCTGGCCTTAAGCTGCCTGGCTATTTATATATATCATTTTCTTGGAGCTAGAAGACGTGCTAAAGCTTATATACAAAATGGATTCTTCTCTTCGGTCCTACACCAGGAGGTTCCAGCATATCCCTAAACTGAAGGGGCCCTATCCCAACTACCTGAGGAGTCTCAGAACTGGGAGTTGCCTGGAGGCACAGAGTTCCTTCCTTTCCTATAGGGGCTGTAGCTACTCCAGTCAGTGCACCAAGATCAGGGGGAGCCCAGAGGCCACACAGGGGCACCTTACACTCAGGTCCCACTCCCACACAGCTGTGTCTCCCCTAAACCCTTAGGCACTGCTGAGCCAGGCTTCATAACCAAGGAGGTGGACCTCTGGTTCTGTTGTTGTTAAGTGCCTTTGAGTGGATTCTGACCCATAACAACTCTCTATAGGTTTCCACGGAGCAGCTGGTGAGCTTGAACCCACCAACCTTGCAGTTCAAAGGACTTTGCAGTCTGACACATTAGCCCACAGCTCCACACTCAGGCATTAGCCACTCCTTTAAAACAAATCCTTACCACCTCCCTCCAGCCTCTTCCCCTCTTGCTTCTGTGGTTTCTCTTCCTCTCCTCTCCCCTCCTGCTTTGTCCTGTCAGTGTTGACCTTTTTCTCTGAAATGTTGGCTCTTCTCTTCTGCAGGGTTTAGCTTCCACACATTTCTCCGAGCTCAGCTCCTCCACGCCTTTGTCTTGATGGCTCGCTTAGTCTGTCAGCTTGTTTTTATAACTGCTTTAATACTATTTCCCTCTCACACGCACTCTTTCCTTTTTTCCCATCAGCCTCTCCTTTCAGTCCTTGCTGTGTGTGTGTTGCTCTCTGCCTAACTCCCTCTCCAGGCTAGGACTGAGGTGAGGCAAATGGATTAGTCACCTGAGGTGCAAAATTCAGGGAGTTACTGAAAAAAAAAAGTCATCAAGGTAAATACTATTGTTAGAAATAACTCATGTGGGCATGATCCATCTTCAGGAATTCATGAGATTACTTCTTGTTGTTGTTAGGTGCCATCGAGTCAGTACCGACCCATATCAACCTCATTCCATGGCCTCTTCTGAATCCGGCTTGAACCTCTGGAAGTTCTCTGTCAACGTATGTTTGCAGCTGTTTCTGTATTACATTTAGTAAAACTTTTCTCACATGGGATATCAAAGGTATTGTCTGATGATTTCTGCATTCTGTTGGGTCACCTCTCTTTGGAATGGGAACAAATCTTCCAATCAGTCAGCCAGATAGTTGTCTTCCAAATTTCTTGGCAGAGATGGGTGAGTGTCTCCTGTGTCACCTCACTTTCTTGAAAGATTTCAATTTTTATCCCATCAAATCCATCAATGCATCTTGGACTTCCTCCTTTAGTCTCTTGATCATATGCTACCTCTTGAAAAGACTGAAACTTTGACCATTTCCTTTTGGTACAGCGACTCTGTGTATTCCTTCTATCTTCTCTTGATACTTCCTGCATTATTCAATAATTTGCCCAGAGAATCTTTCAATAACAAAAGTCAAGGCTTGAATTTTTTCTTCAGTTCCCCCAGCTTGAGAAATGCTGAGTATGTTCTTCCTTTTTGGTTTTCTGATTCCAGATCTTTGCACATTTTGTTGTAATATTTGGCTTTATCTTCTCGAGCTAATCTTTGAAATTTTCTGTTCAGTTCTTGGACCTCCTCATTTCTTCCATTTGCTTTAGCATTTCTACGCTGGACAGCAAGTTTTCAGTGTATCTTTGGACATCCATTTTGACCTTTTCCTTCTTTCTTGTCTTCTCAGTGACCTTTTGCTTTCTTCCTGTATGATGTTCTTGATGTCATCCCACAACTCTTCTGTTCTTCAGATGATCTCTAAATTCAGGTGGGATATACTCAAGGTCATACTTGGGCTCTCATGGACTTGTTTTCATTTTCTTCAGCTTCAGTTTGAATTTTCATATGAGTAATTGATGGTCTGTTCCACAGTCTGCCCCTGGCCTTGTTTTCACTGTTGACTGCTAAACCTGGCAAACAGATTGTTGATTTACATACAGGGAGGGATATGTAACCTGGCTGTTTAGGACTAGGAAATTTAAATAAGAAGACATACCTTAAGACAATGGGCAAGCCATGTTGGTTTCTCTGGAGGGAGGGAAAATGGGACTTTGCCATAGAATTGTTTATGTGGAACTGGAACTGGAGGAGGGGCTTTTTGGAGACAAGTATAAAAACAGTTTTTGGCCGGTCATGTGGCGAATCTGCCTGTGTCTACCTGGTTGAGTGCCTGATGTTGCAAAATCGAATAAAGAAAACCTCACTCTAGCTAAAATGAGTACAAGTTGGATTACTTGAGTACTTATCAGTGTAGACATTTCTCACAGTATTTAAGGTAGTATTTTCCAACATCTAAATAATGTCCAAAAGGCATAATGAGCCAAGTATCCATCATTTAAATCAAGGCAAGATCCTACCCTGGCACATCTCCCCCCATCCATCCAGCTCTAAACCTTGGACAGGAACAAGAGGCCAATCTGAGAACTCTAAGAGCAATCTGACTGTTTTAAACATTGCATTAAAATATGGGGGGGAGGGGGGGTTGAGAAGTTTGTGGAAAAATTAAGTGAAAACATAAAGGGATTTTCCCAGGAACTTTTTGAAGTCACTTTTAATATTGATCTTGATTACCAAATTTTGGGGCACTCCCTTTGATTTTTGCACACCTGGTAAGTATCTTATGATAGGAGGTACTTGGGGCCCTACTTGCCTCCTCTGCATTTCCTTCCATTTGCTGTTCCCGGCCCTGTCCCTGGGTATATATCTGTTTGACCTTCTTCACCCTGCACATCCTTTTCCTGTGTCTGCCAAGCTGTCTATCTCCTTCTTTCTGCTCACCTCAGTCTTCTCTCTCCTTCTGTTTCTGCCGTCTCTCTCCACCCCGTCAGTGTGGGCCTGCACACACACCTGCCTCCTAGTCTCTGTCTTTCTTCTCTTAGGTCTTTCATTTCTCCATCCATCTTGCCCACACCCAGTGACTTGCTCGGAGCCTCTCTCTCCCCATTGCCACTCTCTCAGTCTCTTCTCATCTTGCCTGCACCTGTGGCCAGCCCACCAAACCCCGGCATTGCCAAGAGTACAAACGAAGGGCAGACTAGCCTCCTCCTGGAAGAAAAGCAGGACTCCCAGGGAAGAGCTCCAAGCTCCATCCTGCCTGATACCTCCGAATCCACCGCCATCTGCCAGCACTCCTGTCAAACCCATCTTGAGCAATAAATGCCCTGGGTCCCAGAGGTAGGACAGTAGGCAGCTGGCTGATGCTGGAACCCCACATAATAGATGCAAGACAGGAGCATGGAGACAGGGCACGCCTAAGCAGAGAGAGCCTGTTGGCAGGCACCACAACTGGAGGACCCAGATTCCCCAGTACAGAACAGTTTGTGTGTTCTGTGTGGCTCCATGTGGCCTTTTCAAGACAACAGTTAGAAAAGTAAATCTGAATATGAGTGATTATGGTACGACATGATTAATGGAACTGATGTCACTAAATTGGACATTTGAAAAATGTTGTGTTAAATATATTTTTATAACAATTTAAACAATGAAGCAGAAAGGATCTGCCTAGCATCTCTGGGTGTGCAGGGCCTACCACGAAGTGTATTTACTTTCATCCTCCATATCACAGGATGTTCTCATTAGCTGCCTTCAGTTGACTCTATGCACAATGGAATGAAACACTGCCTGGCCCGTTCCATCCCCAGGATTGGCTGACGATCCGCCCACTGTGCTCCACAGAGTCCCACTGGCTGATGTCTTCAAGCAGATCGTCAGACCCTTCTATCTAGCCTGTGTTTGTCTGAAAGCTCTGCTGAGACCTGACCAGCATCACAGGGACACACAAGCTTCCACCCACAGACAGAGGATGGCTGCGCATGAGATGCCCTTGTTGGGAACTGAACCTGGGTCACCTGCATGGAAGGCAAAAGTCTACCACTGAGCTACCAAAACCCCCACTTACTCCACATCAGGTAAAGGAACTGTAGCTCAGTGAGAATGGGGGATTCGCTCAGTCTCACAGAAGGATTCAAACTTAAGACTCTAACTCCCAGTGCAGAGTTCTTTCACAGGACTCATCTATTTGAAAAACAAACTTCCTCTCACTTATACAGAGGAATAAGACATAAGGTAATCCAATAGTTCAATGATCAGTCTCATCTGGAAAACAATACAAACAATTGGCTAGATGATTTACGAGAGAGAGAGAGAAAGTTAGATCCCTAGATCATACCACATAAATTCTAAATGGATTAAATAATTCAATACAAAAGAAAACTATTAAACTTCTAAGGCAAAATATGGGATTTTATATTTAATCTAAAGGATGGGAAGACCATTTTGATTATAACATGAAATTCACACAGGAAAATGTTGACTGATTTCATATTTTTAAAATTCTTTTAAATTTTGTAGTGAGAAAGGTACTGTAAACCAGATTGAAAGGAACATGGAAAATGAGAAGAAATATTTGTAATCTATATGAGTTGGGCTGCAAACCTCAAGGTCAGCAGTTTGAAACTACCAGCTGTTCCGTGGGAGAAAGATGAGTCTTTCTGCTCCCATAAAGATTTACAGCCTGTACAGAGTCACTATGAGTCGGAACCACAGCACATAACTACCACCACCATACGACAAAAGGGTGGTGTCTTTAAAATGTTAAAAATGCCTTTGAATAAACAAAAGTATTGAGCAACCCAAATGAAGGTATGAACAAAAACTTGAACAATTTATATAAATATTTATAGGCAAGTAAATAAGAAAAATGCCCCAAACTCACAAATCTTCAATATTTCAAATAAAAAGCTTTAAGACTTAATTTTGCAACCATTGGATTATTGTTGTTAAGTGCCATTGAGTCAGTTCTGACTCACAGCAACCCTTTCTAGGGTTTCCAAGGAGCAGCTGGTAGATTTGAACTGCTGAACTTGAGGTCCAGTGCATTACCTACAGCTCCACACCAAAGCACCACTAGATTAGCAAAGATTTGTGGTGCTGTAGAATAAAGCATTGGACCTCAAGGTTGGTTTCAAACCTACCAGCTGCTCCACTGAAACCCTATACAGGATCGCTATGAGTCAGAACCAACTTGAAGGCACTTAACTACAACACCAAGAGTTTAAGGAGCTGGGAATTCCTACAGAATTAATTAGAGTTGACATTGTTACAACACTCTATTGAGAAAGTTGACAATATTTACTAATAACTTCAAATGTGCATTCTTTTGGATCCATTACTTCTACTTTCAGGAATTTCTCCTACAGAAATACATGTGTGCATGCCGATAGATATGGGTCAATGCTATTCACCATAGAATTGTTCTAAATGTCCTATATTTGGGTACTGTGTGCATTACTGTGTCTGCAGGCAACAGAATATAACATACCCAATAAAAAAATAAGGTAGATATAGATTCAGGAGGGGAAAAATATACAGACCCCAACAGGGATTAAGGAGTCCTCGTGTGGCACTTAGGATAAGCACTGGGCTGCTAACCTAAAGGTCAGTGGTTCAAATCCACCAGCCACTTCTTGAAACCCTATACAGGGTTGCTATAAGACAGAAGTGACTTGATGGCACTTAACAACAACATAGGTTTTAAGGCATCCTGATGTGGTACTGTAGGACAAGCACTGAACTGCTAGCCACAAAATTGTCAGTTCAAGTCCACTAGCTGCTCCTCAGCAACCTTATACAGGGTTGATATGAGTTGGAACACACTCAACGATAGTTAACAACAATAAGTATTATAACAGCTTTTAATAATATCTGGTGTGGCGCTGCGGGTTAATATGCTGGAATGAAAGGTTGGTTTGAACCACAGGGCCAACAGTTCAAGCTCACCAACAGCTCCTCAGAAACCTTCCAAACACGGTCACTATGAGTCAGAACTGACTCGACAGCACTTAACAAAAACATATATGTGTACGTGTGTGTTTATATGTACAGAAAGAGGACAAGAAACAGGGACACAAATAACCACAGAGCTTCCATTTACGGAGGGAGAGACTATGGAAGTCTCACATTTCCCTTGAGATAGTCTCCTATTGTTTACATTTGAACAATGAGAACCTGTTGATCCTATATTAATAAATAATATTTCCATAATAAAAGGTATTCAGCAACCATGATTTGATACAGAACAATTTGAAAAAGGGAAACACCCTTTCCTACATCAATTTCACCAGGACCTTCCAACAATGAAAGCAGCCACCCTAAGCATGCTGGGAACTCAAACAGTTTCTTCAAAGAGGAGGCATGTGGCATTCATTTATTTGTAATGAAATTAAACTCCATTATGTTTCTTAAAATTAAGTCATGCTGCATTCTGAACCAAAGCTAGAAGCTACACTACCGTAATTTATGTATTATATGCCCACTTCATATTTCATGCTTTTAAACCTCCTCTTCTCAAATCTTTGCAACAGTCGTATTAGGGGTGATGCTATTATACTGAAAAATCTCAGGTGCTCCCTCAGTGACAGAGTTAAGTGACAAGAGTTGGGATTGGAACCCAGGTTTGTTGGACAGTAAAGCCAATATCCATTCCTTCTAGCCTTGAAGATGACCAAAGATGACCCAAGCCACTGAGAGAATCCGATTTGAAGATACACACAGAGACCTTCAGTATTATTTTGTTGTTAAGTGCTGTCAAGTCACTTCTGACTCGTAGCGACTCTGTATAGGGTTTCCAAGAAGCGAATGGTGAGTTTGAACCACTGACATTGGGGTTCATAGTGACTTTGCAGTCCAGCACTTTAACCCACAATGCCACACCAGGACTCCTTGAGTGTTACAGAAGTCAAGAATGCACAGTAAATATCTACTCAAAGGAAAATGCTAGAGTCTGTGGAAGTAAGCCAACAGAAAGGATACAACCCTTTCTTCAAATCTTTGTCTTTCTAAAGTCCCAATCAGAATGGCCCTAAGGAAGACACTCCTTAAATATGGATTAGCTTGAATGTGGAAGAAAATGCAAACAATGTATGCGACTTTCCTCTCAGGTTAGGATCTCCCACAAAAACCATGAACTGGATCACTTTGCCCAAAGCTAAAATCCACCTAGAACCTAGAATCCAAGAATGGATTTGAATTCAGTTGTATAGAGAATGCCATACTTTCAGAAGAGCAAGGAACCAGGGCCAGGTGGGTAAGTTCCCTGGTCTTCTCTACCTTAACACCACCCTGGATTCCAGAAGTCTATTGGGGTTGGGACAGCTTCAGGGTGGATCCTGGCCACAGTTCCTTAAAGCACAGACTTAGTAGAGAAGATGTAGGCTGAGGGCAGGAATTGCATGCGGTTCAGGAAATCTGAGCAGAGAAGAAGCTTTACCAGGTAATGTTAACTGCTCTCTGCTGTAATAGTGACTGCACTCACATAATGTCAACAAAGTAGAACTTGCTTTTGGTTCATGCAGTGAGAGGTATAGGAAACAAAGTTGCTGATGCGGAGTCACGAAGGCTGAAGGTTCTGAGATTGAGAACTTGACTCTCAAATATTCCAGTCAAGAAGGTAGAAGAGGGCCAAGGACAAAAGGAGTGTGAATTGATTGAGCAGACCCAACAACTTCCTCTTCTCTATCACTGGCCAGAACTATCTCAACACAGTCAAGCCTTCCTGCAAAGATGGCTGAGAAATACAACTTTGAACTTGGACAGTCTCCAACTACCACAAAAACAATGAAAGAAAGAATCGATCTTGGGTTAGTACCTAATAGAATCTATCTTGTCAAGTAAGTCATGGAATATGCTTTGTGAATTCTTCAATGCACTAATGGTGGAATGAGTTGCAAAGTCTCTGAATTGAAGACAGGGACCCCAATATTTGCACTGGCAAGAGATTTTCACAAAAGTCCTCCAACACAAAGAAGCCAAACAAAACTTACACTTATGGCCACCTCTGGTTTCCCCAAAAAGTACTTTCTTAGTCCTCCTGAAAGCTAGACACTGAGAAGAAACTGAGGCAGGACAACGCTAAACATTGTTAGGCTTTAAAACAATTCTACTTCCCTTGAAAGGTCATTTAAGGTGCGAGTACAGCAACATCTGAAGAAGTGATGGAGTAGTTCAAACTGCTTATTGTAAGCCTTGAGAGGGAGTTGCTTCCTACAGCTGAGCATGATGGGAAGAGGCAGTCTCAACAACACCAGAGAGTCTCATTGGTGGCCTTGACCAGAGGCAGGGCTTAGACTCAGGGGGAAGGGCAGCTCCATCAAAAGGCAGAGCGAAAGCAAAGAGCAAAAACTGAGTCATGTGGCATCAAGCTCCAAACAGGTGGACAGCAGAGATGCGTGTTAGAGAGAGGAACAGGCATGGCCATGGGCGGGAGCAATGCCAAGAGACTTCTAGCATTCCAGAGTTTGACTTCTGCATGGCTGGGATCTGTTTCTGAAGAGTTGGACATGTGGCTACACTGGCCTGTTGTTGCCAAGATGCCATTGAGTTGGCTTCAATTCATAGCAACCTTATGTATAACAAAACAAAACATTGCCTGGCCCTTGTGGCATATGATTTGTTATGTGTGTGTCCACTGTTGCTACTGTAACAAGGTTAATTAAAGGTACTTAAAGACTAGGATGTAATGAACTGTCTGATGTTCAAGGTAGTTCTAAAGCTACCAAGGTAAGATGGCACAGAGATAAAGACGTTCCCAGCAAAGCATGTGTCTCCTCCAACCAGGCAGTCTGCCCCTTCAGAGGAAAGGAGAGAAGATACATTGATATTGGTGTCAAGAGCTTTGCCCTGAGGACCATTTCTGTCTCTCATGATTCAGATGGTTACAGAAATCTCTACAACATACAGACTGCAAGACCAGTTCCTCTCAGAAAATTGCCCTGTTCCTACAATGCAAGCCAGGGCTGACTTCCCTTCTGTTACTTGAATAACTTTGACCTATTTTATATTGTCACTTTGATGTGATCTGAATCGTCCTCCCTAGTGCTCGCTGGTTGTGTGTTCCAGATGGAGAACTGCAATCAGCCCACAAAGGGGTGGCTTCAGCATGCGGTTCCAGCTCTGTTCACTGTCTGTGCACAGGGCAGAGGAACTAAGTCCACAGTGAGGCTATGAGGGAAACCAAGTGCTCATCTCTGCCTTTGCCAAACATCCAGGGCTGCTCCTGTTGATGACCAAATAAACCACTCACAAAGGTTTTGAGTTAAAATTTGCTTCCTGAATATCAGGGGACTTCAAAAGTTCATGGAAAAAACTCATTACCCTTTCATTTCATTTTTTTCTATGAACTTTTAGAAGACAGCCCCCTTGTATCTCTCAGGAATACACAAAGTTTCTCATGGCAGCTTGTCAAAAGTCTGTTGAACACTATTATGCCCTCTTCAATCTTTCCACCTTGGCCCATCCCCATATTTCAGCTTCCCCTCCTTTGACGTGGATCCAAGGACTTGACCATTCTGGGCACCCTCCTTGGGAAGTCTCTATGGAACCCTTCCACAAGTGATGCCTACCTACCACAGTGAGGCCACTGTACAATCCTGTCCACAATAGGTGCCTGCATACAAGAATAAGCACCCCTCAAACTGGGTGTTTCAGTTTGCCAGAGTACAGTTCTGTACTATCTAATGAGACATAATCAGTCACGTGATTCCTGGTAGCATTTAAGTTGACGATTTCCAGACAAGAGATGAATGACAAGATCATTTCTAGAAGAAATTTCCAAATCAGGTCTGCTCCCTTTTTGCGCTTTCAAGGACTGACACACAGCCTCATCCCCATCCCCATCTGCGGACAGTCCACCTCCTCAAGAACCACAATCACTGCTTTGTTAGGAGAAAGTGAAAGGTCTTTATAAGACACAGGTCAGAAATTTCTAAATTAAGATCTTTGCTTTTAGAAAAACAAACAGAAACAAGAGTATCAAGTCTTGATACTGTAAGAGACATGGTTTATGTTCTTTAAAGACGTACCTGCTTCTACACCCCCAATTAAGCCTCATGAAAACAGAGCTCATACCATACTCACCCGACACATCGTCTTGGCTATAACATTCCCTTCTCCTGAGGCTGGCCTCAGGTCCCTTCAGATCTTACAGAACACTCACATTTCTTCTCGGGTTTTCCCTTGTGTCCCTGTTTTGTTCTCTGAGCTCAGTGCACAGCTATGAGTGAATCTCTAGTAACAAACTTGGTCCCCACCACAAACTTCCCTAAATTGTCACAGGTACAATAATCTCTCATATTCAACTTAATTCTAGAAGCTTCTATATAACTTAATGCTGCCTTTATCCATGGTTTTTCCTAATCCCAAAAGATGGGATTGAATACCAGGAAAGTAGATTCCTATTAAAACTAGGTTAGCTTCTTAAACTTACTTTCCAGTGGTCTGACATTTCAGGGCAGATAGGTGGGGGTCATAAAGTATCCTGTAGGGTACAGTGCCAGAAAGAAGAACAGAGCCAATGATACTCTGTGATGATGGTATTGCCTTTGGTCTGTGCATCCTATTGCCTAAGGAAGGGTGGCCCTTGAAATCATTTGTTCTGGCCCTGCCCAGACAACCGCAGTTCCAGCCATCACATTGTTGTTGTTGTTAAGTGCAGTTGAGTTGGTTCCAACTCATAGTGGCCCTATATAGGGTCTCCAAGGAGTGGCTGACCAAATATAGCAGGCTAATTTTAAAGTTGATAATTTTGTATGTCCCGGGAATATTAAAAATTTTGGTAGAAAAAAGGTTTCCCATCCCTGGCCTAACCAAGATACAAACCCTAGGAACCAAAGACAAACCAATTCTCTTTGAGTCAACTCCAAATGATGTCAGTTTCATGTGTGTGTGTTAAAGTACAACTGTGCTCCAACGGGTTTTAAAAGGCTGCATTTCACAAACAGATGGCCAGACCTTTCTTAAAAGGTGCTTCTGGGTAGACACAAACCACCAATCAAATGCATTCACTGTTTGCACCACCCAGAGTGAAACAAATCAGAACCAAACTCCTTAGGAGCAGCAAGAACTAAAGCTGAGAAAAATTCCAATAAACAGCAAATCTAAGAGCATGAAGAGAATTCAAATCAGAGGCAAAGCTGAGGGGGATAAGTAAAAAGGAGTAAGGGTGAGGCACCAGATGGCATGAAAGGGTCCAGAGAGGCAAGATGAGAGAAAGGGTCAGAAAGACACACGGTCAGACTTCTCAAGTCATTTCTTTATATAAATCACCCTCACATTTCCCAGCCACGAAGAAAGCTGTGTATCTTCAGACCAGAAGCAGAGGAAGAGGTGAGCGGGGCAGTCATCCATCAAAACCTCCTCCCAGCTGCCTGAGCCCAGGTGTAAGCTTTGAATTCCATCATCAAACCATGAGATCTGTCTTGTCGCCAGGACTCTCTGCTCCCTCCACAATTTATTCCACTTTGTGACTGATTGGAACAAGTCTTTAAAGGGGGCATTTTGCAAAGCCATGATGGTACAGTAGTCACGCTGTCAGGCCCTGACAGTTCCAAACAAGTTACAGGCCCAGAAATTACACGGAGCATCCATCCATCAAGTGTCGCCATGGTACACTGACTGCTGCTGAGATAGAGGTAAGTCATGCATACAGGCCACCAATGGAAGGCCAGAGTTGAAAATGTTTCAGCTTTCATCACTAGCATCAGCAGCAGAAACTTAAGAATCACATCCAAGAATGACAGCTTCCAGAAACAAATCAGATGTATCATGAAGCATTTTCATTCTCCTCCCTTCAGTGGTCGTACATCCTGCAAACTGGCTCCAAAAGACCACCTTGAAACACCACTTGTGCTCTGTTTTTGTTCTGCAATAGTTTTTATTGATGTTCAAAATACTTACTAGTCAAAGTATACCTCCCCATCCCACTGATATTAAGTGTGTCAATGTGATTCGCACCACCAAAAATTAGACATGCCTTCCCTGGTGGTAATTTGTTTTGTCACAGGATTTATGAAATCTTTCCTAGATGGTAGATCATACATTCCCACCTGACTGAACTCAGGAATGGCTCTGTGACTTGCTTTAGCCAAGTAACTACAGAGAATCCTGCCTCGTTTCCAGGTGAAAGCTTTAACATCCGGCTCAGGGTTTGCCATGTCAGTCTGTTTTCCGTGCTACCAACCACATACATCCCACATAGATGCTGTTTCATCAGCTTGAGTATGAGATTAAAGCCCAGCTAGTACATGGCAACACTGGGGTCTGGATGTGGCATTGTAGGATAAGCACTGCATTGCAAGGTTAGTTTGAACCACAAAGTCGCTGGTTCAAACTCACCAGCGACTCCTCAGAAACCCTGTAACCAATTCCACAGCACATAACAACTACAACAGAATGTGGCCACAATCAAACCATGGCAATATATACTGTGGATGAAAAACAAGCTTTAGTGGTTGTAATATACTGACATTTAAAAATCATTTGTTACTGAAGTATAACCTAACACATCCTAACTAAAATACCTTTCTCCCATTCTACCTTTTTCCTTCCACTAATATTTATCAAGCGTCTACTATTCCGTTAAGTGAAGCTCTCCCATGCATTGAACCTCTACTATGTGTTAAGCACTGGATTGGACAGAAAGGAAAAATAAGAAAAGCTCGTAATCAAATAGGAAGATGTTACACAATACATTTTTTTTTTCACAATACATTTTGATACACTATATGCATTTGTTACACTATAGCACTCATCTGTCTGATTATGGTGACGTATATATTGCTGTGATTCTGGAAGCTATGCCATTGGTATTTAAAAAACCACTCGGGTCACTCATGGTGCCGAGGTTTAAGTGGAGCTCCCAGACTAAGATCGATTTGCAAGGTGTAAAGTTACCCTAACTGACTCCATTTTTGAATCATGAGTAGCCCCTGCATGTTCAAATCCTGCCTGAGTAGAAAACTTTTTAAGTAAGAACTTTCTCCACTGCATCTCCTCCCCATCCTAACCATAGCTTATTTTTGCTTCTGTTAAACAGCTTATACATACACCCAACCCCTGGTCTCTCTAGATAACTGTCCCAGCAGATGGACCTCTAGCCCCACCCTAATGGCTTATGCATATACCCTACCCCTGGTTTGTACAAGATAATGTCAGACTGCCTATATATAAATACTCCTTGAAAAACTGGGTCAGGGCTGCAGTCATTCCCACTTTTAGGGAGGCTGTAGTCACAAGCCAGCTAATAAAGGCTTCCTTGCTGATCCTGAGAGTCTTGAGTGGTCATCTGGGTAAATTGAGACACAACAAAGGGAGACCTGGCAGTCCACTTTCAAACTGATTGCCCAGGAATAGCAGCGGAACATTGTATGCTGTGGTGTTGGATTATGTATGACTTGCCCAAGTTGGAAACTACTCAAAATATGACTGTGGAAGAGTTGTTTCTTCAAAGTAGAGTCAACCTTAATGATGTGAATGAAATAAAGCTTTTAAGACCTTCATTTGTTGATGTGGCATGACTCAAAATGAGAAGAAACAGCTGCAAACATGTATTAATAATTGGTACATGGATGTTTGAAGTCTGAATCTAGGAAAATTAGAAGTAATCAAAAGTGAAATGGAATGCATAAAAATCAATATCTTATGTAATAATGAGCTGAAATAGACTGTTATTGGCCATTTTGAATCATATAATCATATGACCTACTATGGCAGGAATGACAAATTAAAGAGGAAGGTTTTTACATTCATCATCAAAAGGAACAATTCAAGATCTAACCTGAATTACAACACTGTCAGTGGTAGGATAATATCTATACATCTACAAGGGAGATCACTTAATATGACTAGTATTCAAATTTACATAAAAAGCATTAATGCCACAGATAAGCAATTGAAAATTTTTTGCAGTATGAAATTGATCAAACTTGTAATCAACATGCACTGATAATTACTGATGAACAGAATGCTAAAGTTGGAAACACAGAAGAAGGTTTCATAGTTGGAAAATACTGCCTTAGTGATAGAGTTGTAGAGTTTTGCAAGACCAATAACTTATTCATTCCAAATTTTGTTTCTAACAATGTAAACAGTGTTGATACAAATGGACCTCTCCAGATGGAATACAGAAGAATCAAATCAATTAATTATATCTGTGCAAAGAGATGGAGAATCTCAATGCAAAGGAAGGCCAGGGGCCAACTGCAGAACAGATCATCCAATTGCTAACATGCAAGTTCAACTTGAACCTGTAGAAAAATAAGTCGATGTGAGCCAAAGTATAACTGTAAGTATATCCCACTTGCATTGAAAAAGCACTGTAAAGTATAGATTTGACACACTGAATACTGATGAGTGAAGACCAGAAGACTTGTGGATAGGCATCATACATGAAGAAGCAAAAGGTCATTACAAAAACAGGAAATAAAAGACTAAAACTGAATGCAAGAAGAGATCCTGAGACTTGCTCTTGAACATAAAGCATAAAGTAGCTAAAGAAATGAAGAAGTGAAGGAACTGAACAGAGGATTTCAAAGAGTGGCTCAAGAAGGCAAAGTATTATAAAAAAATGTGCAAAGACCTAGAGTTAGAAAATTCGACAAAGGGGAAGAACACACTCAGCACTTATCAAGCTGAAAGAACTGGAGAAAAAACTCAAGTCTTGAGTTGCAATGTGAAATATTCTATGGGTATTGGACTCGTAACCAAAACTGGACCAATAAACAACATCATGACAAAAATAGAAAAGATTGAAATTGTCAAGATTTCATTTAACTTGGATCTACAATCAATGCCAATGAAAGCAGCAGAGAAGAAATTAAGAAACACATTGCACCAGGCCAATCTGCTGCAAAAGACTTCTTTAAAGTGTTAAAAAGCAAAAATATCACTTTGAGGTCTATCGTGCAACTGACCCAAGCCATAGTATGTCTAATTGCCTCATATTGATGTAAAAGCTGGACAATAAATAAGGAACACTACAGAAGAATTGGTGCCTCTGTTGTACGGTGTTGGTGAAGCTTATTGACTATACTGATACTGACTGACTAAAGGCCAAACAAATCTGTGTTCAAAGAAGTATAATCAGAATGCTCCTTAGAAGGGAGAAGAGTGGGACTACTCCAGACGTGTTTTCAGGATGGATGAGTTCCTGGAGAAGGACCGCATGCTCGGCAAAAGAGAGGATTGGTGAAAAAGAGGAAGATCCTCAACGAGGTGGATTGACACAGTGGCTGCAGCAATGGGATCAAACCTAGGAAAGATTGTGAGGACAGTGTAAGACCAGTAGTGTTCCACTTCGTTGTGCATAGGATCAAAGGCACCTCACAATAGCAGCAGAGTAAGTGTTACAACCAAGGAGCTCTGGTAGCTTAGTGGTTACAAATCGGGCTGTGAACCGCAAGGTCAGCAGTTCAAAACTACCAGCTGCTCAGTGGGAGAAAGATGAGGCTTTCTGCTCCTGTAAAGATTTACAGCCTTGGAAACCCTGTTCAGGGTCGCTATGGGTCTGAACCAACTCAAGAGCACTTAACAACAAGTGTTACAACCAGATATAACAGAGATTGGCTGAGGGCATTACCAGCTCCACCGGGGACGAGGGAAGAATTTCACAGAGGAAGCTGGTATAGATGATGCAAGATAAATAAGTCAGGCTAACTGAAAGACTGACATCGGTACTACATCAGAGAAGAACACTGAGGGTTTTCCAGGCAAGGAAGAAAACATCTTGGAAAAGGGCATTTTGGGCAAAGAAAATTGCCAAAAGCAATTAGATGAAATACCTCTGTTGTTCAGAAAACTCATGTAGCTGAAGTTAAAAATGGACAGATTGGGAATGAAATAAAAATAATTCTAGAAAGACAGGTCAGGGTCAAGTTGGAAAGACCCTAGAAAGTCATGCCAAGGGGGTCTGACCAAATCTTGGGGGGAACAAATGTAGGCTTTTAAGCAGCAGAATTAAGTCATATTCCTACCAAGGGAGGTGGTATGGAGCAGGGGATGTAGCTGGGCTGTGGCATCTGAAAGAATAAAGCTCACCTTGGGCCACAGGAGACTAGAGCATTTAGAACAGCAAGTCTCAAAAGGAGGATCTCTTAGATCTGCTTTCCAGTGAAACCGACTCTGAAAGGGAGATGGTCTCTGGGACTGCTTTTGGAAACATCAGCTGTGAAGGTATGAAGGAGACAGGGTGAGTGAGGAAGAGGGAAAGGGCAAGTTGCCACAATATAGGCTTCATTCATCCAGGGAACTCCAAACCTTGGATGACCCACTGGAGTTATCCTGAATTGAAGCAAGGTGCCCAGGCCATTGTACCCTCAGATCAACCATCATTGGAAATGGACACACCCAAGGAGAAGGTTCTGTTGTCATCCATAGGGTTTTCATTGACTGATTTTTAGAACTAGATCCCCAGGCTCTCCTAGATACCATGTTTGGTAAAGTAGAAGGCCAGCAAAAACTAGGAAAACCCTCAATAAGAGGAACTGGCATAACATCTGCAGCAATGAACTCAAACATGAAGATGGCACAAGTTTGGACAATGTTTTGTTCTGTTGTGCAAAAGGTTGCCATGACCTGGAACCAACTCAATGGTAGCTAGCATTAACCAGTTCTCATCTTGGGCAAGGTACCTTCATTCCACAAAGAGTAACTGCTGGGGAAGTACTGAGCTGGGAGCCTTCAGCTACAAACACTCGCAACAGCTAGAAATGAATGTCTTCGTCCTGGAAGGGCAATCTGGGAGTCACACCACAGCATCCACTACACACCCTCATAGGGGACAACAACAACTAACATTTACTGAGCACCTATGATGGACCAGGCATTGTTGTTGTTGTTAAGTACCATCGAGTCAGTTCCAACTCACAGTGATCCTGTATAAGGTTTACAAGGAGCAGCTGATATGCTTGAACTGCCTACCTTGCAGTTCAACCTGACCTTGCAGTTGAGTGCATTAACCCACCAGTGCCATATCAGGACTGTGTACTAAGTGATTTTACTTATGTTGTATCTTCTGAGCCTCACGCAATCCTTCCTAACAGGTTCTGTTATTACAAACAAAAACATGGAGTCCAGTGTGTGCAATAGGTTAGCAATGGACTGCTAACTGCAAGATGGGTGGTTCAAACCCACCAGTGGCTTCTTGGAAACTCTTACAGGATCACTATGAGGAGGAGCCAAATTGACAGCACTTAACACAGGAATTACATCATCTGCCCAAGTGGCTGCAGGATGGAAATGAACTTCAACTTCAGCTGTGTCTGCCGAAGAGATCTCTATTCTCCCAGTTCACGTGGGTATAATCTCAATGCAAAGGCTACATTGTGGTGCAAACCAAGCAAGGGAGACAATCAAAGAACTCCTCAAGACCTCTACTGTTCTTCCATGGGTTCTCAGACACACAGGGTTGACCAGGTAGAATTCAAAATCCTGACCAACATGTCACAATCTCTGCATGAGGCAATTCTACAACTCCACCCATACCACAAAGGTTCTCCATCTTGAGCCTCTTCTTTGCCCTGGACAAGACTGAGCTAGGCTTGGAGGGAAGCAGAGATTGGGCTCAGTGTACACTGGCCAGCAGGTAAGCTGAGATTTGGGGTTACCAGTTAGTGTTGAGTCAATTCTGACTCATGGAGACCCCATGTGTGTCAGAGTAAAACTGTCTGCCATATAGGTTTCAATGTCTAAGCTTTCAGATGGCCCAGCCTTTCCTCCAAAGTGTTTCTGGGTGGATATGAACTTCCAACTCTTTGATTCATAGCACAGCACATTAATCATTTGTACCACCTAGGGGTGAGACTTGGGAAGGTGAGGTCAAAAATAGCCACAGCCTCACACATGCGGACTGTGTCTGTGCTCTCATCACAACTTCCATTCTACACTTGAGAAACAATCAGAAATGAGTCCCTTGGCAGAATCCATACAACCTGTATGTGCCAATTCCAGAATTCAGCTCTTTCTTCCCACAGCCCATCAATCCACCATGAAATAAAATTCACAACTCGATTTCTCTATCACATAGCCAAACTTCAAGTGTGTATCGTCACACATGGCTAGTGACTATGACATCTACCATATTGGGAGGTGCAGATAGGGCCCACTTGCATCTCTGCAGAATTTTCTATTGGTCAGCACTGAACACAGGGCTGTGTTGGGGTCCTTGTAGGGCAAATTTGGTCCTCACTGCCCCAAATCGTATCATTCATTTTTTTTTAAATGGAGTCAATAAACCTAATTAATCTGAAAAGGGGAAACATGCATAATTAATCCAGAGGGAGAAGGAAGACCATTTGGGTACCTGTTTATGTTCACTTGATAAAGAGGTGGATGCTAATGACTGTGTATAGTTCCAGTGAAGTCCACAGGAAAACTGGAATCTCTTATCTCAGCCCTCCCACCGAGTGGAGGGTCTGTGCTCTGTATCCTGACTGAGATCAAGAGGATCTGTGCATGTTATTACCACTCTGCCTCCCTTCCTGCCTGGTTTCCTCCTTCTGGTTTCAGGAGACCAGCATACGTTAGATGCCAGTAAGGAGTGGGGATTTTATCCCATAATAATACTAAAGCAGCAACTCCATGTCCAATCCCTTTAGAGCCATCTTTTCCCAAACACAAAGACAGGATGCATGATGCAGAACTGCAGGGCCCTTGGACCATCTCACCATCTATAAAATGCATGCCAACTCCTGTGTCTACAAGTTGAACTTATCTAGAGTACTGGGAGGGAGGAAGTGGGAGCCTGAGACAGCCTCTCCCATCCAGGGAAGGATGATATACTGTCAGTATGAGCGCTGGTGGTGTAGCGGCTAAGTGTTTGACTGCCAACCTAAAGGTCAGTGGCTTGAGCCCACCAGCTGCTCCAAAGGAGAAAGATGTATCCTACTTCCCTAAAGATTGTTGCTGCCCTGAAGTGCCCTCAAGTGGGTTCCAACTCATAGTGACCCAGTACAGAGTTTCTGAGGAGCAGCTGGTGGGTTTGAACTGCTCACCCTGCAGTTAGCAGTCTAGTGCTTATCCTACAGCGCCACACCAAGGCTTCTCCTTAAAGACTGTTGTTAAGTTCCATTGAGTCCGTTCCAACTCACAGTGATCCTGTATAGGGTTTCTGAGAGACTGGTGAGCTTGAATAACCAACCTTGTGGTTCAAATGGACTTTGCAGTCCAACATGTTAACACAAAGCGCCACATCAGGACTCCTCCTTAAAGACTGTTCTTCTTGTTGCTGTTAAGTCCCATTGAGTCGGTTCCATCCAACCCATAGTGACACTGTATAGGGTTTCCAAGGAGCAGCTGGTGAGCTTGAACCACCAACCATACGGTTCAAACAGCTTTGCAGTCTGGTGCGTTAATTAACCCACAGCGCCACACCATGACTCCTCCTTAAAGATTACAGCCTTGGAAACCCTATGGGGGGGCAGTTAGTTCTATTCCGTTCTATCAGGTCTCTATGATTTGGAATTGATTCAACAGCAATGGATTTGGTTTCAAGTTGTCCTGAGTCTTAGTGGTACAGTTGGCAGGCAGAGTTCTTCCCTGGTACCCAAATTTGCCTCCATGTGACCACTATATATGCTTTCTTTTGGATCTGTCGTTGGGGACTAAGATAACAAATTCTGATCCACATGAAAATTATTCTGAAGGCAAAAGCCATGTCCCTTTGAGCCTTCCTTTTTCTATATGGATATCTCCAGATCTCTCTCCTGGTCCTCTTGTGGCTGCCGTCTCCTGATGTTAGTTGTATGGTGCCAGTATCAATAAAGTCCATGCAGTAATCATAATTTCTCATCTTAAGTCCATCCTAATTAGATTGGCCAGACCTGAGCCCCAGCCACAGGTGCATGGGAGCAGGGCTGGCTACCACCAGGTCCTGTAAATGAAGGCACTGGGAGCTGATGCCCTCAAGAGCACAGGCAGGCACCCACCTGCCCTGCATCCAGTCCTGGGTCCCTTCCTGGCTTCTCATACTAAAGGCCAGGTTAGAAAAGAGCGGCGTTAATTAATTATAAATCTAAAGCAATTACCATACTAATGAAAAGATGAGTGAAGGCAAAATCCCCTTCTTTCACAATGGTATTTACAAAAGAAAGATTAATAAGGTAATTTTACCCCAAAATCTAAAGAAACTGAGCAGATGCTACTTTCTTAGAAGAAGGAAAAGCAAAGCAATATATTAATGTGTTCAGGAAGGAGGGGGTGCATTTAAAGTATCCCCCTGGTTTCCATGAGTTTTCCCTGAGGCTTAAGGGCAGGTTTCAAGATGAGGCCACAGAAGGATACCATCTGATCTGCTGGCCTCTTGGGCAGGATTTGAAGGTAGCGGCCCAGACTCACCACATCCTGCCATGCCAAGAATCAGCAGGGTAGGTTCAGAATTGTGTGTACCTTAAGGACTAATGTCTCCACATGTTCGGGGAAAGGCAACACCGTGTTCCAAGATCTCCGTTTTACAAAGGATGAAATGGAGCCTCACAAAAGTTAGTGCAGGTGCCTCCAGCCTCACCCCCTGAAAAAAAACCAAGACGACAGTGCATCTCTCCCCACCCCCGCCACTCCCACCCTAAATCCGATTTCCAATGAAAAAGACTCTGAAAAGGAGATGAGATCTGAGAGCCCAGGCTGAAGGTACTGGACCTGTGAATCCTGGCTCCAGACCTGGGCTGGTGGTGGTTATGTGCCATAGAGTCGGTTCCGACTCATTGCGACCCTGCACAGAATTTCCGAGGCTGTAAATCTTTACCGGAACAGAAAGCCTCATCTTTCTCCCGCAGAACACCTGGTAGTTTCGAGCTGTTGACCTTAAGGTTCACAGCCCGATTCGTAAACACTACGGTGGGGAACGTTTTTCTGCCAAAATTTATAATATCTTTCACAGGCCATACAAATTTTTTAACTAAAAATTAGCCCGCTTTATTTGGTCAAACATTTAATTAACTCACCTGTACAGCGCTGTGGGTTAATGCGCCAGACTGCAAAGTCATTTGAACTGCAAGGTCGGCGGTTCAAATTCACCAGCTGTTCCTCGGAAACCCTATACAAGGTCGCTATGGGTCGGAATCGACTCAACGGCACTTCACAACAACAACAACAGGAGCTCTGGTAGCACAGAGGTTATGAATCGGGCTGTTCTGCTGGAGAAAGATGAGGCTTTCTGCTCCCATAAAGATTTACAGCCTCGGAAACCCTGTACAGGGTTGCTATGAGGCGCTATGAGTCCGAATCCACTCCACGGCACATCACAACAACATAGGAGTCCTAAAGAGCTCTGGTAGCGTAGTGGTTATGAATTGGGTCACTAGGAGTTGGAACTGGCTCCCATAAAGATTTATAGCCTCAGAAACCTTGTACAGTGTCTCTAGGAGTTGTAACTGACTCCACACCACCACCACCAGATGCTCCTCGGAAATCCTACACAGGTTTGCTATGAATCAAATCAACTGGACAGCACTTAACAACAACAACAGGAGTTCTGGTGTGGCGCTGTGGGTTAATGTGCTGGACTGCAAAGTTGGTTTCAACTACAAGGTTGGTGGTTCAAGCTCACCAGCCCCTCCTTGGAAACCTTATACAGGGTTGCTGTGGGTCGGAACTGACTCGACGGCACTTAACAACAACAGGGTCACTGAATAGGAATCAATTCCACGACACTTAACAACAACAAAAACAATGTGATGGTTGGAACTGCAGTGGTCTTGGCAGGGTCAGACCAAGTGATTTCAGCACCCTTTTACAGCCTGTGGGCCAGACATTTCCCACCCCTGCTATACAGGGTTGCTATGAAACAGAAGTGACTGGATGACACTTAACAACAACCACCACCATGCTCATCTCCAGATAAGCCTTCACTTAAGTCTCCAGAGCACAGGCAGTGCTCGGGCCAGGCACCCTGACTTTGAACTCCAGGCCCATCAGACCTTACAGGTCATCCAGTGTGGCCTTCATGTTATGCCTTGGGCATCCTCTGGTCCAAATCTCCACACCTATAAAATTCATGCCAACTAACTGTGTGTTTCAACTTGGATTAGCTTGAGTGTCTGGAGTTGTGAGGAGAGAGTAGTGAACAGAGACCCTCCAAGGTCTATGGCGTGCCCCTGGGAGGTACAGATGGTTCATGTGCTCAGGTGCTAATGGTGAGGCTGGATGGAGGTGAAAAGAAAGACCTCGGGAGAAAGGTCTGATGACTTGCTCCACAGAGCAGCCACTGAAGCCCTTGTGGAGCACGGGGCTGCTCTGACATACATGGCATGACATACATGACATCAACTCAATGACAGCTGGTTTACCATGTTTACAGCTGGTTTACTAGAGTGTGCAGAGAAACTATAAACAGCTTCGCATTGTCATACTGAGACCAGACTCAAATACAAGACTGCTATCTCTCACCAAGAATTCTGAAACTGAAGAAGGCTCTGAGACCTGTTTTTGTTTTTCATACCTTATTCGATGGTAATGACCCTATGTTGTCATCACTCTCCAGCCCACCCCAGGACCCCAAAATATTTATTCCAGATATACTCCTATGCATATAAAATAACTCTTAGTAACACACAAAATCTTTCTGCATTGTTGAATGCACCTGTGATGGTGGGCTGTTGTTAACAGCCATCAAGGTGCTTCTGACTCATAGCAATCCTGTATAGGGTTTCCAAGGAGTGGCTGGTGGGTTTGAACCACTGACCCTGTAGTTAGCAGTCCAGTGCTTATCCTACAGTGTCACACCAGGACTCCAGGGACACAAGTGTCCAGCTCCCTTGCTCCATTGGGGACAGCTCTGAAGGTCACCTACATTGTGTCCAGAACCCCCCATGGGACTTAGTCTCTGTTGGATTTTGCTCATTACTCCTTCCCTGTCTAGTTGCATTTGTCCACACTTCCCCTGAGTTTCCCAGGAATACTTTCTAATCAATCATTCTCACATGAACCTTTGTCACAGGGTCTGCTGGTAGGAAATCCATCCAAAGACAGACAAATAAGCCCTGTCCAGCCTTCCTGTGTGGCCCGCCCAGACCAGAGACTCTTTATAGCATTTATGTATCTGATTTAGTGTGTATGTTCAGGTTTGGATGCATAAATATGAATGTGTCTGATTCAGGGGTAGTTACCCAGACACCACTGGGTTATTGCATAATACTTGCAATATATGCATCATAGTGCCTTCTTAAAATCTAATATAATATGAATTATAAAAATTTTCCACTCAAAGGGTTTCAGATAAGAAATTATGGAACTGTATGAAACACTAGCAAATCAAATCCAGTACTACATTAAAGGAATAATAAACCATAACCAATTAAAGTTAAATGTAAGTATAGTTTAATATTTGGAAATTTAGCCATATCATTCATAATAATAGGCCAATAGGTAAAAGCACATGATCATTTCAACATTTATTCCAGATATACTCCTATGCATCGAAAATAACTCAGCAATAAAATGCTCATCCCTTAAGAGGATAAGAAGTATCCATCACAAAAACCAACTGTCATACTTAATCTTGAGAAATGTTAGAACTGAACCAAGAAAAAAGAAAGGGAATACTGTTACCATCATTATTATTTAACCTCACTTTGCAATTTTAATCACCAGCAAAAGAAACAAACACTGTAAGTATTGAAAGGGAGGCGATAAAAGTATTATTCGTAGATAGTATTATTGGCTATCTACAAACCAAAGGGCACAACTGCAAACTACTAGAAATGATAAGAGATTTAGGAGTGAGGATCAGATGTAAACTAAATGCTAAAACCACATCTTTATATTCTAGCAATAGGCAGTTAGAAAACACAATAGAAGCATCCATTCCATATACAAAAGAAACAAAGATGTAAGAATAAGCAAGAAATGTGCACGATCTAAAAGATGAAAACTATAAAACCCCACCAAGGGACATAAAATAAGAGATTTGAGTTAATGTTAAAATATAAATATGTAGATAAGAGGACTCAACACTAAAAATGTCCACAGTTTCTAAATCTATAAATCTAAAGCGATGCCAAACAAATTACAAACCAAAACCCACTGCCATAGAGTTGATTCTAACTCATAGCAAAATTATAGAGGGTTTCCAAGGCTATACAGCTATATGGAAGCAGAAAGCCGCCTCTTTCTTCCTTAGAGCCCCTGGGGGATTTGAATTGCCAACTTGGGGTTAGCAGCCCAATTCCTAACTAACTACGCATTTTGAAACACAACTTTGCAGAATTATTCTAAAACATTTTCCAAAAGAATAAGCTGGGAAAAGCTATTTAAAAAGAAAAAAAAATCAACAGGACAACAAGCTGATTCTTCAAAAGGATTAATAAAATTGACAAACCAAAGGACAAACCTAACAAAAGAAAAGAGGGAGAAGACACAAATAACATGCATAAGAAACCACAAGGGTGATGTCACAACAGAATCAACGGAAATAAAACGGATAACAGACTACTATAAAGAGTTGTACTCCAACAAATTTGAAAACTTAGAAGAGATGGATACATTTTTAGAAAAACACAACCTACCTAAACTTATACAGAGTGAAGTAGAAAACTTGAACAGACCCGTAACAAAAGCAGAAATTGATCAGGTCATCAAAGAACACCCAAATAAAAAAAAGTCCCAGACCCAAATGGCTTCACTGGTGAGTTTCACCAAACATTCAGAGAAGAGCTGTCACTAATTCTACTCAAACTATTCCAGAATATAGGAGAGGATGGAAAACATCCTAATATATTTTATGAAACAAGCATAATTCTTATACCAAAACTAGGGAAGGACATCACTATGAATGAAAAGTATAGACAAATATCGCTCATGAACACAGATGTAAAAATTATCAACAAAATCCTAGCCAACAGAATTCAACAACACATGAAACAAATAATACATCATGACCAAGTAGGATTCATATCAGGGATGCAAAGATGGTTCAATATTATAAAAATAATCAATGTAATCCACTATATAAATTTTAAAAATCACATGATCATATTAACTGATGTAGAAAAGGCATTTGAGAAAATCCAACATCCATTCCTGATAAAAACACTCAACAAAATAGGAACTGAAGAGAAATTCCTCAACATAATTAAGAGCACATATACAAAACCAACAGCCTACATTACTGTCAATGGAGAGAAACTGAAAGCTTTCCCTTTGCAAACAGGAACTAGACAAGAATGGCATTTATTACCACTCCTATTCAATATTGTGTTTGAAGTCTTAGTCAGAGCTATAAAGCAAGATAGGGAAATTGGCAAAGAAGAAGTAAAATTCACTCTATTTGCAGATAATATGATCCTATACATAGAAAACCCCAAAGACTCGGCAAAAAAAAAAACAAAAAAAACTACTAGACCTCATTGGAAGATTCAGCAAAGTGGCAGGGTACAAGATCAACATACAAAAGTCAGTCAGATTCCGCTATACTAATAATGACTGCACTGAAAAGGAAATTAGGAAAGCAATAACTTTTACAATACCTGCCCAAAGGATGAAATATTTAGGAATAAATCTAATGTGGGAAAAAAAAAAAAAAAGCCCTATACAAAGAAAACTAAAAAACAGTATTATAAGAACCAAGAGATTTACAAAAATGGAAGAATATATCATGTTTCTGGATAGGAAGACTTAACATTGTGAAAATGTCAATACTACCCAAAGCAACCTACAGATATAATGCAATCCCAATCCAGATTCCAATAACATTCTTTAAAGAGATGGAAAAAATGATTACAAACTTTATATGGAAAAGAGAGTCCTTGGATAAGCAAAGCACTGCATAAGAAGAAGAACCAAGTTGGAAGCCTATCACTCCCTGATTTCAAAATTGCTACATGGCTCCAGTGGTCAAAACAGCCTAGTACTGGAACAATGAAAGATACATACATCAATAGAATAGAATTGAGAATCCAGAAATTAACTCAGACACATACAGCCAACTGATCTTTGACAAAGGGCTTAAACACATTGAATGGGGAGATAATAATGTCTTCAACAGAGGGTACTGGCAAAACTGGAAATCAATATGCAAAAGAATGAAATGAGTCCTTTATCCCAGACCATACATAAAAAACAACTCAACATGGATTAACTGAATTGTAAAGGTCATCAATGGAGAAATGGGGACAAATTGAAGGGTGCTAATACAGGGCACACATAGACTATCAAGCACAGTGGCAATTGCACAAACAAAAGAAGACAAAATAGAAATTTATATGCATCAAAAGATTTCACCAAAAGAGTAAAAACGGAGCCCATAAAATGGGAAAAAAATATTTTGTAATGACATAGCCGACAAGGGACTAATCTCTAAACTCTACAGGAAACTACAACACCTCTACAAGAAAAAGA
Organism: Chrysochloris asiatica; assembly: GCF_000296735.1. Taxonomy (NCBI): domain Eukaryota; kingdom Metazoa; phylum Chordata; class Mammalia; order Afrosoricida; family Chrysochloridae; genus Chrysochloris; species Chrysochloris asiatica. The sequence goes on along the minus strand of NW_006408541.1, from coordinate 21,451,025 downwards.
CAAATAACCCAATTTAAAAATGGGCATAGGACATTAACAGACACTTCACCACGTAAGACATTGGGGCAACCAACAAACATATAAAGAAATGTTCACGATCATTAGCCATTAGAGGTGGTGGTTATATGCTGTGGAGTCAGTTCTGACTCATAGCGACCCAGTACAGGGTTTCCAAGGCTGTAAATATTTACAGGAGCAGAAAGCCTCATCTTTCTCCCATGGAAATCAAAACAAGAATGAGATTGTCATCTCACACCAGCAATAACAGTAAAGTTCAAAAAAGCAGAGGACAATAAATGCTGGCAAGGATGTGGAGAGACTGGGGCCCTCCTGCTTTGCTAGTGGGAATGCAGAAAGCAGTATGGCACTTCCTCAGAAAGTTGAAAATAGAAATACCTTATGATCCAGCAATTCCTCTATTTGGTATATACCCAAAAGAAATAGGAGTCAGATCATGAGTAGATACATGCACATCAATGCTTATAGCAGCACTATTCACAAAAGTAAAAAAAGATGGAGACAGCCTATGTACCCAACAATGGAAGAGTAGATAGATAAACTTTGGTACATACACACAATGGAGTATTATGCTACCTTGAAGAATAATAAGGAAGCTCCAAACTATCACATAACATGGATGAACCTTGAGGACATTATGCTGAGTGAAATTAGTCAGTCATAAGTAGTGGTTACGAGTTGGGCTGCAAACGTCAAGGTTAGCAGTTTGAAACTACCAGCTGTTTCATGGGAGAAAGATGAGGCGTTCTGCTCCAGTAATGATTTACAGCCTTGGAAACTCTGTGCAGGGTCACTATGAGTTGGAACCAACTCCACAGTACTCAACAACAACAACAAAATGAAAAATATTGCATGAGACCATTATTGTAAAAGCATAAGAAAAGATACACATACTAAAAGAAAACAAAACAAAACAAAACAATGTTCATAACCAGGGGTGGTAGGGAGGGTTTGGGGCCTGTAAAGCACAGGTTAGGGGATAGTCACATCATAGCTCGGGTGTTGGGGAGGGCAATACACAAGAAGGAGCAAGGGGATGGAAGGACAAGGTAGATATGGGAACACTTAGGTAGGTTTGCATGGGCTAAATTGGACTGAGAACCAACAAAAACAGAAAACAACCAGAGAATGATATACATGGCAGCATCACCCTGAACTCAATCAACAAATGGAAGAGTCAAGAACAGAATAAAATTACAAGAACAGAGGATCTGGGAGGTCAGTCTGTGATCAAAACAATTACAATGTGAAGGTAAACATAGAGGAACAGAGATCCAGGTGATGAGAAGGTCAGATAGATTACAGGATAAAATAGACTGTCTTCAATGGAGGGAAGAGTTCATGGAATATAAGGTAACCACATCAGTGGGATTGGGTTGGGGGGTTTAGTAAGGGTGTTGTGGAGGGCAATGCAAGAAGGAGGAGGAGGTGGAAGAACAAGATAGATAGGGGAACACTGAGACAGATTTGCATGCCCTAAGTGGAACAGAGGTAAATAGTGATGTATGCTCAACCTTGGAACAACAAGGCTCTGAGATACAGGGATCAAGGCACAGTCTGAATGACTTAAAGAAGGGCAGTAATGTTAAGACGCTTGACTGTCTTATGAATATTGGTTTTTCTTGCCTACTATTGTAAAATAGACACTTTAGTGAGATAAATAAGAATATCGGGAAACACGGCTACAGAGAGCTTGTAAGCCCGTCTTCAGTCTATAACTGATTGGACCTAAAAGGGGTTCTAGAACTTGCCCAGTGAAACAGTCTTCTTGCAGAGCCTTTGTATTGTATAGGATTTTAGGTGGAATCCTGAGCCCCATCCAGAATCTTCTAAGGTGGGAAATTCCCATTTGAAAGAACATGCAGACCAGTCTGGAGTGGCTAGAGGAAGAGAAGATACTTCTTGAAAGAAAGACCAGGCCGAAAAAATTAAAAACAAAAACAGCAATCTGTTTGGCTATCACAAGAACAAGCAATCTGTTTATAAGGTAGCCATCAAGGCAAGCAATCAAGTCCCTTCAGGACAAATCCCCTTCCAAGTCTGAAACACAAAGGTAACACACAAGCAGGCATGTTTTGTAAGCTTACTGGTGACTGTGTTGGCCTATGTGTGAATGGAAACAGGGGAAAGCCAGTAATGAAGGTATGGACTGAGTTCAACCACCTTCCACAGACTCCTGTTGACCTTGAGATGAGAGAGAGAAGAGGAAGTGCTGGTTGATCTGAAGTTTGGGGCACTTGGCAACTCCTGAGTCCATGGACAAGGACATAGCCACAGAGTGCTAGAGCTGAGAGTAAAGCATCCAGCTGATATGAAGTCAGGGGAAACATATAAGAATGCCCAAACTTGCAGATAGTACCCATTTGACCTAGCTTCAATGGCTTGATGATCAGAACTTGACTAAAGGAAGACAAAGGAATTTGACAAAGAAAATAAGTGTAACTTGCTACAATTTGATGAACTTGACCTATACTTATGGATGTAGTAGCCCAAAATACCAACTAAGAGGGAAGGAGTCTTCACATCAAAGATCAAGTATATCCCCTCTATACACAGTGTTGAATCCCCACTAAATAGTTTTCATCTTTTCTAGATGGGTCTGGTTAAAGGAGATGGGAATAGGATTCATTTGATTCAATAGAGAGTAATTATTATCATACCTAATTGAGATTGTAAAGGTACAAATTTTGTAACAAAAAGTGTGGAGTAGTTAACCTTGTATTCCAGCAACAGAGGGTACTAGGGCCATCAAGAGAGAAGAGCATGAGCAGAACATGGGACCCTAACCAGAGAAGCAGGGACACCAAAGATGGAGGCAGAGGTGATGCCATGGAGAGAGAGAGAGAGCAGCTGAGGACTCTAGATTCATGGAAAGAGAAAGACTGAGTGCTAGCAGCCAGGAGGTAGGCTTGCAGAATGCACCCTTTGGTTGTTTAAATGATTATATAATCCTACGTAGTTTTGTGTACTGAAAAACAAAATAAAACCAAAAAAAAAAAAATAGAAGCAAAAGATGTTAACAGATGATGCATGGAGGGGATTATAATCATGTAATGAAACTAAATATGATAGGTTGAGTGCAAAACCAATGTTCTCCCATGTAAACAATCACTCAATTCACAATAAATGCTAAAAAAAAAAAGAGAGAGAGAGAGACAGCACCAAAGGGGGGTGGGGAAGTTTTACAGCCTAGGAAATCCTATACAGGGTTGCTTTGGACCCAACTCGACAACACAGAGCAGCAAAACCAACATTGACTATTTGTATCTCTACTTTTGTGAAGTGTCTATTCATGCTCCTTGTTTGGTTTATTTGTCTTTCTGTTGTAAGTTTGCAGTTTTGTAAATACATTCAATGATAAACTATTATCAGATATAAATTCTATTCTTTACCTCAGTCAGTAGGCTGTCTCTTCACATTATTGATAAAATCCTTTAATGAACAACCTTTGACAAACTCCCATTTATATTTTTTGTTGTGATTTTGATATCATACCTAAGAATCTGTTATAAATGGCTGAGTACTAAAGAATTTTAAAAAGGAATAAACTAGAAAAAGATCTAGGAAATCTCTCCTGATCTGAAGGAAAGAACAGTGAAGAAAGTCAAAGACTAAAGGACCACAGTCTATTCACAGTCTCTACTGCTCTGAGCCCAGAAAAGTTAGAGTTCCTGAACAAAATATAGAACAAAATTAAAAATCCTGAAAAACAGCAGGCTTACAGGTCTAGTAGAGACTAGTGGAACACATGGGATTATAGCTTTTGGTCAACCTTCAGGTCTGGAAATGAACTCACCCTCAGTTATAAGGGAAATAACAGTCAGGTTAGTATGTGCAGCAGTAACACCAGTGAGGTACACACACCTTAGAATAATCAACCACTTGAGATCAAAAGGACAACATTTTCTCAAGGACAAAGTTCAGAGGACCCCAAATGAAAGAGGAATGGAAACAGGAAACACTGGGAGGAAGTGATGTCATATTGTGAGATGAAACAAAATGTATATGAAGTGTTGAATGGAAAACTGACCTGCTCTGTAAACCTTCACGCATTCACAATAAAAAGTTAAAAAAAAAAAGAAAAATTCAGAAAAATGCAATAGATGGAAATTACTGATCTGACAGAGAGCGGCAGACCCTCCAAGAGACTATGGCCCTCACACATCCTCAACTGCTCCTGGGGGTCACCTTGCAGCTAAACAACAGACAGACCTATAAAGTAAACACTAACCCCCATGAGGAACATACTCTTCAGAACAATTAACCAAAGGAGACACCACAAGGGCAGCATTTGCACCAAAACAGAGCTCAGAAGGCAGGAAGGGGTAAGAAACACAAATGGACATGGGAACCCAGGGAGGAAGTGGAAAGAGAGCTGTTTAATCAAGGCCATTGCAATTAATGTCATGAAACAAAATGTGTAAAAATATTGAATGGAAAACAAAATTGCTATGTAAATTTTCATCCAAATCACAATTTTAAAAAGAAAGACAAACACACTCAAAACTTAAAAAAACAAACAAAAACCTGAAATTATAGAGGAGGAGGAAGACAATGCTCTCCAATATTAAAACATATTCACAGCTATAGTAGAAAACAAGATTGCCTCAGCATATGGCTAAAAAGACAAATAAGAAGAAGCTAATTAGAGTGAGGAATACATGGGAATATATTATTCAGGTCCAATTTCCTGTAAGTAGAAAACATGTGAATTAATCAAAAAGAGATCCCGGGACAACTAGCAATCATCTTAAAATGAAATGATAATAAAGTAAGATTCCTATACCTCACCCTTTAAAATATATATATATAAATAAGTGCTGTGTGTGTTTAGGATTTAAATTTAAAGGAAAGAATGAAGGAAATAGAGGGATGGGGAAATGAGGAAAGGGCAGAAATCAGTGAAGAAGAAACTATAAAGTTACCAGAAAGAAAAGGAAAATCTCTTCTATGAAAAGTGAGGAAAGATTTTCTCATCTGGATGTGAAACCAAAACCCACTTAAATGGAAAAGAAGAGAAAATCTCCCAAAATAAAACCATGCAACAGGTACACACAGTTTAGTTATAGGAAGGGAAACACATAAAAAATCAATAAGCATTTAAGGACATTTTTCCGTCATGGATCATGGCTGAAAGCAGAGAATATCAGAAAGATGTTTACCTGTGCTTTATTGACTACACAAAGGCTTTCCACTGTGTGGATCATGATAAGCTATAGACAACATTGGGGAGAATGGGGAATTCTGGACAACTTAACTGTGGTCATGAGGAACCTATACATAGACCAAGAGGCAGTTGTTGGAACAAAATTAAGGAACACTGAATGGTATAAAATTAGGAAAAGTGTACACCAGAGTTGTATTCTTTCATCATACTTATTCAATCTGGATGCTGAGCAAATAATTTGAGAATCTGGATTACATGAAGAAGATCATGGCATCAGGAACGGAGTTATGACTAATTAACATACAAACGATGCAATCTTGCTTGCTGAAAGCAAAGAGAACTTAACATACTGATGAAGATCAAAGACTATAATCTTCATTATGGATTGTACCTCAATGTAAAGAAAACAAAAATCACAACTGGACCAATAAATAACATCATGATAAATGGAGAACTGGTAGCAAAGTGGTTACGAATCGGGCTGCTAACCTCAAGGTCAGCAGTTCAAAACTACCAGCTGTTCCATGGGAGAAAGATGAGGCTTTCTGCTCCCATAAAGATTTGCAGCCTTGGAAACCCTGTGCAGGGTCACTATGATTCGGAACCGACTCCACTCCACAGTACTTAACAACAACAACAACATACTCTAAGCAGGGTCACTATGGGTTAGAACTGACTCAACAGCACTTAACAACAACAAATGGAGAAAAGGCTGAAGTTGTCAAAGACTTCATTTTGCTTGGATCCACAATCAACACTCATGGAAGCAGCAGTCAAAAAATCAAACAATGTATTGCATTTGGCAAATCTGCTTCACTGTTGTTCAAGAAGAGCAAAGTTGTCAGTTTGAGGACTAAAGTGTGTCTAACCCAAGCCATGATATATTCAATTGACTCTTATACATGTGAATACTGGATAATGAATAAGGAAGACCATAGAAGAATCGATCCATTTGAATTTATGGTATTGGAGAAGAATATTTAAAGTACCACAGACTTACAGAAAACAAATAACACAGGTGGGCATAAGTATAACCATAATACTCCTTAAAAGTCAGGATGAGGAGACTTCATCGCTCATACTTTGGACATGTTTGGTAAGTTGAAGGTCAGTGAAAAAGAGGAAGATACCCAAGGAGACAGATTAAATGGATTCAAATTTAACAACTGTGAGGGTGGTGCAGGACCAGACAATGTTTTGTTTTGTTGTGTATAGAGTCACTGAGCTGGAACTGACTCTATAGCACCTAACAACAATAAGTGAATTAATGCTTATTTAAAAGAATTTCCATCGATCCAATAAAAAGATAAAAAAGACAGATGGAAAAGAAACATGAAAACTACAACCCTATTAGATGGCTGTTTGTCATTTCTTAGCATCATGAATGAAATAAAGAAAAAACCTAGAGGCCTGCATGACTGAATAACAATAAAGGTGTAAGAGCTGGGGAAGCCAAAGGGCCTCTTTCACAATTTTCGTTTATAAAACTATTAATTTTTTTAAAAATATGAAAAAAGATAATATCCTGCTGCCATTGAATTGATTCCAACTCATAACAACCCTGTAAGACACAGTAGAACCACCTCATAGTATTTCCAAGGCTGTAAAGCAAACTGTCACATCTTTCTCCTGCTGAGTGGCTGGTGGATTTGAACCACTGACCATTCAGTTGTGTTGTTAAGTGCTGTTGAGTCAGTTTCACTCCATAGCGACCCTGCATAGGGTTTCCAAGGAGTGGCTGGTGGATTCAAACCACCAACCTTGTGGTTCAAACTGACCTTGTAGTCCAGAGCATTATCCTGCACAGCCACCCCGGAACTCCAGGACTTAGTTAGCAGCTAAGTATTTAACACTGCGCTATTACTTATTATATGACAACCACCGCAACCAAAACCATACCACTACCATTAGTAGGTTCCAACTCATAGCAATCCTATAGGATGCAGAATTGTCCTCATAGCGTTTCCAAGGCTGTAATCTTTACAGAAGTAAGCTGCCACATCTTTCTACCACGTACCAGCCAAAGTATCACAATATCTGCTTCATCTATACCTCAAACATTCATTTTTGAGACCAGTTTTACAGGGAACAACACTTTTGCAGGGAACAACAAATCTTTGCACCGATTTTCCCATTCCAACACATAAAATCAGGAGTTACTATACCCTGGTTTTCACAGAAGGTCCTAAAAGAGGAAAATCCTACTAGTACTTCCTCCTTCTTTCAGGAGAAGGCCAAAGAAGACCCTATCTTCTCTTTCTCTCTGTCCCTTGTCTGACCTTCTCCAGAAGAGCTTCCCTAATCTAACTGTTGAGAGCTGGACATGTCTGGGGTTGCCTCCAGGTAATCATGGATGGGTTTACTTAGGTTCAAAAGCCAAGAAAGATTCCGGGTTCCTACCTGTGCTTCCTGGGGATGCAGTGGGTATTTCCATGCCTCCTGGTTCTACACAGATCCTCATTCAACAACTTGTGTCTCCTGGGGAACTAGTCAGAATCTGGAACCCTGAGTGTATCTTCTAACCCAGTGGTTCTCAAAGTATGCTCCCAGCTCAACAACATCAACATCACCTGGGAAGTTAGTAGAACTGCACATTTTTGGCTCCATCCCAAACCTACTGAATCAGAAACTCTGAGCATAGAGCCTAGCAATCACTGCTTTAACCAGTCCTCCAGGTCATTCTAGTAAAGTGAAAGTTGGACAATCACTGCTTTACCCAACTGGCAGTGAAACTAGTCGAAGACTAAATAACTTGCTCACTTTAGTAGCTTACGTGGCAGGGCTGGGATGTAAACCCAGGTCTTTCTCAGTAGAAAATCATTTCTTACATACTTTGTGTATTCCTTCCATTTTTATTTGATGCTTCCTGTGTGGTTTCATATTTTACCCATGTTGTTGTTGTTGTTGTTAAGTGCCGTTGAGTCAGTTCTGCCTCAGAGAAACCCTGTAGAGGTGTAGGGTTTCCAAGGAATTGCTGGTGAGCTTGAACCACCAACCTTGTGGTTCCAAGTGACCTTGCAGTCCAGTGCATTAACCCACAGTGCCACACCAGGACTCCCATAAAAACTTTCAATATTGTAACTCATGGCTTAAAGTTTTTCTTCAGATTGACTACTGCCAAACATGGCATTTCATGGACTTTTGTTGTCCTAACTCCAAGTTTTCGCACACCTCATTATAATACTCTGTCTTTTTGAAACACCCTTTGAAGTCTTCTGTTCAGCTCTTTTATTTCATCATTTCTTCCATTTGCCTTAGCTACTCTACTTTCAAAAAGGAGCTCTGGTAGCGTAGTGGTTACAAATCGGGCTGCGAACCTTAAGGTCAGCAGTTTGAAAATACCAGCTGCTCCGCGGGAGAAAGATGAGGCTTATTCCCGTAAGGATTTACACCCTCGGAAACCCTGTACAGGGTCGCTATGGGTCGGAACCGACTCGACGGCACTTAACAACAACAACTCTACTTTCAAAAGCAAGTTTCAGAATCTCTTCTGAAATCCATTTTGGTCTTTTCTTTCTTTTTTGTCTTTTAAACGACCTTTTGCTTCTTTCATGTCTGATGTTCTGGATGTCACCCTACAACTCATCTGGACTTCGGTCATTAGTGTTCAATACATCAAATCTATTCTTAAGATGGGCCATAAATTACAGTAGAATATACTCAAGGTCATATTTTGGCTCTTTTGGACCTTTTTAAATTTTCGTTAGCTTCAATTTTAATTTCTGGATGAGCAATAAATAGATGGTCTATTCTGTAGCTGGTCCCTAGCCTTGTTCTGACTGGTGTTGTTGAGCTTCTCTATTGTCTGTTTCCAAAGAAATTTGATTTTGTTCCAATGCATTCCATCTAGTAAGGCCAATTTATGTATAGTTATTTATATATGCTATTGAAAAAGATAGTCCCAGTGAACATGTGGTTGGTATTGCAAAATTCTGTCATATCTCTGGAGCCCTGGTGTGGTGCTGCAGGGTTAATGCACTATACTGCATATTTCCCAACTACCAAACCTTCTTTGTTTCCAACTTTCACATTTCAATCACCAGTAATTTTCAGTGCATCTTGATTACATATTTGAACAATTACAGACTGCTAAAGTTGGTAAATGTCTTAAATTTCTTCATCTTTGGCATTAGCAGTTGGTTCAAAATCTGAAGAATAGTCATATTAATTGGTCTTCATTTTGTTGTTATTAAAAATGTTGTTGAGTTAGTTCCAACTAATAGTCACCCAGTATAGGGTTTCCAAGGAGTGGCTGGTGGCTTTGAACTGACGACCTTGTGGTTAGCAGTCCAGTGCTTATCCTATAGCACCATACCAGGACTCTGGTCTTCATTTTAGGTTTATGGCTATTATACTATCATTGATAGTGTTGTACATCAGGATACATCTTGAAATGCTTTTTGGGTGATGAATGTGACGCCATTCCTATTCAAATTTTTCATTCCTGGCATAGTAAACCATATGATTGTCTGATGCAAACTGGCTAATACCTGTCTATTTCAGTTCACTAATACCTAGGATATAGATCTTTATGCATTCCATTACAATTTTTATGATACTTCACACATGCTATGTTTCAATTATTAATTGATGTTTGCAGCTGCTTCATGTTATTTTGAGTCATGTCCCATCAACAAATGAAGGTCCAAAAAGATATGCTCCATCTACGTCGTTAAGGTTGGCTCTCTTTTGAGGAGGCCACTCCTCCCCAGATGTATTGTGAGTGCCTTCCCACCTGAGGGGACTCATGTTCCAGCAGTATATCAGACAATATTCTGCTATAATCCATACAGCTTTCACTGATTCATTTCTTTCAGAAGTAGATAACCAGGTTCTCCTTCATTGTCAGTCTTAATATGGAAGCTCCGCTGAAACCTGCCCACCATGAATGAACCTACTGCTATTTGAGATACCAGTGGCCTAGCTTCCAGTATAACAACACAAGAGCCATCACAACACAACAAACTGACAGGCAAGGGTTAGCACTTGAGATATGATTATTTTAAATGAATGAAGGTGACAACAGAGCAGAAAATCATGCTAATTTAGTTCTCTCTCATCTACCTCCATCTACACAAACAAGCACCACCTGGGGATGGTTAACACCCTTTGCCATGAACCAAAAAGTTGGGAGCTTGAGTCCACCCAGAGGAATCTTGGAAGAAAAGCCTGGTGATGAACTTCAGAAAAACCAGTCATTAAAATCCCTAAGGGAGAACAAACAAGATGGTGGATCAGGAGGAAGTTCAGTGAGGAACTCCATCAGCAACAACACAGAATACCAGACCAAGCAGGATCAGAGGATGGTGCCAGAACTCTGAACCACATATAAAGGAATATTTAGAAGGTTGGAAGGCTTACAGCGAGGGGAATTGGTAGCAGAAGCAAGAAATCCATTGCTTTATAATTCAAGACGCTCCGCTGCTCCCGGAGCCGTCATCTTGGGAGAGACCAAGTGGAGGAAGGATCAGAGCAGCAATGGATGCCTGACAGAACTGCGGAGATAAAGGTGTAGGTATTATTTTTAATTTTTATCTGTTTATTGGTCTCTCGCTGTCTGTGGACTTCCATTCTGGTGACTAGAGGGGGTACATGAGCAAGTGGACACCCCATCGCCAACCACGGAAGGTTCTACTACACATGTGCACAGATCTCCTTGAAATTTAAAGTGACAGTTTCCACTTAAAACCAAACAGCAATGCAAAACGGCCACAGCTGGCCCTGAACTGTTTATCACTAATAAAAAAGCCTGAACAGGCATTGTGGAGTGGGACAGACAGACTAAAAAGGAAATAGGCCAAAAATTGAATCTTGACTTACATCACAACAACCAACAGTGGCATCTTGAAACTTCTCAGGAAGAAGAGTGAAAAGGGAAGCCCATCTCCTGATCACATCTAACCAGAGGCAATCAGAAAGCATAAAAAATTCCAAAATACACACCCATCTAAGTATTAAGGCCACAGATAACTTCTGAATATGTCCAAAAACAGAAACAGATAACCATATCAGCACATGTCCAGAAATTAAATAAAGTGACTGAGGCAAATGAGCTGGAAGTAGACCTACACTCCATACTAGAAGATGGGCAGGCTTTGGAAATGCCTGAGAAGGAATTCAGAAAAATGATTATAAAATGCATCAAATCATTATACAATGGAGTTGAGAAAAATAGGGAAGAAGTCAGGATAGTGCTACAGAAACAAACAAATAAGATAGATAACGCATTGGAAACAATTCAAAACCTACAAAAAGAGGTTCAAACGATTAATACATAAGAATATCAGAAATGGACAATACACTGAAAGGGCAAAGGAGTAAAACTGAAGAGATGGAAGCCAGAGCTACTGAGCTAGAAGATAAATCTCTCAACACTACTAAGATAGAAGAGCCAGCACAAAAAGGGATAAAAAAAAAAAAATCTAGAGAAAGCCTAAGATTCATGTTGGACAACATGAAGAGGAATAACTTAAAATTATCAGCATTCCAGAACAGGAAGAATCACGCAAGTCCACAGAGGAAATAGTTGAAGAGCTTCTGGAAGAAAATTTCCCTAACATCCTGAAAATTTAAAAGATAAGCATTCAAGAAGCTCAACGAACCCCAGGAAGGATAGATCCTAAAAGACAATCACCAAGACATATAATAATCAAGCTGTCCAAAATCAAAGATAAAGACAGAAACCTGAAAGCAGCTAAGGAAAAGAGAAGTGTAACATACAAAGGCAAGCAAATCAGATTAAGCTCAGATCTTTCAACAAAAACCATATAGGCAAGAAGGCAATGGGGAGACATATATAAAACCCTGAAAGAAAAAACTTCCAACCAAGAATCCTCTACCCAGCAAAGCTGTCAATCAAATACGATGGTGTAATCAAAACATTCCAGG
>NW_006408541.1:21424865-21436739 GCF_000296735.1 Chrysochloris asiatica | reverse complement strand
CCACAATAAAAACCTTAAAAAAAAAAAAAAAAAAAAACCCTACAGACAGCAGCCCCTTTTTTATTTACTCTATAAGCCACAGGGATAAGTCCCACTTAGTCTCCCAAAGGTAGCAACCATTAGTTGCAACAAAGTACTTCAAAGCATCATCATTCTGATGACAGGCAGGACATGGCTCCTGCTTCCTTTTGGCCCTTCAAAATCTACCTCTTCTAAGAGAATCATTTTCAGCTGGAAAATTTACCTGAATGCCTCATGTTTAGTTGGGCCAACGCAGTGTTTGTTGTTAGGCCAAAGGTCAGCAAACAGCAACCTGCAGGTCAAATCAGGCCCACTGCCTATTTTTCTAAATAAAGTTGTATTGGAGGACAGCTATGCTGATTTATTTACTTATTATTGATAGCTGCTTACATGCTATGATGGTGAATTTGAACATGTGTGAAAGAAACCATCAGGCCCACAAAGCCTAAGATATTTACTACATGGCCATTTGCAGAAAAAAAAACCAAAAAAACAATTGCGGGCCCCTGCTCTAAAATGTTTGTCATGCAATGAGAGAAGAGATTGTTGCAGTCTGTCATGGATATTTGTTGTCATTAGGTGGCATCGAGTCCGACCCATAAATGACTGTATGTACAGCAGAAGGAAACACCACGCAGTCCTGAGCCATCCTTACAATTGCTGCTGCTCTTGAGCCCATTGTTGCTGCCACTGTGCCAATCCATCTCATTGGGGGTCTCCTTCTTTTTCACTGGCTCTCCACTTTACCTCCAGGGGCTGGTTCCTCCTGACAACATGGCCAAAGTATGAGAGACAAAGTCTGGCCAGCCTGGCTTCCAAGGAGCATTCTGGACGTGCTTTGTACAACACAGATTTGATTGTTCTTCTGACAGTCCATGGTACCTGTAATATTCTTCTCCAACACCATAACTCAAATGTATCAATTGTCTGTGGGGTTTTTATTCATTGTTCAACTTTCACATGCATATGAGGCTATTGAAAATACCACGACTTGGGTCAGGTGTGCCTTAGTCCTCAACTGACGTCTTTGCTCTTGAACACTTTAAAGAGGTCTTGTGCAGCAGATTTGCCTAATGCCATATATTGCTTGATTTCTTGACTGCTGTTTCCATGACTGTTGATGGTGGATCCAAGCAAAATGAAGCCTTTGACAACTTCAATCGTTTCTCCATTTTTCATGATGTTATTTATTGATCCACTGGGAAGATTTTGTTTTCTTTACACTAAGGTGCAATCCATATTGATGACTGTAGTCTTTGACCTTCATCAGTAAATATTTTAACTCCTCTTCACGGAAAGTGCGGTGGTGTCTCCTACATATCATAGGTTGTTAATGAGTTCTCCTCCAATCCTGATGCCACGTTCTTAGTCTTCAATTATTTGTTCAGCATACAGATTAAATAAGTACGGTGAAAGAATACAATCCTGGTATACACCTTTCCTGATTTTAAACCATCCAGTGTTGCCTTGTTCTCTTCGAATGACTGTCTCTTGGTCTATGTACAGGTTTCTCATGAGCACAGTTAAGTGTTCTAGAATACTCACTCTCTACAATGTTGTCCATGGCCTTTGCATAGTTAATAAAACACAGGTAAACATCTTTCTGGTATTCTCTACTTTCAGTCAAGATCCATCTGAAGTCAGCAATGATATCCCTCATTCCACATCTTCATCTGAATCTGGCTTGAATCTCTGGAAGTTCTCTGTCAATATACTGTTGCGATCCATGATGCCTGAGTTTAGTTTGAGCACCAGGGTCTGACCTACAAGTCCCTTAATCTTCCTGAGCCTCCATTTCCTCTTTGGTGTAACAGTTGCTTCATAGGACTGTGTTGCTGTTGTTGTTAAGTGTCACTGAGTCCATTCTGACTCTGAGGAGTAATTAGCTGGTTTGAACTGCCAACCTTGTGACTCACAGTCCAGTGCTGATCCTACAGTACCACACTAGGAGTAGGACAATTAAATGGAACATGTCAGTGGTCTGGTGGACAGTGGTGCTTAGATATCTAACCTCTGGCTCAGTCAGCCCCTGGACTGTTTGCCAGAATCCCATTCCTCTGAAATTCCAGAACACAGACTCTACAATGCTTGAGGCTGGGGTTTAAAATGTCTCCCTGTCCAGGTGATTCGGGGATAATTTACTAACTGGGCAGTGCGATGGGATACAATCTATCATCTTATAAAGTCACACTTTTCCTGCCCAGAGCCAACAGTCGACTCTACCCTGGAAATGAAAAACAGGACACTGGAGACCACAGATCCTCGCTATAGGAAGGAAGAGAAAAGAGCTCCTTTACTACAAATCTCCACCTCAGGAAGTGTCCTTCTTACTGGGCCTTAGAGTCTTTCACAAGAAGAGGTTTTATAACCCTCCCTCAGCAGCTTCAGTGTGTCAAGTGTGAAAAGCAGCCAGCAAGAAGAGTGGCCTTGGGCTAAGGTAATGGCCAGGGTATTCATCCATCCTCCCACCATCCGTCTATCCACCCTCCCTTCCACCTCACCTTTCCATCCACTCATCTCCCCAATATTTCCTGTATCCCAGACTCCATGATCCAAACAACTCCCTTCCTCCCTCCAAGCTGAGCTTCTATATTACCAGATCATCATGCCTAGTTGTTGCTGGTCGCCCCCTATTGATGGTAACAATGTTACCATCCATCTGTGTAATCATCAAGAGTTTGTGCCTGGTGTCCTGGGGACAGGCCTACCAGGCAACAACCCTCAGTGGCATCGGACCCATCAGTATTGTGAAGAGATGCAGACAGTCTCTAAGTCCTGGAAGAAGACTAATGACTATACCTGTTACCTCCAGGACTCCAGTTTTAATGACAGGCGAGCCTTCCCCTACTGGAGGCAGACCTGCCAACTTCCAGGAATGTGGCATTGGGGGCGGATGTCAGTACTTAGTGTCTGGTCCAAGGAGGGTCTAAGGAGCGAGCATTGAGCACCTCCCTTCACTGCTTCAGAGGAATGTGAGAGAGTGGTTTAATAGGGTGATTCTCTTCAATACACAACACAGAAAGGGAAGAAGAAAGCCCATAAACTGTCCCATGTCCTGAGATGCAAGAGGGGAAAAGGTCAGGCATCCCAACAAGAAGGCAGGCCCTGGCATCCCTACAGACCTTCAGCATCATGATAAGCATACTTGATGTCACTGAAACGTACGTGTCAAAAATGTCACAGTGGCAAATGTCTTATTACATATGTTTTCCACAATAAAACAAAAAGAAAGCAAAGCAAAGGCCTAGCAGTTCTCAGACTAGCAGTTCTTGGTGCTGCGACTGGCAGAGGAGGAAATGGGAAGCAGATCTGAGACTTCAACACTCTGGTGTCCCTAAGTCTGTTTCTTCATCTGTAAAATGGGGCTACGGAGAGCACCTACTTCATCTTGTAAGCTTCTAGGAGAATTAAATGGCTAAGGTGTAGGAAACGCTTGGCATAATGGTCTTAATCACCACTCTAAGCAGCTTTGATAGCATCTCCCACTGTGGTACTGTGAGTTAATGCACTGGACTATAAAGTTGGTTTGAACCATCAAGGTCAGCAGTTCAAGCTCACCAGTTGTTCCTCGGAAACCCTATACAGGGTCACTATGAGTCCGAACCAACTTAACGGCACTTCACAACAAACACCAAACACCCACAGCTTCCAAAGTAATGTTACACACAGGGTAGACAACTCCATAAAACATGACTGAATAAGCGTTTGTGAATGAATAGAGACCTTGTGAGATAAAGACCTCATGAGATAGGGACCTCGTATGAAGAGCTAAAGTGAGGAAGTGAACAACTGTGGTGGGGAGGCCCTCAGCTCTTAACTGTCTGCAAACAAATTGTTATTCTCCTCTCCTAACCCAGCACTCAGCACTCAGCACTCGGGTTATTTGATGTGTCTGGCATCTGACTATTTAAGAAGGGGTAACAGTCTCTAATTAAGCCTAAAACACATCACTGTGAGACAGGCAGGCAGCAAGGAACAGCTCTTCACGAAAACATTCGGGGGCAGGTTTGGGCCAAAGAGCTGTCAATCAAGAGACTGTTCTGTCTCAGAGCTTTTACACTCCAAGTATTTTGAGGGCCAGAAGAAGAGGATACTTGAGAAAAATTTCTTCTAGGGTCATCCAGGTCCCAGGGGACCAGAACATTTTGGTCCTGGTGCCCGCAGTTAGTGGTACTCCTTCCATCATGCAATATGTACCCAAAATTCCTTTCTTCATAAGTGGCAAACACGCTTCACTGCTAACTGAAAAGTTAGAGTCTTGAGTCTACCCACATGCACGTCAGAGGAAAGACCAGGTGATCTATTTCTGAAAAATCACTCACTGAAAACCCTATGGGGCATAATTCCACTTGTACACACATGAGGTTGCCATTAGTGGAAGTCGACTTCACAGAAACGGATTGTTACTGACATTGTCTATTGGGCTTGGGCAGGTCAATTACTCCTGATAAACTCCATCTTCAACTGCTATCTGGGAAAACTCTGGGACAAGCAGCAAATAAGACAGACAAGGAACCTTCCCTCTTGAGCTCACAATCTAATAGGAGAAGTCAGGCAAAAGTTAAGAAAACAAATGATAATTACAAATGATAATTACAGATGACAATGAGACAGGCGGTGGGGGGTTAAGGAGACAGGCTGGGAGGAGAATTTAGATTCTATCACTGAGAAAGACTTCTAAACTAAACCCTGGACTCTGGGAAGGACTAAGACAAGCAGAGTTTAGGAAAGCCATTCCAAAGACAGGAAAGAGCAAATGCAAAGGCCCCGAAATGATCAGAACAGGTGACGAGAATGCAGAAGTTGGTAGAGACCAAATCATGCAGGTCCTCGTGGGCCGTGCTAATAAGTTTGAATCTTAATTCCAGGTGCAATGGGAAGACAGGTGCAAGGGAAAAGAAACAGAATGACGTGATCTGAGTTATGATTGCAGCCAATCATTGTGGTTGGCAACAAAGTAGCTGGAAGGCTGGGGGCGGGGGTCAGAAATGCAGGAAGAAGAACCGCTCAGGACTCCATTCCACTTGAGTTACCACATTCCACCAGAACCTAACCAAACCATCTGCTTTTGAGTTGGAGAGTTTCTCAGACTGTAATTCTTTGTTTTTGGTGTTGTTGGTAAGTGTCATCAAGTCAGTTCCAACCCACAGTGACCCTATGTACGACAGAATGAAACACTGCACGATCCTGTGCCATCCTCACAATTGCTGCTACACTTGAGACAATGTTGCTGAAATTGTGCCAATCCATCCTGTTAGGGGTCTTCCTCTTTTTTGCTGTGCCTCCACTTTACCGAGCATGATGTCCTTCTCCATGGTAGCTTTAGTAGTCTCCTCCAACAACCTTAACTCAAATGCATCAATTCTTCTCGGTCTTCCAACTTTCACATGCATATGAGGCTATTGAAGATACCATGTAAATCTCTACAGGAACAGAAAGCCTTATCTTTCTCCTGTGAAATGGCTGGTGGGTTCAAACTGTTGACCTTGCAATTAGCAGCCCAGCTTTGTAACCCACTATGCCACCAGAGCTCCACCAGAAGACATAAAAAAGGCTGCTGAGGAGCGTCCTCCCTGGCTCAGGAGGGGGAGGGGGACATGAAGTGGAACTGGGTGGGATCACATCGCTGGTTAAACATGTCAATGTGCCCCCACCCAGAGTCCCCATAGGCACAAGACACTAGTCACTGAAACTAAAGCATCATGCCCTAAGCCCATCCTGGGCTTCAATAACCACTTGTAAAACTGAAATGAATTCAGCAATCCCTCAGGAGGTGACGACAGTTCACAGGAAGACAAAGCCAATGGGTTCAAATCTCATTAGCAAAGTCAGAGAACTGAGAAATATCCAAGCTTGAAACAATAATTTCCGTCTGCTTTCAATACGTTTGCATAGTGAGGAATCCTTTATGGGACAGCGAGGAATAAATCTGCAGCAATTATCCAACACATCTTGGATTGGTTTTACTCTTTTTCATCAAAGTTTGAGATCTTTCACTCCGTAGTTTCTCTTCCATAGACAACCCTGCCTTTCCCCTTTCCTCATAATGTTTTTCTTGACTCTTCCTCCACTTTCTTCTCCCACCCTGGATGAGTCTTCTTTGAGGACCCACGAGAGCTCAGCAATTCCCGACTTTTTATTTGATATCCCAGTATGTCTCCAGTCATCTCCAGGGGAGTTGTGAAATTCATTTTCATCCACTTTAATTTAAAAAAGAAATATAGGCCATTTCATTCTTTTAAGATGGGGAAATGGGGTGTCACTCAACCAGCAGGGATGGGGATCCTGGCTTGAGCTCTCTTCCAGACGTTCTTGGATTGCTCAAGCAAGTCATGTTTCGCTAACATGTGAGAGATGCCATTCACTCATAGGGGAAACAAATATAAAGTTCTGGGAGAAAAGAGACATGAGAAAATAAATGTTCTAGTATTAACTCAGTCTCGGATAAAGTAGGAATTCAACAAAATGATTCATGTCACTCATCTGTCTAGTCATCACACATTTACTGAATAGCATTTTCCAGAGCCTAAGGATCTCTGGTAGCATAGTGGTTAAAAATCGGGCTGTGAACCACAAGCTCAGCAGTTCGAAACTACCAGCTGTTCTGCGGGAGAAAGATGAGGCGTTCTGCTCCCATAAAGATTTACAGCCTCAGAAACCCTGTACAGGGTCGCTATGAGTCGGAACCGACTCCACAGCACACAGCCACCACCAATAATAAAATGGAGTCCTGGTGTGGTGCTGCGGGTTAATGTGCTGGACTGCAAGGTCAATATAAACTGCAAGGTGGTTCAAGCTTACCAGCTGCTCCTAGGAAACCCTATACAGGGTCGCTATGAGTCAGAACCAACTCGATGGCACTTAACAACAAAAACAACAATAATAATATGGAGTCCTGCTGTGGCCCTAAAGGAGAAACACTGGACTGCTAACCACAAGGTCAGCAGGTCAAACTCAGAAATCCTATACAGAGTTGCTATGTGTCAGACTCAATGGCACTTAGCAACAATAATAATATAAGTCAGAACTGACGTGATGGCGCTTAGCAACAACATAAGTCGAATGACTTAATGGCACTTCACAACAACAACAATAATAGCAGCTAACATTTATCGAGTTCACTTACTCTGTTCCAGGCACTGTTCTAAGAGGTCTACAAGAATACTTTTATTCAACCTCGCAGCACCTCCATGAAACTGTGGCTCTTATGTCCCTGCTGCAGATATGGGGCTGAGACGAGCTACACAAGTTTTCTGAAGTTGCACACATGTAGGTGGTTTGAGCCCTGGACTGGCTCATTGCTACCCCAGCACACTGTCGCCATGTCTCGAGGTTACAAAGATGAAGGAGGCACACGCCCGACCCACATGGCGGGCAAACCAGACCAACCATCGACTGTATGACTCTCCTGGGAAAAGCAGTCTGTGAGAGAAGCATGAGTAGAAATGAGGGCTCTGGGCTGAACTTGGAAACAGAAAGTACAGGAGGATATGGCCCAGAAGGAGCCAGGTTTCATGGGATGGGCTTAGGCAGATGGGGTGGAGTCTCACACAGAGGGAAGACAGTGGGGCCTCAGAGAATGGTCATGCCTGGGTAAGCACAAGTCTGCAGAAGAGGCTGGTGCTGGCTGCAGACAGAGGAGAGCGCACAGGGCAGGCATAGGAGCCTAGCTGGAAGGGCTGGTCAGGGTTAGAGCTAACTATTGTTGCATTCCCTTTGGTGCCCCTCTCTCAGGAGTCTAAAGAATCAACCTCGACTGAGTCGCTGCTTCTCAATTCTCTTCAAGCAGAATAAGCATTCCCTTATAGGATATTTATTGCAAATCGAAAGTACACTTCAAAGAGAGAAGTGGCTTTGTCTCACAAGTGGAGAAGATTCCATGGAAGTGGGGTCTGAGCATTAAGTATATTTTCTCTTCCTGGGCCCAGATGACCTTCCCCAGGGACAGGTCTGATGCCACCACTCACTGATTATGTCTTAATAAAAGTGAGGAATTTGATTTTTAATAAAGGATGCAGGCTTCTCCTTTGTGGTTGTCTGCTTTGGGTGCTATTTTCTCTGATAGGCTAACTTTGCTTGGTTATTTGGCTAGTTAGGTTCTTTCCCTATGAGGTTGGTTGTTTTTCTTGCACCTGGTGTGATTTTCTCTGTGATGGTCCCAGGTACTGTTCCTTTCTCCTTGCCCCTAGACTGTCCCTCTTGGGCCAAGGGAGGAAGAGGACTCAGGATATCCCGAGTCTGTCCCTATTACTATGGGTCAGGCAGAACCAGGGAAAGGGTGAGCACCAGGACTGCACTTCAGTCCGAGAATCCTGGGAACACCTGTGGGTCTTCAGCTCTGATTCGGGGAAGCAGAGAGGCTGTAGGAACCTGTTAGGAAGTGGTTAGGATGGGGAATGCAGCAGATATCTGAGACACATTAAACCAGTAGATGTCAGGTTGATTCCAAGTCATAACAACCTTGTGGACAGAGCAGACTGTTCCATGCAGACTCCAAGGTTCCTGAGGAGACGCTACTGGGTTCAAACCATCAACCTTTCCATTGGCAGTCTAGCGCTTTAACAATGGCACCACCAGAAATCCTCTGGAAAAGCACAGAGGAATCTAGAAATACTAGCTATTCGTTTTCAAATTTTTCTGGAAAAACACACACACACAGCTGTTTATCCTTTTACTTTTCTGGTATTGGTGGCTTTCTAATGTACTTTTGCCATCTGCTCTGCAATGGAGTGGTGATTAGGGTCAACAAAGTAACAACATCTGCAGCATGCAGAAAAGCTCTGTAGCATCCTCGACCCCCTGGAAGAGGAGCAATACTGACCACCAACACTTCATTGGGCAAGTGGCCCATTGGAAGGTACCTGCTTACCGCCCTCCCATCTGGCCCTAACTACTCCCCGGCAGTGTCTGTAGTGTGAATCCAGACAGCCATGTCAGATGAAGCTGTCAACACTGATCAGTGATAGCTAGACAAGAAATGAAACCAGGCTTGAATATTCAGCAACCCCTTCTACCTCAGAGCCTTCCCTGACTCTTCCTGGGTCCCTGCACATTGGGGAAAGACAGTCCATCACCTCTCCCCACCCCACCCCCACCATCCTAGACCCAGAAGCCCAGGGCTGCAGAAGGTAACACTCAATTCAGTCTTGTGATGAGAAAAGATTAATATTCTTTGCAAGATAAAAGAGACTTATGTCCACTTTATAATCTTTTAAATTCATGAGGGGTCAGACAAAAATTAGAGATATTAAATATAGACAAATTACTTAAACCTTGAAAGTTCAAAACAGAACACCACCTCTCTATTTTAATATCTGAAAGAAAAGAAACCACACACCTATATCTCTACAATGTATTTCCCAAGAGGTATGAAGTTGGCAGAGGAGTTTAAACAGCAGTATGACATTTGCAGTTTGAGTCTCATCTTGGATCCAAACATCGCAGAGTAAAGCTCACAGGCTTGGGGGCGATGTTCTCCTTGTTTTCTGGACCAACTGGCTCTGTGTTTAAGCCCTAAGATAGACCACTGATATGAGGTTTTGAGTTCTTTGTTATTGTTGTTGTTAGGTGCCACTGAGTTGCTACCAACTCACAACGACCCTTTGCATAAAAGAACGAATCACTTCCCAGTCCTGTGCCAACCTCACAATCATTGCTGCTGCTACTGTACCAATCCTTCTCATTAGGTGTCTTCCTCTTTTTCTCCGACCCTCCACTTTACCAAGCATGATGTCCTTTTCCAAGGACTAGCCCTCCTGATAATATGTCCAAAGTATGACAAAGTCTGGCCATGCTGGCATCCAAGGTGCATTCTGGCTGTACTTGTTCCAAGACAGATTTATTTGTTCTTTTAGCAGCCCATGGCACTTTCAATATTCTTCTCCAACACCGTAACTCAAATGCATCAATTCTTCAATGATCTTGCTTATTCATTATCCAACTTTCACATGCATATGAGGTTATTCAAAATACCATGACTTAGGTCAGGTGCACTTTAGTCCTCAAACTGACATCTTTGTTCTTCAACACTTTAAAGAGGTCTTGTGTAGCAAATCATTTGATTTCTCGACTGCTGCTTCCATGAGTGTTGATGATTGATCGTACTGGTGAGGACTTTTGTTTTTTTCACACTGAGGTGCAACTCATACTGAAGGCTGTGGTCTTTGATCTTCATCAATAACCATTTTAAGTCCTCTCGGTTTTCAGCAAGCCAGGCTGTATGATCTGCATGTCGCAGGTTGTTAATGAAACTTCTTCCAATCCTGATGCTACATTTTTCTTGATATAGTCCAACTTCTCGGATTATTTACTCAGCATACAGATTGAATACATATGGTGAAAGAATACAACCCTGGAGCACTTCTTTTCTAATTTTAAACCATTCAGTGTTTCCTTGTTCTGTTCAAACAATTGTCTTTTGGTCTGTGTACAGGTTCCTGATGAGTTACTGTACAAGTAAGTGTTCCGAAATACTCATTCTCCTCAGTGTTTATGCATAGCTTGTCATGTCCACACAATTGAAAACCTTGGTATAGTCAATAAAGCACAGGTAAACATCTTTCTGGTATTCTCTGCTTTCAACCAAGATCCAGCTGATATCAGCAATGATATCCCTCATTCTATGTCCTCATCTAAATCTAGCTTGAACCTCTGGAAGTTCCCTGTCAATGTACAGCTGTAGCAATTTTTTGAAATATTTTTAGCAAAAATTTTACTTGAATGTGAGAGTAATGATACTGTCTGATGATTTCTGCATTCAGTTGGATCGCCTCTCTTTGGAATGGGCACAAATATGGATCTCTTCCACTTAGTTGGCCAGGTCTTGAAGATTTCTTGGCATCGATGGGTGAGTGCCTCTAGTGCTGCATCAGTATGTTGAAATATTTCTATTTCTATTCCATCACTTCCCCAGACCTTGTTCTTTGCCAATGCCTTTGGTGCACCTAGGATCATTGGCTCTTGATCATATGCTACCTCTTGAAACAGTTGAACATCAACCATTTCTTTTGGTACAGTGACTCTGCATATCCCTTCCATCTTCTTTTGATACTTTTCTGCATCATTCAATATTTTGCACATAGAATCCTTCTAGATTTCAAGTCAAGGCTTGAATTTTTCGTTCAGTTCCCTCAACTTGAGAAATGCTGAGTTCTTTCCTTTTGGTTTTCTAATTCCCAGTCTTTGCACATTTCATTGTAATAGTTGATTTTGTCTTCTCAAGCTGCCCTTCAAAATTTTCCATTCAGCTCTTTTACCTCCTCATTGCTTCCATTTGCTTTAGAATCTCTATGCTGGAGAGCAAGTTCTTGCATCCTCTATATTCCTGTTCAAGTGTTCCCTAGGAAAATCTCACTGACAAGAAAACTGCAGAGGAACAAACAAGATGGCAGATCGGGTGGACGTATAGCAGAGAGCTCCGCCAACAACAACACAGAATACCCGACCAAGCAGGTTCAGGGGATGGTCCCAGAACTCTGAACCACATATAAAGGAATACTTACAAGGTTGGAAGACTCACAGCTGGGGAATTTGTGGCAGAAGCAAGAAATCCATTGCTTTCTAGTCCCAGACACTCTGCTGCTCTAGGAGCCGCCATCTTGGGTGAGACCACTCAGGGGAAGGATTGGAGTGGCCACAGACGCCTGGCAGAACCGCTGAGATAAATGAGTGGACATTCTTTTCTTTTGGTATCTGTTCATTGGTCCCTTGCTATCTGCGCACCTCCATTCTGGTGATTATAGGAGTGCCTGAGCTAGTGGGCACCCCAGCCCCACCCTGGGAGGGTTCTACTACGCATGCGCACAGATCTCCTCGAAATTTAAAGAGACAGTTTCCAATTAAAACCAAACGGCC
>NW_006408541.1:21337132-21422270 GCF_000296735.1 Chrysochloris asiatica | reverse complement strand
AGCTAAAGTGGATAAAGAGAAATACTTTTAACTGATGGTATATGGAGGGGATTATAATCAATGTAATGAAACAAGTTATATGAAGTGTTGAATGTGAAACTGATGATGTGCCCTGTAAACTTTCACTCAATCCACAATAAAAATCTTAAATAATAAAAAGAAAAGAAAACTGCACATTCCTGAGGGCAACTGGCACCTTTTTTCAGGTTTATATATGCTTTAGGTAGCAGTATGAGTCTTATTAACTACTGCTCCTATCTCTGAAATGAGAGTTCAAGGACTTGCTTTGTGCTATCTGTTTGTATGAACCTGGATAAGTCATGGAATCTCCCTCAGCCCATGACTATGTTGTTGTTGTTGTGTTAAGTGCCAATGAGTTGAGTCGATTCTGACCCATAGTGACCCTTTATAGGGTTTCCAAGAAGCAGCTGGTGAGCTTGAACCACTGACCTTGCAGTTCAAATAACTTTTCAGTCTGACGCATTAGCCCACAGCACCACATCAGGACTCCGAGTCCATGACTATGGATGATAATAATTGCTAACACTGGCTAAGTTATCTCTGCGCCACTGACTTTATGTTAAATATTCTGGGCAGGTTATTTCACTTGATTCTCTCAACGTGTTATTGTTCCCATTATACAAGTGAGGAAAGACATCTGGTAAGTGGGAGAGTTGGGAAGCTGAGTCCAAGAACCCTTGCTGTAGCTCAGGCAGCATGCACAGAAGGATGTGGGTAGTGGAGCTGGTTCATGGGCATGGACTGGGAACAGCCTATTGGACAACTACCAGGAGCCAGCTGCCTTCCAGTGGGTTTGGACTCATGGAGACCCCATGTGTGCCAGAGCAGAACTGTGCTCTATCGGGTTTTCGATGACGGGTTTTTCAGAAGATCACCATTTGCCTCTGGGCAGACTCAAACCTCCAACCCTTTGGTTCAACGGCCACCCATGTCATTTGAACCACCCAGGAACTCCTGTTCGAGAACAGGTAAAAGAAAAGCATGTCGTCTCTGCCTTCAAAGACGGATATGGTGATGGTAGACCACTGGCAGATGGCACTGAGCTGGTCACAACATTCAGTAGAACTTCTGGAGAAGATGCAGGAAAGGCGTTCCAAGCAGAAGGCAATGTGGCACAGCTGAGTATAGCCACAGCCACCCTGACATGGCCTTCCCAGGTCATCTGGCACCAGCTCCCTCGCTCCCTGCATTTCTGCCCACTGATAGACCCAGCCCTGCACTAGCCAATCCCTGGTCATGCTACTGAGTCCAAGTCCATTATAGAAACCAGTAATGGTGGTGTGTTACTCTTGAGCCCTAGAGACGTTTAAGCTTTGATCTTGGATCTCTCTTTCCCTGGTTTAATAACCGGAAGACGTCACTTAACTTCTCTGAGGCTCCTCTGTTAAATGGGAATCACATGATGCTTTTCACCCCCACCCCTTCTGGTAACAGAACCCCTCTCTGCTGTTGGAACTCAATCCACAGTTTGACTCCTTCCCTCCACTGGCAGGAGCACAGGCTTCTGACTTGACCAAGCATACTGCCTGCTCTGACAACACAATCTGAATCCTCCAAGGCCTTTGTTGTTTTTAAGCTAATGGAAAGAGTGGTGCTCTGTTCTCTGGTATGACAAACAGCACAAGTGACATGTGTTTGGAGCAAACTTTGTATATGGATCCAGCTAGAGAATTAGCTCAATAGAGAGAAAGGAATAGAAGCAAGAGGCAGGAAGAATGTCTGCATGCTCTGGTGACATTCCTTGAGCACCTTGATCCAGCTATGCCTAAAACCCAAACCTTAAAATACATGAGCTAAAAACATTACCCCTCTTTTGCTGGCTTAAGTTTGAATTGAATATATGACACTTGCAAGAAAGAGTCCTGTCCAAAGCATGATAGGCAAGTTCCCAACAAGGATTAGTGGAGATCCCATTTAGTAAAGTGCTGAGTGCTAAATCCACTGCAGACTGGGCACTTCAGTAAGCTCTCCTTGCCTGCCTTCAGTTGCAAGTCTCTAGTCCTAAGGAGATGTGGGTGGCATTTTGGAATGTGTAGTAAACACAAACAATTTGTAGAGACTTATGTCATCAAGATGTTCTTGGTGGTGATGGTTGTGTGGCATCCAGCTGGTTACGACTCAGCATTTCTGAGACTGTAAATCTTTATGGGAGCAGAAAGTCTATCTTTCACTGGCAAAGCGGCTATAGATTAGAACTGCTGATCTGATCTTGTAGCTAGCAGCCCAGTTCGTAATTCCACCACTGTGTAACCAGGGCCCCCAACATGTACATAGTGGGAGGTGGTGGTAAGGAACCCTAAATCATTCAGCTGCAAGACTAAGACACCAATATTTAGCCAAATCTTGAATGCTTACAGTTCTTTCTGACTCACCCACTCCAGGAAGCTGCCCCAGACCTTGGTCATTTATGGTACTTCTAACCACTCTAAAACTGTGTAAAAAAACCATAGTTACTTTTTTTTTTAAATATATGAATCAAATTCCTGTGTTTCAAATGCAATCTAACAAACATTTCTGAGGCACCTTGCCCTGGCCACACAGAGATCCTGTTGTAACTACGTACCCTAAGTGCCATTCAGGTCCCCAGCACAGGCAACTCTCAGCGGGTGACTTCAGAAACAGTCAGGCCTGTCTTCCAAGGCCCCCCTAGGTGGACTTGAACTTCGACTTTCTGGTTAGCAGCCAAGTGGGTGCACTGTTTGCACCTCCCAGAGGCAGTTAATGCTCTGGATTGCAAGGTTGGTTTGAACCACAAAGTCAGCAGTTCAAGCTCACCAGGCACTGGTAGGGATTCCTATACAGGGTCGCTATGAGTCGGAACCAACTCAACAGCACTTAACAACAACAACAACATATCTTAATAGAAAAAAATATTTTCCAATGATAATATTTTACTATTTTAAATTTTCACAAACTTTAAAAATAATTCTATTTCACTAATGACTTTTTCACCAAATTGTAACTATATGCCTTCAGGGGAACCAATACATAGAGAGACCAAAAGAAAGAGAGCAACACCTGCTATGGCGCTGTAGGATCAGCACAGTACTGAAAACCACAAGGTCAGCAGTTCAAACCCACCAGCTCCGAGGAAACCCTCTACAGGGTGGTTATGACTGGACATCAGTTAACAACATATGATGTTAAATGCCGTTGAATGGGTCCCAACTCATAGTCACCCTGTGTAGGGTTTCAAGGAGTGATTAATATATATAATTTCAAGTAATATGTTGTTGTTTTTTTAATATGGATATGTAGACGGGGCTTCAAAACATTCGTGTAAAAATTCCATCTGCCCAGGACAAGAGATTTGCAGCTGAAGGAACGCAAGAAGCCTTTACAGAATTACATGGTACTTTGCTAAAAGGAGATCTCCCATAAATGATGGGGCTTCAGAAAGTTCTTAGGATAAATGAGGGGAAAAGATCATGGATTCTTTCCATGGGCTACAAGTGGCTGACTTAAACTTTTGTCAGCTTGTATTTGCCCTCTGATCATGTGTAAATCTACCCTCACCTGGGAATGACTGAACCAACCCCTTTACTCACAACCAATTCGTCATCACAATCACCTTCACTTGCCACACATGCAGCTTTTAAGTCCTTGGGGAGACTTCCAAGTTTTTCTTGCACTTAAAGTAAGGCTAAGTAAGAACTTTATGCACCTGCTCTGACTTTCCTACAAATTCAGCTTAAAGACACACTTACGAACGAATCTGGTTTGTTACCCAGGGATGGCCTATATAGAATATGTAGGTTTTATATATCGAGAGAGAGAGATCCAAAATGCTTTGTTTTAATTTACTTGAAAACACAGCAGCAAACTTTTTCGTTGTTGTTGTTAAAAAACTAACCGTTTAAAGGAAAATCTGGTTTTATATTTTTTCGAAAAAAATAAGAATGAAAGAAAAACTCCTGGAGGTAATTTTTGATGGTTGAAACAATAGCTTAATGGACGAAAGGCAACAGAGTAGCAAGACTGGGTTCTCATTTCTACAACCCCAATGTCCCCCCACAGCCAGCCCAGTTCTTGGCAGAGCAGCCTTCATTCCTTGGCATGAGGTAAAAGCCATTGGCTTTAAAGTGGTTGGCTTGGCAAGAAACTTAGGAGCACAACAGGGGTAATGATTCAAAATGCAGCATAAATGAACAAAGGAACACATTTACTGAGCGCAAAGCCCAGGGAACCTGGCTCTTCTATAAAACTAAGTGTCACATGTGGTCTGTAATAGACTGGCTCCCTGGACTCCAAAAATACTTAATTCGTTTGTTCAACAGAAGTTTCTTAGATGTTCAGGAAGCATGGTGGCACAGTGGTTAAAATGCTTAGCTGCAAACCAAAAGGTCAGTGCTTGGAACTCACCAGCCACTCCATGGGAGAAAGAGGTGGCAGTCTACTTCCATAAGGATTGTTGGTGTGGGTAAGTGCTCGTCTGCATTCGTACCTACAAAGTCATTAATGTCTATGATGGTTAAAGTTATGTGTCAACTTGACCAGTGGTTTGGCAGACATCATATAATCATCGGCTATTTTGTAATCTGATGTGAGCACCCGATCAGTTGACAGCAGAATTTCCTAGGGGAAATATAGATGCCAAGCCCAAGAGCAGAAACTCAAAGGAGACAAGGACCTACTTTCAGAATCGACACAAATACAAAGCCTTCCCCTAAAGATGACACTGGATTTAAAATCCTAGCTTCCTGAACTGTGAGAAAATAAAAACCTACTTGTTTTATTTCTATTATAGCGGCACTAGATAACTAAGACAGGATTTGGTACCAGGAGTAGGGTTTGACAGGGAAGTAACGAGTTACAATTCAGGATCAGGAATGACTGAAAATAGTATTCTTTGATCAGAACAGCTTCTTCTCAACCACACCCTCAGGCACACTTCTCTCTGGCCATCAACACTGTGTGGACAACGTCACAAACCTTGTTAGTTTCGCCAATAAATGTCCCGAGGCAGCCCACCCCAAAATGAGACTCCTGCCCAGAGGCACTCAACTCTCTTGCACACCAACTGGCCACCTGGGGTCTGGAAGCCCACCACACCATCTCACACTGGCCCTCTTGCTGCCATTACTCCGCTGCTGCTTCTCACCATTTCCTGTGTTACGTTGCCTCCTGGGTCTAGGGAATTCTCAGCATAGGGACTCCAGAACCAAAATACACGCTCCATTCCTGGTTCTTTTTTCTTAGTGGTAGTAAGGTCCTGAGACAGCTCATTTTAAGCCTAAAGGGATTGCAAAATGGGACAATCACCTGATAGGCTAAGGATGAGAAAGAGAGGACCGTAGTTGTTATGGGTATATCCTGTTTTGTTATAAATGCATGTGTGTGTGTTTCACTAACACTGAGCCAACTCCAGCTCACAGCAACCATATAGAACAAAGTAGAACTGCTCCCGAAGGTTTCCAAGACTATGAACTTTTATGGAAGCAGACGGTCATGTCATTTTGGAGTAGCTGGTGGGTTAGATTCAAACCACCAACCTTTTGGTTAACAACTCAACACTTTACCCACTGCACCACCATATAAAGAGTCCTGGTGTGGCTCTGTGGGTTAATGCGCTAGAATTCAAGGTCGGTTTGAACCAGTTTGCCATCGCCTCCTTGGAAACCCTATATAGGGTCGCTATGAGGCAGAACTGACTCAACAGCACTTACCATCAATAACAACCACCATCTACACACCCATACACACACATACATACAAGATACATGTAACTCTCACTGCAGTTAATTTTACAGCATTCTCGTCACCACAGGAGCTCTGGTATCATAGTGGTTATAAATTGGCCTACAAATCTCAAGGTCAGCAGTTTGAAATTACCAGCCGAACCATGGGAGAAACATAAGACTTTTTGCTCCTGTAAAGATTTACAGCCTCAGAAACCCCATTCAGGGTCGCTATAAGCTGACTCCACAGCACACCACTACCACCTCATCACAACACAAAAAGCAATCCAACACCATTTTACCTATCAACCCCACCCCAGCCCTAAGTAACCACTTTCTTTTGCTATAGGTTTGCCTTTTCTAGAGGTTCCTCTGTAAGTTAAACGAAGAATTACCATGTGGTGCACTGTATCCATAGAGAATAGAAAAATCATTTTCAAACAAAAACTTATCCACAAATATTAATAACAGCACTACTCACAGTAAGTAAACAACCCAATGACTGTAAAAAGAAAATATGGTATCCGCATAAAATAGTATTGAGTATAAAAAGGAACTAAGTACTGATACATAATACACTATGGGTAGACTTTGAAAGTATTAAACTAACGTTGTTGTTGTTGTTAAGTGCTGTCAACTTGGTTCTGACGCATGCCCCCATCCCTCCTCCACCATTGAGCTGTCCAACACTTTTGTAACTGCAGCGCACAAGCAATGTTAAAGCAAACACTGGACATATCTACCAATTGCCATGGGCTGTAACCTTTGTGGGACAGAAACCCTGGTGGTACAGTGGTAAAGCGCTCAGCTGCTAACAGAAAGTCAGCATTTTGAACACAGCAGCCACTCCACAGTGAAAAGATGTGGCAATCTGCTTCTGCAAAAATTTACACTTTAAAAAACCCTGTGGGGTCACTTCTGCTCTGTCCTTTGGGGTCGCTATAAGTTGCAATAAACCTGATGACAACAGGTAATCTTCATGGGAGCAGATTGCCACTTTTTTCTTCCATTGATGTTGTTTAGTGCCATCGAGTCAATTCTGACCCATAGCAACCCTGTATAGGGTTTCCAAGAAGCGACTGGTGAACTTGAACCACCAACCTTGCAATTAAAATGGCTATGCAGTCTGGCACGTTAACCCACGGCACCACACCAGGACTCCATGGGTTCAAACTGCCAGCCTTTCAGTTGACAGCAGAATGCTTTACCACAGGTGTCTTCCCCACAGGGTTGTTGACCACTGATGGATGAACCTCTGGAAGACAGAACCTGCAACCATTCACCACTGAATCTCCAGCGATGAGCATCCTGCCTACCTTGCACATAGTAGGTTCTGTAGGACATGAGGGAGAAAGGAAAAGTAGAAGGGAATTAACACATCTCTCGCAATAATTTATGGATCTGCTTCTGAATCCAAATTTTATTAATTTATATATTGGACACCTTCTGTCCTCTTTCAGTTTTTTCACAGATTCCCCCAGTCCAAGTAGGAGTAATATAAAAGACCACAGTTGTTGTTGTTATGTGCCGTGGAGTCGGTTCTGACTCATTCTGACCCTGTACAGGGTTTCCGAGGCTGTAAATCTTTACAGGAGCAGAAAGCCTCATCTTTCTCCTGAGGAACAGCTGGTAGTTTCGAACTGCTGACCCTGAGGTTTGCAGCCCAATTCGTAACCACTACTACAGAGTAGATAACAACAATGGCAACAAGAAAGCTGCAACAAGCCCTTAACTCAAATCCCAACTAGTATGTAATTGGAAGTCCTGCCTTCTTGGAGTCTTGTTCATTTTAGGGGGTTTACCGCCAAGTTCATTTGCAAAACAAAATAACACGGATGGATTGTTGTTGTTGTTAAATGCCATTGAGTCAGTTCCACCTACAGTGACCCTGTATAGAGTTTCTGAGAAGCCGCTAGTGAGCTTGAACCACTTTACCTTGTGGATCAGAGAAGCATTAACAGATGTGTCAAACCAGTGATATTATAGAGACGTACAGATTTGATCTTAAAGGCTTGGTCCCTTATCTCTATCACCCACATCTCTCTGGGTTAGTGAGCCTCCCTGTAGACGCTGTGCTCCAGGACAAGGCTTCTTCTTAGAGAAAATACCGTGAAGGCCTAATGATAGATATCCCATTTACCCCTAGGGGGCACTACAATGGTTTATAAATAATTCTAAAGCCCCATCTAGCTCTAAGTCTCTATGATACTCAATAGGAAACAAGATGACATGAAATAATAGCAATATGCATGAGGCCAATCAAAGACTTTCATTTCAAAGCTAAAAATGCAAAGGTGTAGTTCACAATGATTGAAAGCAAAAAAAATAATAAGTAGTGACATTCAAGATTGGTCTTGATCACTCCTAACTGATTTCTAAAATCTCCCCATCACCCTGCCATTATAATTTCCTGCTAATTACTACAAGCAATTTTATTAATATACTTTTCAGCCTCATTAAATATTACCTTGGGCCTCACATTAAAAATGATGAAGCCTGGTAATCTTAATGAGCATCCAAGTTTCACCGACCCCTGAAAACCCAGACAACTGAGAACTGACTGTGTTGCTGAGCCTCTCTGTTCCCCAGGCAGGAAGAAAAGCAACTTCAGAAACATGAAAGAAATGAAATGTAAAATTCAAAATGGAATCTGACTTGGAGACCAGGGCCCCTTCAGGTCTTATCAATTAAGGAGGAAGGAGAATGAAACAGAAACAATGGAGGAGGGATTTGGAATCTGGCTCTTCCCCTTCTACCTGGGGTACAAACACAACATCAATCAGCATGTCTTTCACGGATATAAGACCTTCTTGTGGACTGGGTGGAGATGAGGCAAACTGGAATCACAGATGTTGACTGCAATCTGGTTTTCTCTGAAATGGCAGTGCAAACACAAAGGATAGGCAGTGAGGAAAGAAAGGAAAACTGGTTTTCTTTTTCTTTCTTGGCATTACCAGAATTTTCTGCATTCCTCGAGCAGTGAGCTGGGCAAAAGCAGTAAGACAAGATTCCCAGTCCTCATAGTAAATTATTTATCAGGAGCTGAATTTGTAGCTCTCATGACTAACCTGACAAACCCCTTCCGTTTCCAACAGCCACTGAGCTGTGTGGTTCCAGGGGTCCCTATGTTTCCCTCAGTCTCTAGCTTATAAATGAGTATGTAAAGAGAAAAAAATGGAATTGGCTGGACAGATTAGCCAAGATTGGTAAAATCTCCCCTTAGCCAATATCTCAGAGAGATGTTTCTATGTATCTGAGTCCATAAACATAGCTCAATATAAAATCATTAAGTATTAGAGTTGAGAAGAACCCCTAAAATGATCTAATTTACCTTGCTGCTTTTAGATCAGGAAATTGAGATCCAGGGAGGAAGAATGACTTGTCTTGGCTGCACAAGAAAAATCAGGTCTAGAACCTGAACGCTTAGATCTCCATCCATTACTCTGCCATGATGCTGTTATCCTGAAATAAAGGTTTTAACTCAAAATACAAAAGGATGGGATCAGTCAGAGACAGTCAACCAATGAACCATTGTGGTTTCCATAGTGTGTCTCCTCTGGGATATGACTGCCCATTGTTGCTGTCCTTGTTAACAGCCTTCGAGTCGGTTCCAACTTATAGTGACTCTGTATAGTGTTTCCAACTGACTGGTTGGTAAGCTTAAACAGTCGACCTTTGGTTCAAATCCACCTTTCAGACCATCACATTAACCCAGAGCCACAGCAGGATTAATGACTGACAATTAGGTACCACATTTTCCCATCCTTCCACCCATTCCCATCCCACTGCTGTGCTGAGTACAATCATGGGAATACATCTTAGGAAATGAAATGGGAAGAGAAGTGATGGATGATGCCACTCCCAGGCAAGACCCATGAAAACTGCCACTAAGATGCCGTGTTCTGTCCATTTCTGTTGACTGGTGACAGAAGACATCAAAGTCCCAGGGGATGGAGGAGATACAAAACAGAAAGGACCTAGGTCTGTCTCTGAGTCAACCAATGAAGCAAAGACATTTAAAGATCACAGACACACACACATACATGATCAGTTGCTTC
Source organism: Chrysochloris asiatica (assembly GCF_000296735.1). Classification (NCBI taxonomy): domain Eukaryota; kingdom Metazoa; phylum Chordata; class Mammalia; order Afrosoricida; family Chrysochloridae; genus Chrysochloris; species Chrysochloris asiatica. The sequence goes on along the minus strand of NW_006408541.1, from coordinate 21,412,513 downwards.
AAGGATACATACAACTTGTTGTGTTAAGCTACTAAAATCTGAAAGTTGATTTGTGATAGCACCTGACAGGAACCTAACACAGAACAGCTCTATACTTGACAGGGATTTCTCATATATTGAGAACATAGAGGAAAACGTACAACAAATGAATAAAAACACTTCATTATAACAATGAGAACCCATTTTAAAAATAAGTGATAAAACTAATTATCTACTAATTTTCCAATTTGCTAATCACACACAAATAGAAAGTTGCATTCCTCTGAGGCAAAAACCTTGTAAAGGTAAGCGCTGAAAACAAACCAAGTCTTCTCATGAAGGAGTTTCTTCTGCTAGTGTTCTCTCTCTATCTTAAAAGTGACAGCAAAACACACTCTTAGTGTAGGCAACAATTGTGGTGGCTCTCAGAGGCATTTGCTGAGTGGAGAAAGGCCAACTCTTAGGGCTATATACTGTCTGGTTCCATTTCTATAACATGCTGAAACATCAAAATTATTGTGGGAAAGAGTTGATCCATGGTTGCTAGGAGTTAGAGATGGGGAAGAGTGGGATGGAGCAGTTCTATTCCCTGATTATAGGGATGGTTGTGTGAATCTATACACATGATAATAAAAGTTCACAGAACTCTGTCATTGCTAGGTGATATGGAGTGGGCGTCTACTCAGAATGACCCTATGTACAGCAGAATGAAACACTGCCCCATCCTGCACTATCCTCACAATCATTGTTATGTTTGAGCCCACAAAACTGTAAATGACACACAAAAAAAGATGGAAGATAATAAAAGAAAGGAAAGGAGAAGAGGCGGAAAAGAATGCATGTAAACATTGGTGAGTTCTGAATAAACTCTGAGTTCAGTCATGTCCTCGGTTGGCCTACACATGTCAGTTATATTAGATATTACATCTTTGGGGGAAGGAGAGCAAAGGGTACACAAGAATTCATTGCACTACTTTTGCAACTTCTTGTGCATCTTAAAACTATTTCAAAACAAAAAGTTAACATTTTTTAAGCAAAAATGAAAGTAGAGTTCTGCATCAAGTTTGCATCATGAAATTTGCTTCATCCCTAGGGACTGAAGGACATGAATGTGACAACTGCACAGAGGAGTTTTATTGTTGTTGTTAACTGTCATCGAGTTGGTTCCCATTCATTAGGACCCTGAATCAGGCTTCCAGAGAGTAGCTCCTGAGTTTAAACCACCGGCCGTGTGGTTTAAACTGACCTTGAGGTCCATTTCTTATCCTACAGTGCCACACTGGGTGTTTTGTTGTTGTTAAGAGCCTTCTAGTCTGTTACAACTCATAGAGACCCTGTATAGGGTTTCTGAGGAACAGCTGGTGAATTTGAACCACCAACCTTGCAGTGCAAACTGACCTTGCAATCCAGAGCCTTAGCCCATAGTGCCCCACCAAGACTCCCTAGTTATTGGGCCCTGACAATGGATTGCATGAGTATTTTTTCAGTCTATGTCTCCATCTAGAATCTAAAACCCAGAGACAGGGGCCAAGTTTGCTTTGTTCCCCAATCCATGTCAATTGTTGTTAAGTGCCATAGCGACCCTGTATAGAGTTTCCAGGGAGTGGCTGGTGGATCTAGACCATTCCAATGCTGGGTACCCAGAAAGTATTTAATAACTATTTACTGAATGGAAACATAAATGAGAAGGAGGAAGGAATAAGCAAAGAAGGATTTATTAGGGATGTTTTGTAGAGAAGTGAAGGAGTACAGAGATTCCGTGGTCTACTCTTGTAAACCCTCAACAAATCGCAGGATGAATGGTTGTTCCTTCATCTTATAAAATACAAAGAAAGAAAGAGCAATGGATTCATGGTGTGGCGCTGTGGATCAGCCCTGGACTGAGAACCACAAGGTCAGCAGCTCAAACCCACCTTGGACACTACATAGGGTCTCTATAACTTAACAGGAATCTTGGTGTGACATCACAGGATAAGCACTAGACCTCAAGGTCAGTTTGAAGGGCATGGTCTACAGTTTAAACTCACCAGTCACTCCTTGGAAACCCTATACAGGGTCTATGAGTCAGAACCAACTCAAAAGCACTTAACAACAACAATGACTTAACAACAACAGGAGAGAACAAGAGAAAGATCAACAGCATGAATAAGAGAGTAACAGAGGAAAAGAGCTAGACAATGAGAGCAAAACAAACAGGACAAAAGTAAGAGAGAGAAATCAAGTGATAATTAAGGAGAACAAGTGAGAGAGGAGGGGGCAGAGAGCTGCACAGACAAGTTGGGGAGGGGGGTGAGAGAAAGAAGATATAAACAGAGGAGAGAAGAGAGGAATGAAGGTCATGAGAAAATCTACCCAATATAGAGAATGGCACTGAACACAGCTGTTCCAAATTTCAACATGGCCACGCTGCACAGACTCTGGCCTTTGTAACAGTCCCATTTGTTCTGAAATGATATTATAATGCAAACAATCTGTCATTAAGTAATAAATACTTCATGCACAACAACAAAAGGGCCAGCAGTGAGATGTAAATTAGGAATAACCAAGGGAAATCGGGCTCCACAACTCGCCATGCTCCAATTATCAGGCTGTGATCACGGCTTCATTTTCTCTTTTGAGACAGTGCTACCGTTTTCAACACAGCATAATACAAGGTAAAATGAAATAGACCAAGACTGTGACAAACTGTGAGGCAACAGCAGATCCAAGTTTGATTTTAAGCTCTGTCACTTTCACCATCATGACCATCGTGTGGATAAGTAACTTCCTTCATTTCTTTAGACCTCAGCTTCCTCAACTGCAATACAAGAACAAGAACACTTAGCGTGACGTTTATTGTGAAGAGTCAATGAAATCTTTGACACAAATGTGGCTAGTACAGTGTAAAGCAGGCATCCAGTATTTAGCAAGGGATCCCACTGTGAGAAACAGTATCAATACCCCTCTTGGTTATGAGGTCACCCACTGATGAGTTATCACAAGAGCTTACCGACAAATGCTCAAGAAATCCAATCTGTGCTCATTTTAGCGAGAGTGACGTTTTCTGTATTCGATTTTGCAAAATCGGGCACCAGACCCAGAGGACACAGGTAGACACCAAGAGTCCCGGCTTGCATATCTCTGAGGATAAAAATCAACACTCGTAGAAGCAGCAGTCAAGAAATCAGACGACATATTGCATTAGGCAAATCTGCTGCACAAAACCTTTTTAAAGTGTTGAAGAGCAAAGATGTCAGCTTGAGGACTAAGGTGCGCTTGACCCAAGCCATAGTATTTTCAATCACATCATATGCATGTGAAAGCTGGACAGTAAATAAGGAAGACTTTAGAAGCAGTGATGTTTTTGAGTTATGGTATTGGAGGAGAATATTAAAAGTGCCATGGGCTGCCAAAAGAATCAACAGATCTGTTCTAGACAAAGTACAGCCAGAGTGCTCCTTGGAGGCCAAGATGGCCAAACTTCGTCTATCATACTTAGGACCTATTGTCAGGAAGGACCAGTCGCTGGAGAAGGATATCATGTTTGGTAAGGTGGAGGGTCAGAGAAAAAGAGAAAGACCCCCCCCAACAAGATGGATTAGCCAAGTGGCAGCATCGATGGACTCAAGTGTGGCAATAGTAATGAGGTTGGCCCAGGATTGGGCAGTGTTTCGTTCTGCTGTGCATAAGGTCACTATGAGTCGGTACCAACTCCATGGCACCTAACAACAACAATCTCTAAGGAGCTCTGGTAGCATAGTGGTTATGAATTGGGCTGCTAACCTCAGGGTCAGCAGTTCAAAACTACCAGCTGTTCTGCGGGAGTAAGATGAGGTTTTCTGCTCCTGTAAAGATCTGCAGCCTCAGAAACCCTGTACAGGGTCACTATGAATCAGAACCTACTCCAGGACACATAAAAACCGCCATTTCAAGAAAGTCCCTCCCCTGGTTCCTCATTGACTCAGTACTATGAGGCTAACAATGTTTCTCTGACACCACCTACTTTTCCTTGATGGTAGCATTCTTACTAAAAGTCAGTCTCCTCGTCCCCCAAGAGATTCCCCCTATTTCCTCAATGGTCATAGTCTTATTTAATGTTCCTAGCCTGCCCAACAAATTTCTTCTATTGTTACACTCACCTACAATTTAAGAGACTGAACTATGGGGGATTCTTTAAAGTTCACTCCTAGATTTATAATAATTCACGACTTATTGCCTCTGTAGTACAGTCAAGATGAGAATAACTGAATAATTCCTGAAGATGGACCATCGTGAGAATTTGTTTCTCACACCCCAGAAGCTAGAAACCAAAGAGTGTACACTGAATAATTCCATTCACATGATATTCTCAGGTAAATTTATGATAAAAACCAGATAAATGTTTGTTTGAGTGGTGGAGAACTGGCTACAAAGGACACAATGAAACTTTCAGGGGTGATGAAAATGTTCCCTATCTTGATAGGGCTGAAAGTTACAAGCATGTAAGCACTCGTCAAATGCTACTGAACTGTACATATAAGGTCTATGCATATATCCTGAGTATATAAATTATACCTCAACAAATCATTAAAATAAGTAGATAGTTGATAAGGTAAAAGAAAAGATAGTCGGGGAAGTGCCTGACAACATTTGGTCCATGCCAAGTGCTTCCTGGTGAGGCACCAGAGGATAAGCACTAGACCACAAGATCAGCAGTTCAAACTCACCAGTCGTTCCTTAGACACACTATACAACATTACTATGAATTGACAGCACTTACCAACAACAACTGCAAGTGCTTCATAGATGTTTATGAAATTCTGGAATCAAAATGAGCACCTGCTAACTCCTTTCTCCTCCAGAGACCCATAACCTTCCTCCTCCAGAGACCACCCGCTGAACAAAAGGATACTGCAATCAGTTCTGAAAGTGCTTCATTCTATGTTCCTGAATCCTGGTCTCTAAGACACAAAGGGCCAGGTAGGAGACACCTCTCCTTCCAATGACAGATCTCAATTCGAACATCTATAAATTCCAACATACTAGACACTTCACTGTACAAACCACTCTCACCTCTTCAAAATCTCCTTGGACCATGAACCAAGATGGGCCACCAGATAGAAGCTACAGAGGATATATTCTGGGTGGTCCACTAAGTCATGGGCTCTGGGAAGTTGGGAGACTGAGGAATGGTAGTCACCATCTTGACTTCGGAAACTGGAACACAATACTATTAATATCTTTTGGGGTCCTGGATGATGATGTTCCACAGCTATGAGGCTAAGTCAAAAGTATTGCTCCAAAATCATAGCAACTTTCATTAAACAAAACTATCAACATGTTACAGCAGTTTTAGATTTGAGGGTATCACAGCAGCCCTGGGCCCGAGAGTGTTGCAGCAGCTCTTGATCCGTCCTTGAAGAAACCAAGGCCACTCAGAAAGGTGAAGCAGAGTTTCAGATTTTATTGCCAGCTGGCTCAGAGGAGCTAATTTCTCCAGATTCTGAGCCCCAATTACAGGGCAGTGCAGACTTATATGGGGTCAGAATCGGGGAGAGGCTAGGTTGCGGACCTGTTTGAAGACAGAAGGGAAACCAGAGGATTAGTCCTACTCAGTAACCTGATTAACATTCTAGCTTGTCTCCTGGGAGGAGGGGGCAGTGAATGTTTTTACCTTTTCCTGTTCAGAAATGTGAAGCTATTGTTTCTTGGCATATCCATTCTCTAAGTCTGTACACTTCTGAAAGAAGGGTTTCTATTTTTCTTACCCTTCCCTGAAGAATTCTGCACTCTTTGCAGAATGGCCAAGAGTTAGGGCATCTTCAAGGGACTGAAATCATGCTTTTTCTTTGAAATATTCTCTGACTTTTAAGAACAATAGGAAGTCTAAGCAGGCAAGATCAGGAGTGGAGGGTGGATGAGGTAAAGCTTCCCTACGAAATTCTTATAGGGCAGCCCTTGCTACCCTCAAAGAATGAGCAGGTGCATTGTCATGAAGGAAAACAATTCCTCTACACAGCTTTCCTGGCCTTGTTCTCACCAGTGCAATTTTCCATTTTCTTAAAACTTTTTAATAAGCTTCTATGATAGGCCTGTGTTTTTTGAGAAAATTTACATGATTATCACTTTTGGAATTAAAAAAAAAATGTTGCCATAACATCCTAAGTTGACCTCTTTGCTTTGAATTTAACTGGGCTAGTAGGTCCCCTTGGCTTTGGACCTTTTTTGGATTGGACCACTTTTTTGGAAGGTACTCTAATGAGACTAAGACAAGTGTGTTTCTGCAGTCATCCAATGACTGTAGAGACCCGTTTAAACATATTTTGTTTGAAATAAACCCATGAATGTATGAACTGGAACCCTACTAGCAATTCTCTTTGACTGATCCTCATACTTGAAACTCAGAGGCTCGAGTTCACCCACAAGCACCTCAGAAGAAAGGCCTGGCAGTCGATGTCTAAAAAGTCAGTCACTAGAAACACTATAGAGTTTAGTTCTAATCTAACATGCATAGGGTCACCATGAGTCCAAAGCAACTTAATGGCATCCAACAACAACAATCCTCACAGTGAATTTACAAAGACGTTTCACAGATGACCTAATAGACTATCAAGGAATCCTTCATCTCAGTCCTTTCAGATTCTACTAACAAATCTGATCTCCACATCTTGGCTCCACCCATTAGAAACCACCTTGACGCAGACAGAACAACTCTTGCCTAACATACACAGATATCCAAAAACCAAATCCAATGCCACCAAGTTGATTCTAACTCATAACAAGGGTTTCCAAGACTGTAAATCTATGGGGAGCACAAAGCCTCATCTTTCTCCCATGGATTGGCTGGTGTATTCGAACTGCTGACCTGGTGGTTAGCAGTCCAGTGTCATCCTACAGGGCCACCAGGGCTCCTTCACATACACAGACCAGGAGCTCCAGGTAAAGTTTGAAAGCAAAGTGAAAAGTGCTTCAGGGAAGGAACTATTGGCATGCACACCCTGGATGTTGCTTGAAACCACTGCTTTGTAAAAGGGATATGAACCCAACAGAGAACATGCTGTCTGACTCCACTTTTATGAGTTTAATCCACAGAGACAGAAACCAGGTTGGCTATGGTCAGATGCAAGAGGACCGACTGTAAAGGGACATGAGGTGACATTCAGGGTGACAGAAAAGTTCTACATCTTTATCAGGGTGGCTGTTGCAAAGATGGGCATGATTGTCGACTTTATCAGGGTGGCTGTTGCAAAGATGGGCATGATTGTGGAAACCAACAGTACACTTTAAAAATGTGCATTTTATTGCACGAGAATAGAGTTATTTTATGCAAAAACAATGAGAAGCTTTTGGAGTCAACAGCTCTAGAATCTCACTTTGTCTCTTCCTGGCTGTGACCTCAGGCAAGCCACTTAACACATCTAAACTCTGGCTCCACGTTGTTATGAGGGTTGGAAATAATACATATGCCAAACACCTGGGGAAAGAATAGACCTTCAATAAATAGCAGTTTCTATTATTACCGTTAATTAATAATAATGAGAAATAATAATCTGAGTAACAGCTTCAATTCCCGCCTTCACTTTGGAGGCTAAAACTTGAACGGCTAAGCGTTCCTTACTATTAGCTCTTGCTGGAAACTGGCACACACTCTTTTGTGGCATGTAATCATTTTAATGTTATGCTAGAAGAGATAATCAAGACTGAATACCAAATGTATGTAGATTAAAGAACTCATGTTTATATATGAATATGGGCCAGGGAATCTTGGATTAATGCAAACCTGAACACGACTGACAGTTACCATTTTCCTTCCAAAGAATCAGCTTTTTCGTCTAAACAACTCCACGGGGAGTTTTCTACTATATTGTTACCCAAGCTATAATTTCTCTAATAAGGACATTAGGGGAAAAAAAATAATTCTGGACTCTATGATCCCTTTGTATCCTTTTTTTTTTTTTTTTCTTTCTCTAAGAGTGTCTTTCTCTAGTGATAAGACATAGGTCAGCATGGCAAATTGCAAATGCATAGCAATCTGGTTTTGGTGGTTTAAAAACAAAACTCTGGGTGTTCATCTTGCTTTTTTGGTCACCTCCCTCCACATTCAGAAAATTGCTTTGCAGGAAACTCTTCAGTTTATATTTAGGCTTACAAATAATTTCCCCGGAGCTGGAGCAAAGGTGAATTAGAAAGTTTTGGGATTCTTGGTAGAATTGAGATTCTAGGAGTGAAACTGCAGAAGATTGAGCAATAATGACTATTCTGGGTGGGAAATGAAGGAAAGGAACCATGCAGAGATGGGCTCCAAGTCACAACGGTGTTCCTTATAACATATCTTTCAGTAAATGCCTACAGCCACCCTTCACTAGAGAAACTTTCTTGCCCCACTTCTAGCAGGCTGATGAGCAAATTTCTGCTGTAAAATGCCATGTTGATTTCCTCCCTGTGCCCTCTCAGTTTTAGGACAGATCAACTTAATGTCATGAGCAGTCTCCCTTTCTGGCAGAAATCCCTCAATGAAATTCTGTAATGGATTCTAGGGAATGAAGGGGATGCTATCGACCTATGGAAGATTCCAGAGAAAGGAAGAAACAGTCAGTACTTAGCCAAGGACCACTGCAACATGATTCCTCAACCACAAGGAAGCTCCACAGATTCCCAGGTATGATGCTCCATCCCAGCCTGTGTCAGATGCTAAGAATTCACAAGTCTCAAGGAATAAAGGTTTATTCTGGGCAGTGCAAAGGATTAATGCACCTGACTGCTAACTGAAAGATGGAAGGTTCCAAGTCTGCCCAGAGGCACCGCAGAACAAAGACTTGGCAATCTACTTAATACCAGCCACTGAAAACCCTATGAGGCACTGTTCGACTCTAACACACATGGAGTTACCATGAATCTGAATCTACTTGGCAGTCACTGGTCCTGACAGGTGCAAATGGCTAACATGGTCAGCTGCTAATGGACACGAGGGAGGTTCAAGTCTATGCAGAGCTGCCTTGGAAGACAGGCCTGCCAATCTACTTGCAGAAAATCAGTCCTTGGAAAGCCTGTGGAGCACAGTTCTACTCCAACACACATGGGGCCACCATGAACCAGAATCTACTTGGTAGCAATTGGTAACTGGTGGAAGCTCTCCTCAAGAAAAAAAACTTTGCTAATAGCATCCTTGGAAGTGTGCTGGCTCCATAGGAACCACAAGGTTGGTGGTTCAAGCCTACCAGCTGCTCGATGGAAGGAAAATGAGGCTTTGTGTTTCTGCAAAGATTTCAAGCCTCGGAAACCCAATACAGGGTCACTCGCTATGAGTTGGAACCAATTTGACAGAACTTAATAAAAACAATAACATCCTGGAGTCCTGATGTGGCACTTGAGGATAAGCACTGGTCTGCTAACCGATAGGTCGGTGGTTCAAACCCACCAGCTGCTTCTTGGAAATCCTATACAGGCTTGCTATGAGTCGGAACCAACCCGATATGGCATTTAACAACAATCACAACAGCATCACAGTGTGGCACTGTAGGATAAGCACTGGACTGCTAGCCACAAGGTTGGCAGTTCAAACCCACCAGCGACTCATCAGAAACCTATACAGGATCACTATGAGCGGGAAACGACACTTAACAACAATAGCAAGATTGTGTTGTTTTCTTTTGTGGTTTGGTTTCCTTATATTTAGTCATGAACAACAACTTCTCAAGAGGCCAAAACAACTTTTCAAAAAAACTACTTCCCCACTATGGCAGAGACTGTAACCTTCTCATCCTACATCATTGTCTCTTCCTCCCGGCACACAGTCAGACCACATTTCAACTTCCCTGCAGTGAGATGCAGCCACGTAGCTGAATTCTGGCCAGTGGATTGGGCACAGATGAGATCATGTTAATTCTAAGGCCTGGCCCATCAAGACTCCCTCACTGCCTTCCAGCCTCTCTCCCCCAGGCACCAGAGGATAGCAGAGACACCAGATGGAAAAATCAACAGCCTTAGTTCCTGTGTAAAGCAGAGCTCCACCACCAACCACACTGGATGTGACATTAGTAGGAAACAGATAGTGTTGGATGCTGTTGTTGTTGTTAAGTACCGTGGAGTCGGTTCTGACTCATAGTGACCCTGCACAGGGTTTCCAAGGCTGTAAATCTTTATGGGCGCAGAAAGCCTCGGCTTTCTCCTGCAGAACAGCTGGAAGTTATTAGACGAGGACATTGAAATGCTGAATTTGTGTTACAAGAGTTAGCCTGGCCTGATGAACAGATATTGATTACCTTTCAAAACCTCCATTCAATGACTGCAAACTCACAAACAACAACAAGGCATAGCTACATCTATGTTATAACAAGACAAAGTTTTCTTGACGAAATCCCGCCCTATGTCCTCTTCTGATGTGCTAAATGGTCAAGCTCTGAAAGTTCTACAATGTCCTCATTCTCTCCTTCCCACAAACATCAAGTTCAAGTAAGTCCTGTAGAAGCCAAGAGCTGACAGGAGCTGGCTGGTGTCAAACAGGAAGCTGCCACTGGTAACACTTCACTTCAATTACATACCACCAGCTTATTGTGAAGTTCTCAGCACAGCTTTTTCCACTGTCTCCCGAAGAAAAGGCTAATGTGAAGTGTCAGGTTCCAATAAGCAGGAAACTCTAGCCCTCCGCTGAGAAAATAGGAGTTTATTTCTAAACTCAATCGTGGTTTTAGAAGCTAGCCTGACCACCATCTACCTTCACATTGCTTCTTTCCTCTCACACTCATAAGGCTCATCCTCATGGCTGAAGGTAACCCTTCTACCTTCTTTTACTCTTCTCCAAGTTATGTTCCAAGCTGGATGGTCTCCAGATGAAGAAACCGTCTCCTGCCCTTCTGTATCCCTAACTCCAATCATTTAGTTGCTGTGCTAGTTAGTCCAGACAACTGCTGTAAGAAACAGCACCAACAATATGGAGGCTTCTAATAATGGTCGTTAAGGAGCTCTGGTAGACTAGTGGTTACAAATCGGGCTGCAAACCACAAGGTCAGCAGTTCAAAACTACCAGCTGCTCCGGCGGGAGAAAGATGAGGCTTTTTGCTCCCATAAAGATTTACAGCCTCAGAAACCCTGTCAAGGTCGCTATGGTTCGGAACCGACTCAACGGCACTTAACAACAACAACAACAATAATGGTTGTTGGAGTCCTGGTGCAGTGTTGTTGTTGTTGTTAAGTGCCGTCAAGTCGGTTCCGACCCATAGCAACCCTGTATAGGGTTTCCGAAAAGCAGCTGGTAAGCTTGAACCGCCGACCTTGTGGTTCAAACCGACTTTGCAGTCCAGTGCATTAACCCATAGCGTCACTCCAGGACTCCTGGTGTATTGTAGGATAAATATTCCTGCATTCTTATTGGTCCACCAAAAGTCTCTTCGGAGAAGAAAAGAGAAGGGACATCACATGAAGTAAGGATTTATGGACCAATCTGGACATTGATGTGCGTACATCATTTTTACCCACAATTGAGTGCTTAGAACTCAATCACAAGCCCATGTCTAAAGACAGCGTGTTTAAGAATGTATCTTGCTGTGGCTCTAAAGGAAAAGTGAAATGAATTTCAGTGATCACACAGTTGTTTATGATCCAATAGGGAAGGAAATGTCTCCCTGAAGGCAGTGAGCCCAATTTTAAGAACCTGATATAAACAGATCTGGATAGGAAAATGAAATTTCCAGAGCTGCAAAAAAGAGAGGTGCCACTTTACCACAATGAACTCTCACCAGGATGATGTATGCCAATCAGAAGCTGGTGTGAATCGAGACTGCACATAAGCTGGGGACAAGATAACTGTGAGAAACGACTCAGATGCTTACAAAGGGGTCCAGAAAGGGTTTCCCGGGGTTGCTACAATAGAAACACCACAAGCAGGTGGCTGTAAAGAGTAAAGCTGCATTTTCTCAGTTTGTTGTTGTTGTTAAATACTGTCAAGTGGAGTCTGACTCACAGTGACCCTGCACAGGATTTCTGAGGAGTGGCTAGTGAGTTTGAATCATCAACTTTGCAGTGCAAACCAGCCTTGTGGTCCAGTGCTTCTCCTATAGCGCCACACCAGTTTAGGAGGCTGGAAGGCCAAATTCAGGGCACCAGTGTAAGGGGGAAGACTTTGTCAGCTCTGGGGGAAGGCCCTTGTTGCTTTCAGCATCTGTAGGCCCAGAATTCCTTCTTTTCTTGTGCTTGCCTGTCTCTAGGTCTTTCCTGCACCTCGTGCCATCAAGTCCATTCCAATTCTGTTGTTGTTAAGTGCCATCGAGTCAGTTCTAACTCATCACAACCCTGTATGGGGTTTCCGAGGAGCGACTGGTGAGCTTGAACGGCCAACCTTGAGGTTCAAGCCAACCTCACAGTCCAGCACATTAACTCACAGGACCACATCTAGTGGCCCTATAAGACAGAGTAGATAGAAGTACCTTGTGGCATTGCCAAGGCTGTAATCTTTACAGAAGCAGATTGCCACATCTTTCTCTTGTGGAGCAGCTAGTGGGTTTGAACTGCTGACCTTTCAGATAGCAGCTCAGCTTAACTACCACACCATGTTATTGTTGTTGTTTTTAAGTACTGTCAAGTTGATTCCAACTCATAGTTACCCTGTATAGGGTTCCCAAGGAGCAGCTGCTGGGTTTGAACTGCGGACCTTGAAATAAGCAGTCCACTGCTTATCCTACACCATCACCACTGCACCAGACTACTCTGTCACTCAGAAGTGATTAGATTTAGGACATACCCTTTGGTTCTTAACACCCACATTAACATAACAAAGGAAACTCTATTCCCAATGGGATGACAGCCTTCCCAGGTGTAAGAGTTAAGAATCTAACACACAATGCAGGCAGGTGGGGGGCCCAATTCAAGAACCAAAATTAAAGGGAAAGATTGCTTATGTGGCCTATGGATTCCTGCTGGTTGGGACAGATGAAATCTTTGAGTAGGGGCCCTCCCATTTTACAGATTGAGAAACAAAGAAAAGCTACTCCCAAGTCCCATACCTGCAGCAGGAAAGCCAGGACTGAAACTCTTCTCCCCGACTGTATCATGTCCGTCCACCATGTAAGTGGCTTGAGCCCTAAAGAAAACAGCTACCAGCCAGAATATTCTTTCAGAAAAAAAAAAAAAACCTGTTTCCCATTCAGTCCTTTTATTCTTCCCAAGTCTACCCTTTCAGAGTTACATAAACTGTTCACCTGGCAGGTGCCTATATGAGGTACGAGGACGAAGACACTCACGCACCTACCAAAGTCTGTGTCACCCAGATGGCTTCCTGCTCATGCAAGAAGGACTCAGCTCTGTTTTCTTCCATAAATGTTTCTTTATCTGTCCCAGGAGGCCTTCCTGTCACCGACAGGAGCACTTTTCCACAGGCTCTGTGAATTACAACTCTTTTAGAGGGTATGTTCCAGACAATGAACTTCTCTCCTTTCATCTTTTAAAATGAGCTTAACCCAAGAACACCACAGAGGCTCCCCGATAGAGAAACTTGGTGTTGGGAGCCTAACACTGCTCTTGGGAAACCTCCCTACTGCTTCCTAAATCTGAGAAAGCTTGGAAAGCCCACAGGTTTTTCAAAAAGTTCCCACAGAGAAACACAATTTCTCCATGTGGTATTCAAGTCCTCAGGGGCAGTGAGGTCAAAGTTTTGTCTCTGGAGGTACTGCTGGCTATTGTCTTCCATACTGTAATCAAATTGTACCTTTTTTCTGCACATGCGAAGGCCTAGTGTGGTGCTGTAGGATAAATGTTGGACTGATAATCACAAGGTTGGCAGTTTGAGCCCACCAGGCACTCTGGAAACCCTAAACAGAGTCACTATGAGTCAGAATTGACTTGATGGCATACAACAACAACAACCACCTCTACATGTGCACAACTCCTTGGTCACCTCTACCCTGCTCCTTTGAATTAGGAGATGTGGTAAAGAGTAACAGGAGGGGGAGTCAGCAAACTACAACCCGGGGCCAAATGTGGCCCTACACTTGTTTTTGTTAATAAAGTTTTACTGGAACACAATCAAGGTCATTGGCTTATATATTATCTGTGGCTGCTTTTATGCTACAACTGCAGAGCTAAGTAGTAACCATGGAGATCATATGATCCATAAAGCCTAAACTATGTTCTTATCTGACCCTTTATATCATGGTGCTTACTGACCCTGATCTACAGCAATAGAATCTCAGTCTCTAAGGATTTGGGGGTAGGGAAATGACAATATCAGAGATGAGTTAGGAAATCATTAGCTGCCCCCTGGATAACTGGGAGAAGGATTGTGTGGTGAACAGAAGTGAGGAGTGAAACAGAAAAGGTGGATGAGGAAAGGAAGAACTCAGCTTGGGACATGTCGAGCTTGAGCTACCTGTGGGATTAGTTAGAGGAATGGTAAGAAGAAGTCATCGGTGTTGGACTGGGACTGCAGAACAAGGTCAAGGCTGGGGACATCCACCCGGAAGTCATTCCGAGGGAAGTGGTAGAGTGGCACGAGAAGAGAGAGGAAAGGACGAGGGGCAAATGTTGGAGAATCTCTGTATTTACAGAACAAAGAGATGAAGTGCAGCCAGAAAGACTATCAGAGAAGTTGTGGGCATCATTTCAGGAGAAGACATGAGAAGAGAGCCATGGGAAGGGTGTGGCCTAGGACACAGGATGTTGCCTCAAGGGCATGGAGGAGAGAACTGGTGAAAAGTAATGAAGTCACAGGGTATCGGTAAAGGGTAAACTCTACCTCCTGGTATTGTCTTTTCCACCAAGAAACTGAGATTTCTGGGTACTTTGAGATGCCCCCAACAGGGAACTAAGACCTTAAAGATGTGAGTCCTGCCCTCCTCTGTCCCTCAGTCTTAAGCTTGGAAGGATGGTGTGGGCAGCCCCAACACATGCTTAGTCCAATCCATGGCTCCATGTCCAAGGTTGAACTCCTCTCTGAAGCACTGAGTGTCTTCAAAAACACCAACTCACCCAGGGCCCTTTTGTGAACACATCCATCTGGTTGCTATACTTCACACCCTTGGCTTGATGTAACCATATCCCAGAACCTTCTGGCATCAACTACCAACTGGACGGTGTTCTGTTTCTGTTTGCAGCAACAAATCCTCTGTACTATTACATTAATTTCAATGATGACATTTGGAGTACAATAGCAAATTGATTCCTTAGACACAAGTGCATTTTACTTGCCATTATTACCTTAAGTGGGAATCCAAAAAGGCTATAATAAATAATATAATCACATTATATTTATTCACCCTTGATCTATCCTTTAGAACATTAACTAGAATAGGTGAGTACCATAAGGAAGAAGAATTATTTCTACTATGACAAGGAGGAGATTCGGAGTGGGATGAGTGGGGGGGAGAGAGGGCTAGCGAGAAGCAGTAGGGTGTCTTTTAGCAAAGGCAAGTTGGTAATGAACATCAGGCTGACTTTTTTAAATGAGAGCTATTCAGGTGTGAAATGGGCTCCCCCAGAAAAAAGGTGGGAGTCCCTGAGCTTTTCTGGGACGGTAACGATGTATCAGTCATGTATGACAGCTTGCATAAGGGTTACTCCAGTTTAGAAGACTTTGGAAAGCCTTCCCATGATTTATACAATATCACTTGGAAGAGCATCCTATTTTAACAGAGAAGATATTCTGGAGAACCATATTCATTGTAGGCTTCTTCAAGCTAATTTTCAGGTAGCTATATGGAAATCTACCAGCCCCACAATCTGGTTCCTAGAGAAAGGCTTTAGGAAAAGCTCTAACCCAGAAGTCAAAACAGCCAAACCTATACTATACTGGGTGTGTATTACATGGGAGATCACATTCATGCACATTTCTCTCCACTCCATGATGCAATATAATAATGTTTTCCCAGATTGTTAAAAATTGTCCACATGTCTCTCACATCCCAATGTGCTCCAATGGTTCAGACCCCTCCGGGCATTCTCAAATGTGAGGAGGATGGGTTGCTGTTGTTAGTTACTGTCTACTCCATTCCAACTCATAGCGACCCAGCATATGTGTACTGGCCTATCTCATGCACACTGGTCTGGTGTGTGTAGGCCAGTTTGGACATCTGACCTAGCTGTGAGTATCCTGAGCGCTGGGTTTGCCTTTCTGATCTCTGTATCATCAAATAATATATGCAAGGGGGCTTCAAAATTCCATTTTTTCTTAATTCCATTTTTCCACAAACTTTTTCAAGCCCCTTTGTGTGTGTATAAAGGAGCTCTGTTGGTTAGAGATTGGTTGGTTAACCACAAGGTCACCAGTTCAAACTCACCAGTTGCTCCTTGGGAGAAAGGAGACTGTCTGCTCCTGTGAAGATTTAAAGTCTCTGAAACCCTATACAGGGTCACTGGGAGTCAGAATTGACCCGGTGCCAGGGGACTTGGTTTGGTTGGCTTGTGTATGTGAAAACACACATTAAAGGGTCTTCAAAAAGTTTGTAGACAAATGGAATTAAAAGATAGTGGATTTTCCCAGTAACTTTTTGAAGCCCCTCATGTAGGTGTGCATGTGTGTATCCTCAAAAACAATACAGACACACATAATAAGTAGATACAGATTCTATCCATGGTATTCCGTGTGCTAAATCTGACGTAGGGATCTGTGTTAATGGTTATGCATAGTTTTGTGGGTGTTGTTTTGTTTTTTGTTTGCTTTTCTGAATCTGTTCCCAGTCTTTCCAATTTGAGAGCTATAGGGGTGCCATGAGGGCATCATAGGTTCCCCAAAAGTCATTCTCCAGATGCTAATAGCGCACGCTTGTCCCTTTCTCCAGAGAACTGCCCTCAACCAAAATGCATGGGGGCCACCCACCACCCTCACAGGCAGTGGTTAGTGACTGCCTGACCCGGGGTAGGGGGGGAACCAGAAGGCCTGAAGGTGAGACCTACCATGGAACAGTATACACTGCAGATCTCACCATGGGATGGACTGTGGCCAGTCAAAGCCGCAACCTTGCTTAGCTCCTTCTCCCTAGAGCAGTGGCTTTCAAAATGGAGTTCCCAGGCCAACAACATCAGCACCTGGGACCATCCTAGAAATGCACAAGTTCTACCCTAGACTTTCTGAATCAAAAACTCTGGGCCCAGCCACCTCTGCCTAAGCAAGCCCTCCATGTGATTCAGATGGATGCTAGAGTTTCAGAACCACAGCTTTACAGCAGATAGTCAATGCAAGCACATTCAAATGTGACCCCACACACCCCCATCCCAGGCTCTGCTTTCAGAGAACCCAATCTAAGATAGGGTTTTTAAACACAAAAATGTTGAAAATAAATGAAAATCTGTAATGTCCTGCTTCTCTTGAAAATTGCTTCCTTCCCATTGGGAAGCAATCAACTTGGTTTGGCCAATCAACGGTGTCCAGGGTTCTTCAGTGTGGTCCACTGGCCTACCTCATGCACTCTGGTCTGCTGTGTGGAGTCAGTTTTGACATGTGACCCAGCTCTTAGACTATGAGCCCATTGAGAGCAGCCTTCAACAGTATCACCTCTGTATCTTCAAAGCCTGGCTCAAAGTTGCCACTCTTCAATGTCTGTTGAGTTGAGCTGAACGGAACAAGCCCTGTCTGTTGAAATCAGCCACCATTTCTAAGACTCAGAGGCAAAATTCATGTAATTAAGAACCTAAGAAACACACTTTGTAACAAATTAATTTAATGACCTCATAACCAACCAACCAACCAACCAACTGTAGACATTGTAGTTATACACTGGTTATCATTGTGCACGGCTGTAATATGGAAGAGAAATTGATTGCCGATTCACCTGATAGTCTCCGAAGCCCTGAAGCCTGCAGATTAATAACCCTTGTAATTTTATCTCAGTCTATGTAATTGCAGGTACCATCTTTCCTCATTTAACATATAATTCCTCAAAGCAGGTTTTGATGCCTGGTTAAAATATTCACAATGTCTCCTTAGCCCAGAGAGACATTTCTTATTAAAGAATCAAGTTGAATGTGAAATAAAACAAACACAACATTAAATCTGGCTGCAAACCTGAGCTTGGGAAAGAAGAAAGAAAGAAAGAAGCAATTTTCTGCACACTGCAAGGCTGGCTGCTCACGAATTATCCATGTAGAAAATTGCCCAAACTTTTCTACCCAAACTGCATTTGTTTCAGATTTTGAACTAAGTTCCGTTCCTAATTTTTCTTCCTTTCTCCAAAGCTTCTATCTTTAGGAAATATGGAGTCCAAGTTCTATAATTTGCACTTCATTTGAACACTAATGAAAAGAAATGCTCTTCCCCTTCAAACTATTTCCTCAGTCAATTAAACAAATCCTCTAAGTGGAGTGTGTGAAGTGATTTGTGTCCAAGAACTTAATTAGTACTTAATTCTAGAATTGGTATCTTCTTAAGCCCACATCCTTTTAAGTTTCCACCAAGCTCAAAAAATGGTCCAGGTGTGGTCCCTCACCATAAGATCAAGGCTGAAGCAGATTTCAAGAAGTCAAGAGAAATAAAAGACCATCTGTGTGTTCAAAAAGGAAACAGCCCACAGCCTTGAATTCCAAGCAGACTTTTTGCCACCAACTAACAGCCCTTTCAAGTACACAAAAAGGATGGGTGCAAATTCATTTGCTAACTTTGCAAAATAATAGTTGCTTTATCACAAAGGGAATGCATGTTCACTCTGAAAATGTTTAGAAAAACAGGAAAATGAAAAATGAGAACATAAAATCAATCACCTAGAGAAAACCCGTTCCTAACATTTTAAACTCTATTCTTCTCTCATGTATTATATTGAGGATCCTTCTTCATATACATTTGTACAACATATAAGGTTGATACTATATATGTGTGTACGTACATAAGCAGACCCAAAGCGTATATTGTTGTTGTTGTTAAGTGCCGTCGAGTCGGTTTCGACCCATAGCGACCCTGAACAGGGTTTCCGAGGCTGTAAATCTTTATGGGAGCAGATCGGCTCATCTTTCTCCCGCGGAGCGGCTGGTAGTTTCGAACTGCAGACCTTGCGTTTGCAGCCCGATTCGTAACCATTATGCTACCAGAGCTCCTTATACAGCTGTGGTATTAACATGTCACGGGAGGGGTGTCAAAAACCAATGTCCAAAAGGTTTCTTTTCACTAGCTGTCATTGATTCCAATCCATGGTGACCTCATGTGCACAGAGTGGTACTGCTCCAGGACCTGATTGCCAGGCATTTCCTCCGAGGCACTTCCTGGTGGGTTCAAATGGCCCACCTTCCAGTTGGTGTTGTGGTTAAATGCCATCAAATCAGTACTGACTCATAGCAACTCTGTATGGTGTTTCCCAGGCTGTACATTTTTGCAGGAACAGAAAGCCTCACCTTTCTCCCGAAGAGTGGCTGGTGGGTTCAAACTGCAGACCTTGTGGTTCAGACAGGCCAGGCTTTTCCTGTAGAGCCACCAAGCTCCTTTCAGCTAGTAGTCAAGCACTTAACCATTTGTGCCACCCTTCGGGGAAGGGGAGGAGTGAGCAATAATAATAATAAGGCTGCAAAACATTACACAGACTATATTCTAATTGGCTTAACCAATCCTTTTAATAAAAACAACCAGCACACACTTAAGCTATTGCTTTATATTAGATTGTTAAATAAAAACAAAAACTAAACACAATTTTTCAATGCCTGCTAATGACCAAAACCTTTTCAGTGTAGAAGACTGGGTTTCCTTGGGTTTGGATCGCCAACAATCTCAGCCATGAAAGCGGGGCAATGTAACTGAGCTACTTGTTGGCAATCTGTGCTGGACTTCCCAAACTTCCATATGCCCATCATTTAACTCTCCTCTGGAGGAAGAGAAGTCTGACTGAATCAGTCCTGGTGGACATTTATTCATTCAAAAATCCACTTAGGAGTAGTATCCAATCTGTGTAGGCGGGCCTGATGAAAGGAAATGTGGATAGGGCTCTTGTGATACAATAGTCAATAATTGTTATCAGGACTGATTGTGAGGGTTGGAAATGTAAAGGTAGACATTTTGTAGCAAGGAAGGAAGTTGATTAACTTTGCACTCTAGGAGCAGAGGTCCCTGGGACCATCAAGGGAGAAGAGCAGAGTGCACGGGACCCTACCCAGAGAAGCAGTGATGCCAGAGATGAAGGCAGAGATGATCACGTGGAGAGATAGAGTGGCTGGGGACTTTAAATCCAGAGAGGGAGAGGGGCTGTGTGCTGATGACCTGGGGGGTGGAGGGGGCAGGCTTGCAGGGTACCCTGTGGTTGGCTGATGATGCATGGAGGGGATTGTAACCATGGCAATGAAACAATATACAATAGGATGAGTGTAAAACTAATGTTCTCCCATGTAAACTATCACATAATTCACAATAAAACATTAAAAAAAAAAAAAATCCACTTAGGCTCTCAGAGGTTGTGTGCTTTGGCCAAGTCATTGGGGGCATATTCAGAAACAGACCCCAGATGTGGCCAGCAAGGCTGCCTATCTCTTTCCAGTCTCCCACAGGGCCTTAGAGGAGCAGTTACTCTTGGAACTTTCTAAAACTTAGTTTCTTCATCCAGAAAACGAGAAACTTGGATTTGATTTCTAATTGGTGCCTCCAATTCCAGGATTCCATATGATCAGGTTGCTAGATACTTAGGCTCCTGGGTCAAACACCACATTGTCAAAACCACTGCCTCTCCCCCTTCTTAGTCTGGAGGACACACACCCTCGCTTTTGAGGCTCTGCCCACAGAATCAAAGCTTTCCAGAACATTCGTGCTGTCTTGGACTTTGAAAGCACACATTTCACTTTGCTCCTTCCCAGAGTTTTGTCTCAGGCTCATTCCCAACACGGAGCCTCTGGGGAGAGTTCTGCATGGGTGGAGAAGATAAATATCCAGCCCTTAATGAACAGTGTTTTGTTTTTCCTCCAAGTCACTGTCCTGCTTTTTAGCACTAAGCAGTGAAGACAGATCAGCACCATAAGACCACTGTCTCATTAGAAGAAAGTTTTAAGAACTATTGGGCCTCCCGGGATTCCTTACCAAAGTGTGAGTGTCCCCAAGCTGAAAGAGCACTCATATTTTAGAAAGTACCTTTGGGTGGTTTGCTTTAAATGCAAATGGCCCACTCGCTTTTTCTCTACCACCATCCATCTGTCAGTGTGTTGTTCTGTTGTAGCTTGTGTTTTGCTATGATGTTAGAAGCTAGGCCAACAGTACTTCATATACCAACAAGGTCATTCAATGGCGAAAAGGTTTCAGCAGAATTTCTACACTAAGCCTGACTAAGCAAAAGGGTCTCTGAGCCCCTAGGTTGCAAAGCACACAAACTACACAGTGGTAACAGCCAAGGGCTCAAGCACTCCAACAAATATGAATTCAGTTGTATATGGGGTCGCTATGAGTGCGTCACAGCTGCCTTGCTGGCAACTAATAACAAGCAGTCTTCTCTGCTGAAACACAGGTCCAGATGTTGGGAACACTATGGAGGCTGGAGAAGAGCATGCATTCACCAAGGATGGCCAGAGGAGTGGGCACACTCCTTCCATTCAGATTCATTATGCAGCCCAGCTATGCTCTAATAATCATTTGTCAGGTTCCATCCCGCAAGTTGCGGCGTCACAACAATGGTGCCGGGATTCCTGTTCAGAGGTGTCCCGGCAGCCTCCTGAATAAAATGTGCTGCCAAACTAGGAATCGTTTAATTTCACCTTAACCCCCTCAATTGAAAGAT
The DNA here is from genome assembly GCF_000296735.1 of Chrysochloris asiatica. Lineage (NCBI taxonomy): Eukaryota > Metazoa > Chordata > Mammalia > Afrosoricida > Chrysochloridae > Chrysochloris > Chrysochloris asiatica. The sequence goes on along the minus strand of NW_006408541.1, from coordinate 21,390,917 downwards.
AAATCTAGACTAAATTCTCCTTGACTTTGGCCAGACAACTTGGGTCATTTTCCTGACTAATAAGACAGCCACATTGTGGCTGAGTCTACACGGGCCTGAGAAAGAACTGGCAATATGGAAGATTGGAAATGAGAAGCACGTCTGAAAATCTGGAAGAAGCGGGGGGGAAAAAGGCACAGAACCTAGACTGCTGATAGAACAGGTGCGTGCACAGTTAGGATTCCGCAAGCCTCTGCATAAAGCCATAATGAGATCTCTGTGCCCCCTTTCAAAACGAGAAAAGAGTCAGTTCTCAGGTTTCAAAGGTTTGAAAACCCCTTTTTCATTCCCAAATTTCCAGAGGCCCAGAGGTTACAGGGCTGAAGAACCTCTGGTTGGAGCCTCCATGTTTATCTGGTCTTTGGTAGCATAAACATTGGACTGGGAACCATAAGGTTGACAGTTCAAGACCACCAGCTGCTCAATATGAGAAACATGAAGCTTTCTACTCCCACAAAGATTTAAAGCCTCCGAAACCTTACGCAGGATCACAGCCAAGCAACAAGTGAGTTTTCTAAACCCACAAGAGTGGTGCAGTAACTGACCTCTTGCCGACTAACCTAAAGGTTGGTGGTGCACACCCACCAGCCGCTCCTCAGCAGAAGGACTTGAGTCTCTTCTGTAAACATTTGCTAATAGCAACTCTCTGGGCCAGTCTACTCTGTCCAATAGAGTTGCTTTGAATTGAAATCAACTCTTCAGCAGCAGATGTTTATTTACAATCATTGTGACTATGAACTGTTGGAGTCCTGATGTGGCACTGTGGGTTAATGTGCTGGACTGCAAAGTCAATTGAACCACAAGGTCAGCGGTTCAAGCACACCAGCCGCTTCTTTGAAACCCTATGGCAGGGTTGCTGTGGTTCGGAACCGACTTGACGGCACTTAACAACAATAACTATAAATTGTTATTGAGAAAAGACAGTAATTAGGTTCTCACCCACCGACCCCTCAGTAGTGACCATAGTAACTAAATTCTTTCTCCTGAGGGGTGGGCACTTTCTTCGGTGTTCTGTCTTTCCCTCTCAGTTTCTAGGAAAACACCTACCTTCCCAGTTTCTTCATGATCCCTGGGTCCCTCACTAAGATTCCTGGAGTCTACCACTATATTCTACAATCCACCTGAGATATCTTTAGGCCCCTTGACTATGCACAACATAAAACTAAAATAAAGTGTTAGCATGCGATATATTTAATAAGATTTGCTCTTTTTATTCTTGACTTTAAGTGCTAACCAAATGGGAAAAAAAAGGATTCTCAAAAAATACAAAAGAAGAGCACTAATGAGTCTCTATGTTACTTTGATATGGTCTTCAGTTGACCTTTTACTGTAGATATGTGGTCCTTAATTGGAGAGAAAAAAAGAGTCTCAGGAGGCTTCACAGTTCTCCTCCACAAAAAAAGATCCTAAGGGATGCATCTTCCTGTTGGAGACTGCAATCACTGAGGTGTTGAGGCCCTGTGTCATGGACAAAAATCCTACACAATGGCCCCACTCAGGATGGCTAGCCAGGGACCCTGAGGGCCCAAGGAAGTGACCTCCGGACGTCCCGGGTTCATTGGCTTTTACGAACTCACTGTTGGGCTAGCTCTGTATAATTTTCTTTGGTCCTATTATTCATTCTATGCTTCTAACTCCAGTAATTGTAGCTTCTGAGAAAATGGTTTCTTATGTGCCTCTCTTAATGCCTCCACTGTGTTGGCATTGCGTAAGGTTCTGGGAACAAATCTCTCTGAGGAACAAACTCTGGCCACCTGGCAAGCATGGCAAAACTGTTCTTTATCAAGTTATTCAGTTATGTTTGATATTAACTTAATACACAAGCCCTTGATACCCAGGGACAAATATTAAAACAAAAGCTCCTCCTAATGCCAAGGCTGTAAAAAGTTTCAAAGGCAAGTTTGCAAGGGGGCTCTGGAGACAGTCTGCCCAAGGAATTCACTCAAAGTAGATTGGCGAATTCCAGGGTATTGTTCAAGGAATAATAGTGACAGCCTTCTCAAATTGTCCCCAGGTGCAAACCATTAACCTAGGTGTCCTTCTTCCTCCTACAAGCCTAGGCCAGGTAGCTGAAACAGCTGGACTCCTTCTAGACCTTTTGAATCCTTTTCTCACCTTTAACCATTGAAGATTAGGTGCTATAGGTATGTTAATTAGCCTTGAGAAACCTCCAGTTGCTGCCTTGAGATTCGAACCTAAAAAGTAATTTATAACAATTTGCTTTAATTTCTGGAAAATTAAGGATGTTAGATTATTAAGACAACTTGCGATATATGTTTTAGAGTTTGTTCCTGTAAATTATTGTGTCCTGTTTTGAACGATTAATCACATTTCATTTCTGTACCCTGTCTTAATAATCCCCTTCTGCCTTTGTGTAAAGTCCCTCCCTGAAATAAAAAGGGGGCATAGACGGAACCCTGTGTGCATTACTGACTGTAGGGGCCACGATGCCTGTAGTCCAGGGTCTGCCTGCCAGTTTTGCATCCACTCTGGTTTCGGGGTGTCTCTTTGTCTCTCTCATCACGTCTTTGTGTCTATTCTTTTTCTATCTCTGTCACCGCCAGATCTCCCTACTTCATGAACTGAACTCCTCTGTCGAGGCAGGTCCCCGACATCTTCCACCCCAGAACTCTGGAGCTTGCCTGCTCGAGACAGGAGCAAAGAGAAGCCAGAAATCTGCAGTATCCACCACCACCTACCATTCTTCTCTGGCCTTTGATTCCAAGATGACGTCACTTTCTATCTGCTTACCTGAGGGAAAGGCCAGGGGGAGTGCTGGAGTCCTCTCTTTCCCTCACCTTCCTCACCATGAAGTCACTGGGTCTCCATGTCTACACCACCTCTCTGTTTCTAATACTACCCCTTCCTCTCATCTTGTCTCAGCCTTTACTCAGGGCCTCTGAGTATCTCAACTGGATTTCCAACCAGTCTCCCAACAGGACTTCTGGCTCCTCCTCCTAAGTGTCTCCAGATCACAAATGGGACCCAATGAGACCCTGCTTGAAAAACACAGACTAGATCCTCGTTTCCCAAGGATGAGGTTCAGACAACTGGGCATGTTGACAGGCGCCAGCATGAGCTGAAAACTTTAGATTTCATCTCCATCAATTATGGACAAGATTAAGTAGAGCTTGATGAATAAGTGGGGAGCCCTGGTGGTGCCGTTGTTAAGCACTTGGCTGCTAACCAAGTGTTTCAAACCCACCAGCTACTCTTCAGGCAGTCGCTTCCTGAGATTCATAGCCCTGGAAACCCTATGGGGCAGTTCTACTCTGTCCTGTGTGGTGCTGTGGGTTAGAATCAACTTGACAGTGACAGTGGGATTGGTTAGATTTGTTGTCGTTGTTGTTATGTGCCGTTGAGTCAGTTCCAACCCATAGCAACCCTATATAGGGTTTCCAAGGAGTAGCTGGTGAGCTTAAACTGCCGACCTTGCAGTTCAAAAGCTTTACATTTACAGTCTGGTGTATTAACCCATAGCGCCACACCAGGACTCCTGGTTAAATTCATTGGTCACCATATTCCTTGCAGACATTGCTACACACACATACATACAGAAAGTTTGATATGATAGAATCCTGGTGTGGTGCTGTGGGATGATGCGCTGGACTGCAAGGTCAGTTTGAACTTCAAGATCAGTGATTCAAATTCATCAGCGCTCCTCAGAAACCATACACAGAGTCACTATGAGTTGTAACCGACTCGACAGCACTTAGCAACAACAAATCTATGCACACTGTGTAAAATCAAACAACACATGCAAGAGAGCATAGAGGGATGGTTACTAACAAATGCCATGTGGAAAGCAACAAAAATCTACACTTAAACAAAACTGCTTCCACTTAGGGATGATCAACATGCATGTCCTGCACACAGAAATCATAAGCAGGCTGTCCCTTTGAAAATATAACGATCAATCTGTTGTTAAGCCCACAACCAGTTGCTGTATTAATCACACTCTTCTGGCAAGAAAATCCATTTCCCAATAAAGCTTGAGTGGCAGAAAAAAGGCAGAGCCAACAAGTGGGAAAAAAACTACGCTTCCAAAAGACTGAAGGAATGCTGCTCTTCTCGCTGGCTGCGTGCTGGAATATTGCTGCTGCACTAGCCGCATAAAACTACCACCACCCTGCTTAGGACTTCCATCACTGTGGTGCTCTCAGATGCTGGGCACTTTTGGCATTCTGTGCCAGTTTTGTACATTTTGAACACAAACCTCCTCTAGAAATTAAGAACTGATTCTTTAGTTCCATGTCTGGTTTCTTACTTAGAGCTAAACTTTGAACCAGAGCGCCAGAGGAGAGAGCGACCCCATGCGAGTCAGAGTGGAACTTTGCTACATGCGTAGCATTTTCAATGACTTTTGTTTTCCTCCGAAGATCTCCAGGACTTTATTCAAGGCATCTCTGGATGGAGGTGGACTTGACCACCAAGCCTTTGGATTAGCAGCCAAACAGGGTAACCATAGTTGTTTTACACATAGAAGATTATTTCTTATTCATTAAACAGTTCAGTGGCTACGTTTAGAATGCTAACATTCTACTTAAAATTTTCAGTGAAACTGACTTGAAGTTTTATTTTCCCTCTGGTACTTTCATCATTCCATTTGTTACAAGAGAGCAGAAATTTGGCACTAAATTTCATAAACCGGCAATGGTGGTTTTCCCTACTGTATATCTCTCTGGAACTCCTTATACAAGAAAGGGATTATCAATTCAATGTCTGGGCTTCATGGTTTAAAAGGAAGAGGACGTTTCTCCTACTATTTCAATTTCTTCAGCATTAACTGTTCTAGTTGAGTTTTCCATTGATTAATTGGCCAACTTTGAAACTGGCATTTCTTATTTTTCCATAAATTCATTCATTTCACATTCACAGGTTTTCGTATCCATTTGCATGCATTCAGCCACCCAAGTTGTAGTAATGTCTCATTTGTTTCTAGGTCTGCAGTGATTTCGTATGTACCTTTGCTCTTCTCATTCCTTGGATTAGTAGCCTTATTAGACACTTAGCCATCTTTCTATTCTTTTCGAAAAACGGACACTCAAGTTTTCCAATCATGAATACTTTTTCATCACTATTGTGTTGATTTCTATTCTTTCTTTATGAGTTCAACCTTTCTTGTTTCATTGGGTCTGAGAATATGACCTGAACAATGTCAATTATTTAAAAATGTGAAATTGATTTTCTAGCCTAGAACAAGACCCATTTTTATGAAAACTCCATGTGTACTCAAAAATAATAAACATTCAGTATTTTCTGGGTATAAGCTTATTAGGCATGTTATTCCAATCTTTTATATTCTTGCTTATTTTTATCTGTTTGATCTGTTTCCAAGAAGAGCATAATAAAAACTCTACCTACAATGGTAGATGTTATCTATTTGTTACTATAATTCTTTCAATTATTTCTTTATATAGCTTGAGGCTGTGTTGTAAGTTATATTTGCTCATGACGATTATATTTTCTTGGAATGTTATGGCGTTTCTAGTGTCCTCCCTTTTTCTCTCTTTTGATGTTTTTCACCTCAAATTCTATTTCATCTGATATTGAAATTGCTAGCCTAGTGTCATTTTGGTTATTTTCCTGGAATGCCATTTTTATCCCTTTATTTCCAACCTTATTCTGTGCTTTTGTTTACACGAGTCTCCTAAAAGCACATATTGTTGGATCATTTTTTAAATCCACTCTAAGAGTCTCTGTGTGGTGATCACTGTTTTTAACCCATTGCGGTATAATCACTGATCCTACCAATAGGAGTTTTTCCTCCTTTGTGGTGTGTCCTATTCACCATGCATTTCTATTCTCTACCTTCCTATCTTCTCCTGAATAGATCAAAATGCCCACTCCCCACTGTACTAGTTTACATTAAGGAGTGTAGTGGATTATGAACTGGGATGCTAACAACAAGGTCAGCAATTCGAATCTACCAGTCACTCCAAGAGAGAAAGATGAGGCTTTCTGCTCCCATAAAGATATACAGCCTCAGAAACCCTATACACGGTCACTACGAATTGGAACCAGCTCAAAGACTCACAGCCACGCCCACCAACCAACCATTCAAAGAATAAACTCCTTGATTTATCTGTTGGACTCCTGGTGTGGCACTACAGGATAAGTACTAGACTGCAAACTACAAGGTCAGTGACTCAAACCCCCCAGCTGCTCCTCGGAAACCCTGTACAAGGTCACTATGAGTTAGAACTGACTCAAAGGTACTTAACAACAATAGCAGTTGAAGTTATAAATTGTATTTTGATCCTTTTTGTGGTTGTCCCTTAATTAAATAAGATCAAACTTTGTGTTTATTTTTCATATCAATATCTAAAGCTCATCCATGATGAAGAGCTCTGGTGGCACAATGGTTAAGCATTCAACTGCTAATCAAAAAGTCAGCAGTTCGAACCCACCAGTCACTATATAGGACAAAAGATACGCCAATCTGCTCTCATACAGATTTACAGCCAAGGAAACCCTCGGGGGCAGTCCTACTCGGCCCAGAGCGTTACTTTGAATGGGAAAGGACTGATCACACACAATAACAACAACATCCACAGGAAGCCCTCCCCACACTGAGGCAGGACACTTGTACTGTTTCCCTACCTCTGAGTTTTCACGTGTTCTCACACACAAGTCACCTTTCAAGTTTGTGTTGTCTGGAAATTAAGTACCAGATTAGTTAACGGTTAGCAGCCCCTCACCCTGGTTTTTTCTGGTGCATCCAAAACCCAGAGCAGAGGAAGCAGCTAGTAGACCATGCTTCCTTTATCCACACTGATAGAAATCAGAATCTTCTCTCCTCCTTATCGATTATTGTTTGTTGGTTGGTTGGTGTGTCTATGAAAATGACTTCTGTCTTTACTGGGATGTAATTTGCATACATAAAATCCATGTTTTCACTGTAAAATACAATATTATTATATTTTCAAAAGTTGTGCCATCATCAACATAATCCAGTTGTAAAACATTCCCATCACCCTAGGGATAAGCCCTATCCCCACTTCCAGCCTCAGATAATCATTAATCTACTTTCTGGTTCCAAAGAGTTGCTTTTTCTGGACATTTCAAATACATAGAATCATAAATCTACAGTCTTTTCTGTCTGGCTTCTTTCACTCAGCATACGTTTTCAGGTTCATCCATGTTGTTGAATATATTGGCACATTTTATGTTGTTGTTGAACAACATGGTATTGTATGGATAAATGATTTGATTATCCATTTATCAATTAATGTTCCCATTTGAATTGTTTCTACTTTCATATACAAGTCTTTCTGTGGACATAGGCCTGCATTTTTCTTGAGTAGATAAACCAGAAGCCGAATTGCAGGGTGTGGTGCTATAGGCTAAGCTAAATCGGCAGTTGAAACCCACCCAGCTGCTCCTCAGAAACCCTAGACAGAATCAGAATCACTATGAGTCAGAACAACAAGAATAGCATGGTAAATTTATGTTTACATTTTTCTAAGGAATGGCCCAACTGTTTTTTCAAATAAGTTTTACCATTTTCCATACTCACACCTCATGTATAATGGTTCCAACTTCTCCACATCCTTGCCAACACTTGTTCTAAATCTGTCTTTTCATTATATCCATTTTAGTGGGTACATTTATTATTTTTATAATCAGAAGAAAATACACCATCTCCTCACTTATCAACTATCTCATAATCACCATTATCTCTTTATCACTATCTTGTTACACTATAATTTGCATTTATGATGACTGTAAAAAGTCTCCTATCGATGTGTCGGGTGGTAATAAATGTCATCCATGCCAAGGTGTGAGGTGAGAGTAACAGCAGCTATGATGGTTACCATGGTTACTTGTAGATTTGGTTGGGTCGTGATTTCCATTGGTTTAACAACCAAGTAACTAAGTAGTCATCTTCCAGTTTGTGAACTGATGTGGTCATCCTCTAGTTTTACATAACCAATTTTCACAAAGTGGCTGGGTTTTTGGAACCTAACCATTTCAGTAAGTGAGGAATAGATGTAAGTACTTAGATCAGCATATAAAATTTTTGTATGGACACTAAGGTCTTTACTGCATTAATGGAAAAAAGAAAAACCATGAATAGAATATATGACACCAAAATAATAACTACCCATACAGCTTCCTGTGGATGTTTGTTGGTGGTCAACCAACAAAAACCCACCCACATTATGGATGGTGCTTCTTTCTTACTTTCTGTAGCTTTCTTTTTGACAAGGAACAGGCAATTACTTTTGTAATGGGAAAAAAAATTAAATTTCATATTATAGCATGATAGTTCAAGATGTTTTGCAGCTACTGTAATCTTATTTTATCTACCTTATCATTGGAGTCTTAGTGTGGTGCTATAGCATAGGTACTGGACTGTTAACCACAAGGTCAGCAGTTCAAACTCACCAGCTGCTCCTTAGAAACCCTGTGCAGGGTTGCTATGAGGCAGAACCAACTCAACAACAGCAGCAGTAGCATTTATCAACAGTGATAACTAGATATCAAAGTTCATAAACATTCCATTCCTTTACACGCATCCTGTGATTCTTCAGGCCCAACCAGCCCCACAGTTGTGTATTGTATCAAAGTCTGCAAGGCACACAGTGCTCAAGTCATTCTGTGTTTAGCTAGTCATTCCAAAGGCCACTTCGTCTTTTATAACTGTAAGCGGCATTGGCTAGCACATAAACTGGAAATCTTGCAGAAAATCTTTTCCATTCATCCAGCAAGGATTGAGCACCAACTATGTGTAAGGCTCTTTTCCCTCAAGCCTACAGTCTAATAATAAACCATGCACCCAAAGCATAGGGTGCTGACAGTCTCCAAGGGCATACACACACAGGGGGTATGTGGGAGTTGGGAAAGAGATTTTTTTTCCAACTGGGAAATCAAAGACTTTTAAGAACAAGTCACCAGAGCCCTGAGCTTTAGGTTGATTATGGATCTAGAACCAGCGGTATTTCTACTCAAGACAGGTATCGAGGGGGGAAATGCAATGAAAGAGTCCCTTGTTTCCTGGACCCAGCTGCCCTTCAAATGTCTCTCCTGCCCATTCCTCTAGATCACCACCAACTCCCCCTTGCTCCCTCCAGGTACCCCCAAATGGTCATTACTTGTTGTGGCTGTTAACGGCCATCGAATCACCCCTTACTCCTAACAACCCATGAAACCAAATGATGCCTAGCCCCTCACTACCCTGTGATCAGCTACGGGTCTGACCCTTGTCATCCAGAGGGTTTTTGTTGGTCGACCACCAGGCCTTTTTCCCCCTGGTCCATCTTAGTTTAGAAGCTCCATTTGAAGTGTGTTCAGCACCTATAGCAACACATAAGCCTCCAGTGACTGAGGAGGATGGCTACGTTCCAGGTGTGTTGTTGGGGTGGCCTTGCCCATAGAAGGGGTAAATCCTACCACAAAACCACTACTGCCCCCACACAAAGGTTTTGAATGGGTGCCTCAGACAACTGTCAGCCCACATGTAGCCAAGAGGCACGCTCGGATTCAACCTGTCCCAAATGAGAAACAAACCAAAAAGTCCTAACCAGAGTTTTGTTCATTCAACACCATGACTCAGCACTTGTAGACCCTACATCCTGTTAAGGATGCAACAGTTTATCAATGCATCACTAAATGGCATATGATATGCCACCATTTCATGTCATAAATGACATTTTGTTGAATGCTTTCAGAAATGGCTTTCACATCAAGAGGCAGAGCAAAACCTTCAACTAGAGAGGGGCTGTGTTATTTGGCCTGATGAATAATTTCCACTCAGTAATAGGGAGTCATCCAAACCACCAAGTGTGAATTACTAATTTTCAAAAGACCAAAAGAATAATAAAGTACATTCAACCTTAAAACCATTCTGAACATAATCTTGCTTTGAGGGTTCAGAAATGCTGGAAACACTTTAAATGTGTAAATAAGAACCACAATTCTAGGTGGCCACATGGATACAAGTTATTCAATAGAATCCAGCAGCCTTAGAGTTTACTAATCCTTCTGTTCTAAGATTAACAGACTTGTTCTCCTAATAGTAAATGGAGGTAAATGGCACCCGACCTGGGCAGAGGAGATAAACCTATCAAGGAGTCTGACAGCTACTGTGTGCCACTGAATCGGTTCTGACTCATAGTAACCCTGTATAGAGTTTCTGAAGCTATACATTTCTATAGGAACATAAAGCCTCATGTTTCTCCCAGAGAGAAGTTGGATTTGAACTTCTGGCCTTGCAGTTAGTAGTCCAACGCATAACCAACTACACTGTCAAGGCCCCTTAAGAAATGTAACTGATTTTATTTTAGTTTTTCCAGGTTTATTGTGCACAGTAAAATCCATCCTTTGTAGGTATACAGTTTTATGAATTCTGACAAACTCTTCTAAATTATGACCACAATCAAAATACAGAATATTTCCATGACCTCTAAAGTCCACTCAGGGCCCCTTGTTGTTGTTGTTATGTACCATGGAGTCTTTTCCAACTCATAGTGACCCTGTACAGGGTTTCTGAAGCCTCATCTTTCTCCTGCGGAACAGCTGGTAGTTTCGAACTGCTGACCTTAAGGTTCGCAACCTGACTTGTAACCACTATGCTACCAGAGTTCCTTAGTTAGCCCTTAATCCCTTCTCTCAGTCCTTGGCAAACAGTGATCTATTTCCTGTCCCGATAAGTCTGTCTTTTCCAGAATGTCATACGAATAGAATCAGACAGCACACAGTCATGTGACTCTAACTTCATCTTCTTAAGAGTTCTCCACATCATTGTGCTGGTTTTCTTCCTTCACTCAACCAGAATGTGAACATAGAAATGGACACTGGTTCCCTCACGTCACAGTTTCTGAGTGGTGAACATGGTTCAAGTACTTGGCTGTCACCCTAACTGAGAGTTCTATCCTGAAGTGCCATAGAAAAAAGGCCTGGCGATCTGCTTCCAAAAAGATCAGTCCTTTAAAAATCCACTGGGGCACAGCTCTACTCTGACACAACCAGAATCACCATGAGTCCCAGGCACTCAAGCTCAACTGGTTTTTCAGGGGGTTTTGTTTTGTTTTTGTCTTTTGCCTCACTTTAGGCTCTAAATCTCTGTTGAAAACACTGTGAAATGGTTTTTCATGGGATCTTCAGAGGGGTTGGCCTTTCTTCTTCATATGTTGAAAATAGGGCAAATCTTTACCTTTTGAGAAGGGTGCAATATTTTCAAAAGAGCAAGTGTCTCTAAACCAGGAGTTTTTCTCAAGGACACAACCTCTGGTGTATGGAACTTGGTACTCCATCACTGGGTACCAGGGAAGGTGTTAGGTTGGGGTGTGTGTGTGTGGGGGGGGGGGTAATAAAACCTGTTCCTGAAAACCACCTGAGCTGAGATATGACAAGGGATAACTTGGATCATACCAGTTTAGGTAAAAAAATAGAACAATTACACTGGGCACATTTCTCAAGTACTGACAGATGGTTTTATTTTGTTTTGTTTTGCTTTGCTTTTGTTTTAGAGAATGTGTGGTTGTGTTTTAAACAGGCTCTGAAGGAATTTCCAAAAGTAGAACTTCCAAAAGTGCTCTGGGTAGCGTTTTTTGAATAAGCCCGAGGTCGCTCTTTTGAAGGGTGTATGCACTGTGATAAATAAGGCAGTCAGGATAGGCCGCTCAGGTGGGTTCTCAGTGTCTTTTCACCAGGTTACTAGACAGAGACATTGAAGCTTCATAAAGCCAAGTGCGTCCCCTCACCACCCATCCATACATCTCATTCTAGAGCCTTAGTTTTCAGCACCACCTCATATTCACTCCTGCTCCTGTTTATTCTACAAATGTTGACAGAGCACCCCTGTGTGACTGCACCATGCCAAAATGCACCCAACCACCTCTTCCTCCAAAAGCAGCAATGGACTCTGTCCCAGGCTAAAACAGGAGAAGTGACTTTAAAAGACACTTAACAATCTTCTGGAGTCCTGGTGTGGCTTTATGGGTTAATGCACTGGACTGCAAAGTCATTTGAATCCCAAGGTTAGCAGATCAAACTTACCAGTTGCTTCTCAGAAACACTAAGGAGCTCTGGTAGCGTAGGTGGTTACAAATCGGGCTGTGAACTGCAAGGTCAGCAGTTCGAAACTACCAGCAGTTCCGCGGGAGAAAGATGAGGCATTCTGCTCCCGTAAAGATGTACAGCCTCAGAAACCGTGTGCAGGGACGCTATGATGGGAACCGACTCCATTGCACTTAACAAGAACAACAACTCAGAAACACTATATAAGGTCGCTATGGGCCGGAACCAACTCAATAGCACTTAACAACAACAACAATCTTCTAAAAAGAACTTGAGCTTCTACAGTGAGGATTCCCACCCCAGAATATGCTTTTCTTTGGTCTAGCATGAGGGAAGTGGAGTGGTATAATGTGCCTGCATTTTAGTCTGTATATATGTACTTGTCCAGGTAAGACTACCCAGCAATTCAGCTTATGTCCTGCCAACAGCCCAGACTCTAGTGCTTTCTATCCATCACCCCAGTACTACATTCCTAAAACAAATGAACAACCAACATCATCAGCAATTGAGGAAGAAAAGCAAGACAAAATGAAGAGCTGGGTTGATCTAACACAACTGACCCCCAAGGGAAACAGAGATAATCCAAAAATAGATCAGAACTTTCACAGAATCCTTAATACCTTCAAAAGGAACAAGGAAACAAGAAACAAGGAAAGGTTGTTACCTTTTTAAAAAGCAATCAGAGAACCAAATGAAGTGAGTTTGTAGAAATTAAGAACATGCCTACTAAAACAAAACACTCAATAGAAAAACAAGAAGAAAAGGCTAAGGAAATCGCTCAGAATATCAAACAAAGGAATAAAAAGTTATGAGATAATGGAAATCAACCCATGAAACAAAGATCCATCTACTAGGAATTCCAAGAGAAATAACATAGAAAGTGAAGAGGAGAAAATAATCATAAAATAATTTAAACTAAATTTCACAGAATTGAAGAAAGAAATAATATTGAAAGAACCCACTAGAAGTCAAACAGGATTTAGAAAATACCAGAAAAAGAACATCCTCACATTTTTCAGGGAGTTGTAAGTTGTGGGGAGAGAGGTAGGACAAAATGAAACAGATTATCGGTAAAGGAATGAGGATTTGAAGTGTTGAGCTTATTAGCAATATTCTACATTAGAAAACACCTGAACAGGTTTTAAAGTGTCAAAGAGAAAATGATTTTGAAGGTGTATTTCTAGATTTATGCATGCATACACACACACTGTACAGGGTTTCTGAGGCAGTAAATCTTTACGGGAGCAGAAAGCCTCATCCTTCTCCAACGGAGTGACTGGTAGATTTGAACCACTGAACTTACGAAGTGAAGAAAAAAAAATTGTTCTCAAACCTCAAAAACAAAACATTTGTCATATAGCCATCCTTTTATGTTGTTGTTCTTAAGTCCTGTCAAGCCAGTTTTGACTCAGCAATTCTGTATAAGGTTTCTGAGGCTGTAATTATTTGTGTGAGAAGAAAGCCTCATACTGGTGAGCTTGAACTGACAACCTTGCGGTTATCCTACAGAGTCATGGTGCTCCCATCCTTTTATGAGGGGATTCCAAATACTTCATGGACAACTGGAATGAAAAGATAATGAGATTTTTTTCCATGAATTTTTTGAAGTCCCCTCATAGTAAAATTTAGTTAGAAATATACTGAAACATATCATATAAAAAGGGATTTTTAAAAACTAAGTCAAAATAGAGTCTGGAAAAGGAAGAATTCCAAGAGAGTAAGACCCAGGAAGCCAGGGAAGACCACAGAGTGGCAGGTGTGCCAGAGAGGTAGTAGTAGCTCGATATCAGAGCACTTCACAAAGAATGTGATTGAACATCTGGAAGAGATTATTGATGCAACAAAAACAGCATATGCTTCCTCCAGCAAGATGAAAAATGAGAGACAGTTAGAAAACAAAAAGTTGCACAAGAAAGTAAAATCCCAATATAATCAAAGCATAACGCACCATGATTCCAGCCACTGATGGAATGGAAGAGATAGTAATTTCATCTGACCTTGTCCTTGGAATGCTGAGGAGGCACAGATCTAAAGGCAGAGGTTACATGCAGCTGTAGGCCAGGTTCTCCCCAAAAGCAAAGCATGAGACAAGGGAGTGAGGGAAGGTCATTTACTTGAGGAGAGAACCCAGGTGAAAGGAGGAAGAGTAGTTGTTGCTTTTGAACTGATTTCAACTCACAGCATCCTCCCTATGTGATGTCCCATGGGGTTTTCTAGGCTGCCGGGAAAGACCTCTTTAAAGTGTTAAAGAGTTATTATGTCACTTTGAGGACTAAGGTGCACCTGATCCAAGCCATAGTATTTTCGGTAACCTTATATGCATGGGATAGTTGGACAGTGAATAAAGAAGACTGTGGAAGAACTGATGTATTTGAGTATTGGATAAGAATATTGAAAAGGACCATGGACTCCAAGAAGAACAATAGAACAATGAAGTCTGTCTTAGAAGAAATACAGCCAGAATGTTCCTTAGAAGCAAGGATGGTGAGACTTTGTCTCTAGTACTTTGGACATGTTGTCATGAAGAATTAGTCCCTGAAGAAGGACATCATGCTTGGTAAAGTGGAGAGTCTGCAAAAAAGAGAAAGACCCTCAATGAGATGAATTCACACAGTGGCAATAACAATGTACTCAAACATATAAAACATCTGAGCACCTAATAACAACTACACAACAATCGTTGTAGAAGCACATCTCCATGTAAGAGCTGAGTGGGTTTCAACCGCCAACCTTACACTTATCAACCAAGCACTGAGCCGTTGTACTACCAGGGTTCCTTGACTGATGTAGAGGACAGGAGAAAATAGAACAAGGAATAAGGAAGCAGAACAAGGAATAAGGAAGTAGAACAAGGAAGGAGGAAGTAGAACAAGGAAGGAGGAAGTCGAACAAGGAAGGAGGAAGTCAAACAAGGAAGGAGGAAGCAGAACAAGGAATAAGGAAGTAGAACAAGGAAGGAGGAAGTAGAACAAGGAAGGAGGAAGTCAAACAAGGAAGGAGGAAGTCGAACAAGGAAGGAGGAAGCAGAACAAGGAAGGAGGAAGCAGAACAAGGCAGGCACCAGGATCAATCTAAAGATCCACTATGGAATTGTTCACCACTCTGGGCAACTGGAATTCCATTCCATTGAGGCTTCTGAGAATTCTCTGTGTAGGGGGTGGTAGAGAGTCTTGTTCACACACTGACTGCAGTACCCCATTGATCAAGGGCTGTCCGTGGACCTAGCATTTCCAACTGTGTGCACACATCAGAATAGCAGGTTTCCCAGGTGCCAGTAGCAGGGACGTTCCAAATAAGAAATATGGCGTATATTCTTTAGAATTATATTTTTCACATGCATGAAATATTTTATAATACAAACAAAATACCATGTACTCGCCAGCACCGCTCACCAAATAATTTAGTCTCTCAACTTTTCAACTATATACTTTTTGCCTTTCATAATTGAGTTGTTGTTGTAGTTGCTGTGTGCCATCAAGTCAATTCCAACTCATAACTACCCTAATAGGGCAGAGCAGAACTACCCCATAGGGATGAATCATCACTGGAGCAGATTAATAGGTCCTTTCTCCCTGGAGGGACTGGAGGGTTCAAACTGTTAAGTTTTTGTAGTTGAGTAAAACTATGGGCACTTGGTGTGGTACTGGAGGGTAAGCACTGGCCTGCTAACCTCAAGGTTGGTGGTTCAAACTCACCTGCTGTTCCTCAGAAACTTTATGCAGGGTCACGATGAGTCAGAACTGACTCGAAAGCATTTAACAACAAAAGGACCATGTAACTAGCTCTGACCAAGAAATTGATGCAAAAGTGATATGTCACATCCATGTCAGAATATTCAAATGCTAATGGAAGACATTCCAGAGATGTCAACAGTAACATTATAAAAAGAATTGCCCCATCACTAGAGATCTCAAAGCAAAGAGAACCCACAGACTACCACAGTGGTCCCTACTAGACTGAGTGTGAAAGAGAAATAAACCTTTGTTGTTGAAAGCTCAGGAAATTTGGGGGTTGTTTGTTACTGCAGCTAATCTAGCCTATCCTGACTAAAACAATGAAGAAATGTTTTATAATGCTGTTGGGGAAAACCAGCTTATAAAACTTTACACACACATTATGACTACACTGTACACGAAAAAGAAAACCTAAAGAAGTGAGAACTACACAGCAAGTGCAACAGTGTGTTGGCTAACAGAATTCCAAGAAAACGTCATTCCTACATTTTCTCTTTTTAAATTTTATATAATGTAAAATGAGCATGTATTATCTGTGAAAATAAATGATAAGAGAAACACTCGAGTGAGGAAGAGTGCCAAATGTAGAGAAAAAGATAGGTGGGCATCATATTTTTAACTCTGTGTACATTTTGAAAACTAAATTCCTGTACCTTCTCCACATCAAAACTATGCAAATCCTTTGGCAGATATGAAGGCAGGTGGATCCTAAATACATAAAGATTTACTTGGGCTTTATAATTTGCATATTTTTAGAATCTCTCAAAATTTCAAAAAATTTTCCAGGCCAGGGTCAATTTTTATCCCCTATTTCCAAGTCTCATAAAAAATTGTATGACTTGTGCTACTAGCGCTTATTTTTCTAAAAGAGAAAGGAATTTTAGACAATTCTATTTCTAGAATTTAACACCGAGAATGGTACACACTCATAGCAAGGCAGGTCAGTTTTTTAAAAAGAATTTTCAGTCAATTCTAGGACTGGTTTCCCAGCATCTTTGATGTTTCCCTAATCCGTTTTCCAACTAGCAGCCAGAACATTCTTTAGGAAGTTAAATTGGGCCATGTAACCTCCCTGCTCCAATGGCTTCCCAGTGCCTTTCAGTCTGAGGTCTACCTCCTGCCCATGGCCTGGGAGGCCCACGTGATTGTTCAACTCCTCCCCCGGCCATCAGACTTCCGCCATGATGAAACTTCTGTCAGCACTCACATATTCTTCCACCTCAGGGCTCCCTGCTTGCTGTTCCCTCCTCCTCCTCCTCCTTCAAGAATCAGCCAAAATGTAACTTCCTCAGAGAAGCTTTCTTCAACCAACACTGCCCAAAATAAGTCTCACCACCCTCATTCCCTCCATCATTCTTTCCTTCAGATAAGGCACCCCAATCTCATTCCTTTTGTCTATTTATCTGTGTGAGTGTTTACTGGCCAACTTCTCTGCTATAACATAAACTCTGTGAGCATCCAATTTGGTCCTTTCATTGTTGTATTTCCAGCATCTGGACACCAGCCAAATATATAGTCCAGTTGTAGTCAAGTCAACTCCGATTCATGACAACCCCACATGTGTCTGAGAGTAGATTACCAGGTTTTTCTTCCGAGAAGCCTCTATGTGGACTCAAACCTCCAACCTTTCAAGTAGTGGTTTACAGTCAAGTGTTTACCCTACAGAGCCACTGTGCTCCCTAATATGTGCAGTATACATAATAATAATCACAAGGTCAGCAGTTCAAGCTCATCAGCTGCTCCTTGGAAACCCTATACAGGGTCGCTATGGGTTGGAACTGACTCAATAGCACATAACAATAATAAATAACATATAATAATAATACATATATATGTGTGTACAAGTAGCTTTGGTAGTGTACTAGTAAGGAGTCAGGCTGCTAACTTCAGGGTCGGCAGTTTGAAACTACCAGCTGTTCCCCAGGAGAAAGATGAGGATTTCTGCTCCCGTAAAGATTTACAGCCTCGGAAACCCTGTACAGGGTTGCTATGAGTCAGAATCAACTTCACAGCACATAACCACCACCAACATATATGTGTATGTATATATTCATGGGTAAAACAAAACCAAACCCATTGGTGGTGGTAGTGAATATGTGCCGTGGAGTCGGTTCCACTCATAGCAACCCTGTACAGGATTTCCGAGGCTGTAAATCTTGATCAGAACAGAAACCTTCATCTTTCTCCCATGGAACAGCTGATAGTTTCAAACTGCTGACCTTAAGGTTCGCAGTCCGATTTGTAACCACTACGTTATCAGAGCTCCTTATGTTTGTATTCATGGGTAAAACAAAACAAAACCCATGACCATCCATCAAGTCAATTCTGACTCATAGCAACCCTCTACACAGAGTCGAACTTTCCCATAGTGTTTCCAGGCTGTAAATCTTTTTGGAAGCAGACTGCTGCATCTTTCTCCTGCCGAGTCGGTTCAGCTAGCTGAGCACTTAACCACACTGTGCCATCAGGGTACATGCATAAATATGTGTATGTAATCATTGCTTTGTTGTTGTTACGTGCTATGGAGTCAGTTCCAACTCACAATGACCCTGCATAGTGTTTCTGAGGAATGGCTGGTGGGTCTGAACTGCCAACTTGTGGTTAACAGTCTAGTGTTTGTCCTACAGTACCCCACCCAGACCCCATAAGTGCTTAGTAAGTGTCACATGAATGACTAGAGATGAGTAAGAGTGCCCAGCTGTGAAAGTAACTGATAGGGCAGTGTACAGAGTACAAAGGATGGAGAACGAGAGTGATAGGAGCAGATCTTCAGGGAGATTTCCAAGGCAGGGGGAGTGTTCGAACTGAGTTTCAAAGGAGACTCGGGAAGGAAGGTCCTGCCAGATAGATGTGGAATACTTCAGCAGCCACAGAACAGGGCGGGTGTGGGGAGGGCTCAGAGGGCTGGGGAGTTCAGAAAGACTCTCTCCTCAGGACTTCGGAGAGCGCTCTGCCTCACTTGGGACTGGTCCTGGGCACCTTGCATGCCCGGTCCTGAGTTCTGCATGCTGGGTGACCTGGCACCAAGCACTTTCACACCTAGTGATACCTTCTCCTTTTACCCTGTCACCTGCCATTAGGAATTTCCCCCACCAGCTCTAAGAGGTAAATCACTATGATGATTTTTTCGCTTTTCAGCTGAGAACTGAAGAGCGCAGAGGTTGAGTGACCATCAGAGGCTACAGCTGAATAGGAATTCGAATTCAGCACCTGTGGTTTCCTGGTTTGCTTCCACCTAGGAAATTCTCCCTGCCTCCTGGCTGTGTGTCTCTCCCTGCTCTCCCTCCAGAGCTATTTGTCCCTTTAGATTGAAGACTGTTCACGCCCTGCCTTCAGACAGGGCACAGCTCCCTCTCTTTTGGATCTCTGCAAGACAAGGACTGTAAACTCCTTCCCATTAAACAGCAGGTGAGGAGGGGCCGGGATATACTTAGAGGGGCCACACAGAAGAGGTCCATGGGGGCAGCCTCTAGTGGAACCCCATTCTGTCAGCTGGACCCCTCCTCCCAGGAGCTCTGGATAGAGGGTCTTCCTGTGCCTAGAGCCATTCCCACCCCCAGCTATAGCTCAGCCTGTGTACCTACAGAAGCAGGACTGTGCCTGCTCAGAATACTAACAGGCCCTTCCAGATTCCAGAGAAGGCCAGACAGCCCCTCACACCACTCTCCCCTCCCTGAGGGGCCGCTGGAGGGGTTGCCATCAGTGCCTCCAGCCCATCCTTCCATGGCCCCTGCTCCCCCAGGACATGGGCGGGCACAGGCTGGCTGATGGAAGGGCTGGAGGCCCAGGTTCCCCTCCTAGACACCATAAATCAGTAGCTGTGGCTTCACAGCTCCCAGAAACCCAGCACACAGGCAAGCGACCGCAGGAGTGAAGGCCAGAGGTAAATTTGGGGGAGATTAGATTCAAAAGGAAAAGCTTCCAAACATCACCAGAGGCGTCAGCAACCATCAATCCGCGTGCAGAGGGGCACACAAAGGACCAGACTAAGCGGGGTTTCTTTAGGATGCTGAGGCACACTGACCTGCAGAAGGACATCCATGCAGCCAAAAGTGTTCCTGGGTCCCAAGTTAAGGGAACCACGAAGGGGAGTCTTGAGACAGGGTACATGTGGCAATGACTAGGGCAGGAACTATGAGGTCAGAAAAAGTGAGTGTCCCACCACAGCTCTGCTGCAGTCCAGTTCCCAGACTTAACCCTCGCTTCCTTCACTTGGACAATGGGGTTAAACCGCAGAGCGCACCACTCCAAAAGTTGATGATGACATAAGAGAGAAACGAACAGCTGCAGAGAATTAATAAGCACTCTCTGCCAGGCACTTCTTGTTCTTCCAATCCTTAGGACAATTCAACGAAAAAATAAATGCAACCATCCTGGCACAGAGAGGCTGAGTAACTTATCCAGAATCACACAGCAAGTCCTCTATGGTGCTGAGATCCAAATGCAGACAACCAGGCCCTTCTGAGTGCATAAACATGGCGCTCCACTGACACTCAGATTTTGAGAACAGAGGGATTCTTTCCCCAGCATTCATTTCAAAGAGCGAGACACCTAAGTCCAGGGGGCAAGGGAATATAGCTGGGGCGCACAGCCAGGCAGTGACAGACAGGACAGCTAAGCCACAGCTACTTAGAACACAAAGCACGGTGCCTTTGTGATTGGAAGTGTCTTCTGTGTGGCTTTGACAGCCCAAAATGTCTCTTCTTAACTGGAAAATTAGCTCACATTAATATGCATGTAAAATGCAGATGTGGTGAAGTGCCCCAGACTTCCACAGACAAGATGACCTCCAGGCTGTGCCTCGCAGGCCTAAGGAGCATGATGACAAAGTGACATTTGCAACATGATCAGGCTCAGTCTCCTGTCATCTGCAGTTGTTGCTTCTTTGGGGCAGTTCACTCAGAGCAACACCACATGAGAGTCAAAGACACAGGCCCTGGAGTCACACTGCTGGGTGATCTTGACCTAGTCACTCAGTCTCTCCGTGTCTGTTTCCTCATCTGGAATGGACATTGTTGCTGTTTGCTGCCCTCGAATCAGCTCATGGCAGCCCTGTGCACAACAGGACGGGGCTGCTGTGATTCATGGGGTTTTCATTGGTTGATTTTTCAGAAGTAGATCTCCAGGACTTTCTTCCTAGTTTGTCTTAAGCTAGATACTTCAATGCAACATGCAAGTCACCAATGACAGATGGTTGTTGGTGAATGAGGTGTGTTGTTGCTGTTAAGTGACATTGAGCCAGGTTTGACTCACAGCAACCCTGTACAGGGTTTACAAGGAGCCTCTGGTGAGTTTGAACTGCTGACCTTGCGGTCCAGTGCTTTATCCAACAGCACCACACCAGGACTCTGAATGAAGTGAACTGGCTAGGAATTGAACCCGAATCCACCAGTTATCCACCACTGCTCCCAATGGAGATGATATTTGTTCCTAAGACACAGTCATTGTTCTTCCTTTATGTTGTTGTGTGGTGCCAAGTCGGTTCCGAGTCATAGAAACCCTGTATAGGGTTTCCAAGGCTTTAAATCTTTGCGGCAGCAGAAAGCATCCTCTCTCTACCATGGAGCTACTAGTAGATTCAAACCACCGGCCCTGTGGTTAACAGCCCAATGCATAACCCACTATGCCACGAGGGTCCCCTCTTACTTTATGTCATTGTTGTTGTTGTTAACTGCCATCGAGTCATTTCTGATTCACAGCAACCCTATATATAGGTTTTCCAAGGAGCAGCTGGTGGATTTGAACCACCAACCTCCTTGCAATTAGCCATCCAGTGCTTATCCTACAGAGCACCTTGGAGGTTGCAAGGTAAGCATTTGTGAACTAGAAAGCTCTTGGCGATCTGTCAAACCTGCTCTTCAAAGAGGTGAGTCTTTTTTTGAGCACTTTCTTACCCTGTACGGCAACAGTCTTCAAAGATTGCACTGAAGAACCAATGCCTGCCCCTAACTGGACAAAACTGTCCTTCCAAGGATAAAGAGTTGACTGATTGCTGCTGGGATTTGACCTCATAGCTTGAAGCAAGCCAAATGATACATTTAAGGGGGAAAAAAATTACTTCTAGGATCAATGCTAAGCCCAGCAACCATCTACAAAGGCCATGTTTTAAGTATCTGCACTCTGGAAGCCTGGGTTTAGCTGCACATTAGACACTCAGTAATTGCATATCCAGCTTCCTCAGATTTTAAGTGTTTCATATTTTGATGTCTGTCACTTACCCAGCAGCATTCCTATAGTGTGAACTGACTTCATTTGTTCTGACAGATACTTTTCTCACCATCCCTTAATATTCAGCCCTGTAGTATTCTTGCCGGGCTGGACTCTGGGATACATAGGATATATACACCAGCCTTGTGAAGAAAGATCCCTGAGTCAAACAGAGCAAACCTTCTCTGTGTGGTCTCCTGGCCATTTCTGTCTTGGATGAAGGCAGTGTGACAGTACTCTTGTCCCCTCCTTCCCCTGCCTGCCCCCTCCCCACATACTCCTGATGAGTCTTTGTACCATGGGCAAGGGCTTATGGATCAATCCTCTATACCGCAGAAGCAAAAATAAATAATAATGATTTTTGAGAAGTAGGTGCTTACTGATAGAGGCCTTGCCTTCCATGCAGGAGCTCTGGTAGCATAGTGGTTACAGAGTCGGGCTGCTAGCCTCAAGGTCAGCAGTTTGAAACTACCAGCTGCAATGTGGGAGGAAGATGAGGCTTTCTGCTCTCATAAATATTTACAGTCTCAGAAACAGGGTCGCTATGAGTTGGAACCTACTCCACGGCACACAACCACCAACAACCACGCAGGAGACACAGGTGTGAGTCCTGGCCAATGTACCTCCCACACAACCAACATCCAGCCAACATCAGTGGAGGTATGTGAGTTGCTATGATGCTGAACAGGTTTCATTCAGCAGAGCTTCTAGTCTAAGAGCAGGAAGAAAGGTCTGCCAACCCGTATCTGAAATCAGCCCATGAAAACTATCTGGATCACAATGCTCCTATCTGCTACTGGTCATGGGAATGCTGCCTGACTGGTGTCATTGTGTATGTAGTCACCTAGAATCCCTGGACCAACTCAACAGCTGTTCACAGTAACAACATACAGATTCTTACAGTTCACAAAATCATTTCAAAGCCACCATCTGCTTTGAATGTCATAGTCTCCAGTGTGGTCAGCAGTTCAGGAATGCTGTCCTGTTGGCCACAGATGAAGGATGTGCAGATCAGAGAGGGAAACTATTTGTCACCAACCCAGTTCATGGGAGAAAGATGTGGCCATCTACTTCTGTAAAGGTCACAACAACCCTAGAAACCCTATGGGGCAATTCTACTCTGCCTCGAGAGTTGCTATGAGTCATAATTTGACTCAGTGGTAGTAGGTTGGGTTTGGGTATACAGAAATAAATTTATTATAATTTTAAAGTATTTATGTAATGTATATGTAAAAGCTTAACCCTATACAACAAATGTTTATTCCATTTAATTTAATGAACAGGTAGGAAAAAAAGATCTAAGAAGTTTCCTTAGGGGAGTGATAATGAGACAAAGAAGTTTGAGAAAGACTGATAGAAATGCTGAAAACCCCCTCTTAGGGAGTAAAGTCCACCACAATAAGAAGTTACCTTCTATCTCTCATCTAATGTCCCGTGGAAACAAAACCACACAGAGAAACACCTGGTGAGGGGGCGCTCTTAACAGCACCTGGATGGTGCCACACCTAAGTGCACACTAACTTTTCCTAAATACCAGGGGTTAACTTAATCCCCACTGTTCTGCAGTGAGACAACACAAATAAGAAAAAGGATCATCATTCTGAAGGTAACTCAACGACCTGCTGTTTAAAAGGCTTATCCAGGGTCAAGAACAAAGATCTAAAAATATCGACAGGAGGCATTTTCCTGTGACCACCTCAAACTCCGGTCCCAACATAAAGTAAAACCTTCAACAAGATTTGGGTGTGTTTCCTTGAACGCAGCAGGTTCAAATGGAATTCATCTCTGCCCTTAAACCTCAGGCAGCTGAGTGTCAGGCAACTGACATTCAGTGTCTCTTACACTTCATAACTGTAGCCTCAGGCAAGCTATTTAACCCTCCTGAGCTCATCTAAGGAGTCCCTGAACCTTACAAACCGTTAATGCACTACACTGCTAACCAAAAAGTGGTTCAAGTCCACTCAGAGACACCTCAAAAGGGAGGCCTGGTGGTGCACTTCTGCAAACTGAGTCACTGAAAAACTCTGTGGGGCACAGCAGAGCTCTAATATACACAAGGTTCCATGAGTTTACAGCCAACTCAGTAGTAACTGTTGTTTTGAGCTACCATGTCTAAGGTCAGTTTGAGCCGGAAGGTCAGCAGCTCAAGTTCACCAGCTGCTTCTCGGAAACCCTATACAGGGTCCCTATGAGTCAAAACTGATTCAACATCACTAAATAACAACAAATCTTCCTACACAACCTGCCATCCTTGCAGGGCAGTGGTAGTTTAAATGAGGTGAATTTCATTAAATGCTTCTTGTTGGTAAGTGCCATTGAGTCATTTCCAATTTATAACGACCATATACAGGACCCCAAGGAGTGGCTAGTGAGTTTGAACTGCCAATGTTGTGGTTCAAACTGACCTTGTGGTCCAGTACTTATCCTACAGTGTCACACCAGGACTCCTGTTAAGTGCTTGTTGTTAAGTGCCGTCTAGTCAGTTCCGACCCATAGCGGCCCTGTATAGGGTTTCCAAGAAGCAGCTGGTGAACTTGAACCGCCAACCTTGCAGTTCAAATGGCTTTGCAGTCTGGGGGTAAAATGGGAGCTACTGTTACTGTTGATGTCGGTGACATTGAGAGTGTTGTTATCCTTTGACGTCTACAACAGTTCCAAAATATCATTGAAAAACAGTGCAGTTGACAGACTGACAAAGTACAATCTCAACTTCACAGCTCACTATAAGAAACTCTTTGCAGAATTTACTGTTCTCATCAGTAAACTGTGGTTAATGTAACAGCAGTGACCTTGCTGGCTGGTGAACATTAAACAGAACACATGTAAAGTATCAGTCACTCAGCAGCTGCCCGATAGTATGGTGGTTGATGCTGTTTAGTGCCGTCAAGTCAATTCCAACTCAGAGCAACCCTGTAAAGGGTTTCCAATGAGTAGCTGGTGGATTTGAACTGCCAACCTCTCAGTTCACACCGACCTTGCAATTCAGCGCTATACCAGGACTCCTGGTTCTAACACATAGCCACCCTGTGTAGAGTTTCTGAGGCTGTAAATCTTTACGGGAGCAGAAAGTCTCATATTTTTCCCAAGGAGCAGCTGGTGGATTCAAACTTCTGACCTTGCAGTTAGCAGACCAATACATAAATCCACTATGCTGCCTGCTACCAAATTAATTGCATCCTATCTAAAATTATGGAGTCCTGGTGTGGCGCTGTGGGCTAATGTGCCAGACTGCAAAGCCATCTGAATTGCAGTGTTGGCAGTTCAAGCTCACCAGCTGCTCCTTGGAAACCCTATACAGGGTCGCTATGAGTTGGAATCAACTGGACGACACTTCACATCAACAGATCTCAAATCATGTCCAATTGTTTCCCACATGGAATGCTCCTTCTGCTGTTGTTACTACCTACTTATTCAGGGGAATAAAACAGCAAAGCTCCCCACCCCCCACTCCTAGTTTCCAAGGGCTTTTTCCCAGGAAGAAAATCAGACATTGTCAAAGAAACCTGGCTATTGTATCCAGCTCACTGAGGGCTGCAAACACATCCATGTGTTAAGGTGATTGGTTAGAGGAGTTCGGGCTAGTGCTACTGAGGAGCAAGCAGCTTCTTGTTGTTGTCAAGTGCTATGGAGTGGGTTCCAACTTATAGCAACCCTGTACAGGGTTTCCAAGGAGTGACTGGTGAGTTTGAACCACAGGTTAGAGATACATATTCTCAAGCCCCAGCTCAAACCTCCTGAATTGGCAGCCCCTGGGAGTGGGGCTCATCAGTCTGCTTTTATAAACTTTCCAGATGTTTCTGATGCCACAAGTCCCTATAGATGGAATCAGATGCTTCCAGTTTCACCTCTCCCATCTCTATCCCCAGAGTCCTGGTGTGGCATTATAGGAGAGGTCTCAACTGCTATCATCAAAGCTGGGAGCTCAAACACACCAGCTACGTCTTGGAAACTCTATTCAAGGTTGCTGTGAGTTGAAATCGACTTGACGGCACTTGACAACAACAACAATCGTAGCCCCTTTTTAATGGACTACTTCACAGCCTCTAAGGAGTGTTTGCTCCACTGAGATGCAAAGGAACAAAGTGGAAATAAATATTTAATAAGATCACATGTAATTATGACTCATACTAGGATTTCAATTAGAGCTGATTTCCTCCTCCTTTACTCTGAATTACCATAAACTCGACATGTTCACGTGTTCACATGAAGCTTTACTCTGTTTCCTGAGCCCCCACTGCCACCAGTTGGGACATCATTTGCTCAGACCCATATATATGGCACCCATCTTCAAAGGAAAAAAAAAAAGTTGGAATAAAGGATGTAACAGAAAAATAAAAAGCAATAGCTATTTAATAGTAAGCTCAGGCTTCCTGGTTAATGGCTCAGTGGCTTTAATGGCAGATGAAGTCAGCTACATTAAAAGGCACTTTGTTCTCAATCTCAAGGATCGATATTACAATTACAGAATGCCAGCAGAAATTAAAAGACATGAGATTTACACATGCAGGTTCTCTAAAAGGAAGAACTAAGGAAAGGATCTTTAGGAACACGGTAGTTACAGGACTACAGAAAAACGATTTAAAATTATTCACACAGGGTATATGGGTGTCCATGTGTGTATGCGTGTGTGTGCACAAAAAGTCTGGAAAGAAATGACATCTTAATCTGACATCTTTAGGATTTATTTATGTAAAACTTACAGAACATTAGAGGTCCTCAGTGAATTCATGTCAGAAAATTTCTCCACAATGGGAATCATTCCTAAAGCACACTGATTTTGAAATCATCACGGGCAGGGAAGACTGAAGAAATAGGTACAGATACCAAATTGCACTTTTCAAAGATGGTTGCAATGGTATTTTACATCCATCCTGTTCTTCTAAGGAGCTCTGGTAGCACAGTGGTTATGAGTCAGCCTGCTAACCTCAAGGTCAAAAGTTCGAAATTATAAGTGGTTCCATGGGACAAAAATGAAGCTTTCTACTCCTGTAAAGATTGACAGCCTCGGAAACCCTATACAGGGTTGCTATACGGCAGACCACCACCTGTTCTTCTAGCTTGTGAGCTGATAACTTTTACATCAACAGGTGGGGTTTATTTTCTTCATTCACGCACACACACACATGATCTGATCATTTTGCAGCAACAGGTGGGGTTTATTTCTTCATTCACACACAAACACACACACACCACCACCACCCCTTGAATCTGGGTGGGCCAGTAAAATATCATTTGGCCAATAAAACATGAAGGAAATAATGTTTCTGTTCCAGCCACAACTCTTAACTGGCATGGCATCTTCTGCTTCCTGCCTTCTGGAAAGGGAAACTTCCTCTTAGAACTCTGCAATCATACATACTTAACAAAAAACTCAAGCCATATAGTAGAGCTTGTTGTAGGCAGCATTCTGGTGAAAAATTGCAGCTGAGCTCAAAGCTGAAGCCCAGCATCAATGGCCAATTCTGTGAGGGTGCCATCTTGAGTACTCAGCCAGTGGAGCCTTGAGATGACTTCAGCCCCAACTGCTATCTGTCCACAACCCTATCACAGACTTAAGGAAGAACTGGCCAGCTGAGTCCAGTCAGCCAGAGAACCAGAAGGAATAATAATACATTATGGTGAGTCATTAAGTTGGGGGAGGATTTGTTTGTCAGCAATCAATACCCAAAAGCATATACATGACTTGAGAGGGCTGGGGTGGGGGCTCATGGACAGATAAGGAACCTGCCCTTGAACATTCTTCTGAATCAAGAGTTGTCCTTTCCTGCCTATGAGTACCTCTTCAAAAACAAAGCACTGCCCATTTCCCAACATCACAGAGAGAAGGGGGGGGGGGGGTACTAACATGTACCAACAATGTGAAAAACAAAACAAACGTCTTACCAGACACACCATTTTAAGGGTGCTAAAATCACTGCTCTGAGCCATGCAATGGGAGAATCAAAACAGAATTTTTAAGGCCTGAAATCTAAAAAGTCTTTTAAAAGATGCAAATAACCTTATCCTCTTTAAGTCCCTATTTTAAAGTAATGAGAAATGCATCAGCCGAATGCATTGCCTCCAGCTCTAATCTAAGATAAAGTCACTTAAATTCCAAGACCAGGCCCTACTACCCTCTAGTAATTGCATGGCCATACCTGAAGAGTTATCTGGGGAGATTTCCTGTTTTCTTTTTCACATTTTCCTTACTCTCCAATACACAGGAAAACAGTATGTAGGCAGCAAGAGATATTGTGCAATGTTTATAGTCATGTGAGGAGTCCCTGGGTGGAGCAAACAGGCACTGGGCTAGCTAACCAAAAAGTTAGTAGTCGGAATTCACCTAGAGGTGCCTTGGAAGAAAAGTCTGGCCATCGCAGACATTGAGAAGCCTATCGAGTACTACTGTTTGATGCTTGGTGTTTTCATAATGTTGTGAATAATCACATGATGACAAGCACTGGGGTAAGGAACCAGGGTTCTAGAAGATAATAAATAGAGCAGACTGGATCCAAATGAGTCTCTCAAACATCAAAATGAATTTGAGGTCTGAGTCCTCTTGCTGATTACTTGGGCAAAAAGTGACAGCCCATGATATTCATGACCATTGACCAGGCACAGAGTTCTCTAATGTCTTCTGGGAAATCACTAGGAATCACCAACAGGCACCTAGGCCAGCCAATCCCAGTCTTCACACCTGCCTTTACAACCCTCGAGATTTGGCATTCAAAGTGTTTATGGATTGTTGTTCTTGTTGCTCAGTACTATCAAGTCGGTTCCGATTCAGCGACCCTGTGTAGGGTTTCCAAGGAGTGGCTGGTGAGCTTGAACCACCGACCTTGCAGTTGAAACCAACATTGCAGTCCAAGTGCATTAATCTACAGCACCACACCAGGATTCGTGGATTACAACCTTGTAAATCCCATGAGGAGTCCTGGTGTGGCGCTGTGGGTTAATGCACCAGACAGCAAAGCCATTTGAACTGCAAGGTTGGCAGTTCAAGCTCACCAGCTGCTCCTTGGAAACCCTATACAGGGTCGCTATGAGTCGGAACTGACTCAACGGCACTTCACAACAACAACAACAAATCCCATGAAGCAGTTCTACTTGGTCCTATAGGATTGTTGCTCTCACCAGACAATAACTGAAACAATATGGTTACAATGTAGAGTTTATCTGTTACTAGAAACCTAGAAATAATAACAGAATCTGATACACAAGTACTTAAGAAAGTTCTTGTAAAAATGGAATCCAAATATAATGGAATTTGTCCATGAACATTTTGAGAACACCTTGGTAAGGGTCTAAGAGAAGTAAAACCTCAAAAACAGAGCTGAAGAGCCCCAGTCCTCATGGAAATGAAATGGAAAAAAAAAAATTTGCTCTCAAAAGAAATTTGTAGAATGAATTACTTGGAGAATTAATCACCTTTTAAGAAACAGGTCATGCTAATTCTTCCAGGAATGGATAAACAGCTCTTGAAATGAGGTACTAGTTAGCAGACTTTCAAGCTTAGCAGTCAGCCACAGCTTCTGTTTGCAAAATAAAAACACATTTGCATGCTACGGTTCAGTTCCAGTAGGAACGTAGTCTCATCATTAGTCAGGACATTTCATAATTCCCTGAAAGAAAGAAAGAAAGAAAAAAAAACAGACTTTCTCTTCTGACCACCCTCCCATGTAGGTGGAAAGTTTCTAATCCACTTGAGTGGAAGTATGTCCTTATATGTACACAAAGAAATGCAAACCACACCATCAACTGAGGAAAAAGGAAACCCACATGGAGGAGAAATGTGATCAGAGAGCCAGTGAATTCTAGAAACCTCAGCCAGTAACATCTGACATCTCTCTCAAATCTGAGGGTGGATGGTTTTGTTTGATTGTCTGGAAGTAAAAGTGGTGCGAACACATGTAAACCATACTCCAAAGATCACAAATCCACCATAAAAGAGAAACTCACAAATCTACCCAACTCCAAAAGGATGCCAGGAACTAATGATGGGAGGCTAAAATATAAAAAGGATTCCTCTGCTTACAAACAGAGAAGCTGAAAGTTCCATATGGGATGAGAATGAGCCTTCAAAATCCGAAGTTGTTCGTGTCAACCATTCCGTCCTGCTCCGTGTTATCTAATAAAAAGAGCATATGATGGCTAGGAAACTAGATGAAGACAGAATGAAATTTGAGGCTGGGTAGAAAAGTAAGGATGGGATAAGAAGAAAGGCAGTCTCAGTTGGGGACATGGAGAATTACTTTTCAGAGTAATCCCTTAGTGCATCTGGAATGCAAATCAAATCAATATGGAATACAGGGACGTTTCTCTAGTTTGTAGAATGAGTCTGCTCGACTTCAGAAAGGGCTATTTCATAAGTGAATTGAAACCCAAAAGTTGAATCAGGAGATTCATGCACAACTTTTATTAATATAGCCAAAAGACCCTTTCAAAATAAGGTCAGCATTTATTTTCTCTACCCTGGATATGAGGGTTTGGGATGGAACTCTTTCATGATACAAATGTGTCTCCTACTTTAATTAAAATCCTTCCCTCATCGAGAGAAGGAGAAATAATCCCAATCTAACATCTCATCCATGATGAACTTTGCTGTCTTTTATCTGTTTCCAAATGAATTTGGCTTATTAAAAAAGTAATGAGCTATTAATTAACTCTACACTCATACAAAGCTGTTTAATTCTCAATCTAATTAGCAGCAATCTGTTGAAGGATTCTAACGATTATTTTAAATTTGCTAACAGAAACATCTTTTCACTTTTCATAAGTTATTTATAGACGAGTTCACATTGGATCCTGCTTGGTTTTTAATTCAATAACATTTTTATTAACTGCTCCATTCTCTCACCATCTCTGGGTGACAGGGTTTAGAACTCTCAACACGGGAAAACCCAGAGAAACCATCCTGGATCAGCTACATGGTCAAGACAATGCAGCTTGTGGTGTCTTAAAGAACTTCTAAAGCAGGGGTGGGGAATGCCTGGCCCTCGACCATATTTCGTTGTTGTTTGGTGCCATCGAATCGAATCGGTGCCGACGCGTAGCGACCCTCCGCACAACAGGATGAAACACTGCTCAATCCTGGGCCAACCTCACTACGGTTGCCACACTTTAGTTCATTGATTCTGCCACCTGGTCAATCCATCTCGTTGGGGGTCTTCCTTTTTGTCTCTGACCCTCAACCTTACCAAACGTGATATCATTCTCCAGCGACTGGTCCTTCCTGACAATCTGTCCGAAGTATGAGAGATGACGTTTGGACACCCCCACTCTGGCTGCACTTTTCCAACACGGATCTGTTGGTTCTTTTGGCAGCCCATGGCACTTTCAATATTCTCTTCCAACACCATAACTCAAAAATATCAATTCTTCTACGGTCTTCCTTATTCACTGCCCAGCTTTCGCATGCATATGAGGTTATTGAAAATACCATGGCTTATCACATTAGGGGTGGATTCATTGTATGTTTGACCAAGTATAGCAGGCTAATTTTTAAGTTGATAATTTTGTATGGCCCACGAATGGCGTTGTAACTTCTGGCAGACAAGATTTCCCACCCCTACTCTAAAGACTGAGTTATAACAACGGAAGTTTTGTCCTCCAGTGTCATTCTCAAAGAAGAGGCAAAACTCAAGTGTGAACCAAGGACGGACTGAAAGCTTTGACTGGAAAGACTAAAGGCTTGGAGTTATTGGGTACGATTTGGCAGGGAGAGAAGCACACCAAGATGTGTATCGTCACTGCTGGTGAGTCTATTCTGACACACAGCAAACCCATAGAAAAGATTAGACATGACCTGGGGAGTCTCCAAGATACACAGGGAGGAAGGAGCAGATTCATTAGCTGAGGAGTTATTTTCTCCTTCACCTTTCTTCCGGCATATGAGGAGGGATGGAAAGCATCACCTTTCTGATGCCACTCCCCACTCCTTCTCCTTGGAACATGGACAGGCAATATGCATCATGATTAAGAACAAGGATTCAGGAGTAAAAGTGCCCAGGTTTGTATCCTGGCTCTGCACCTATTGGCTGTGAGTCTTAGCACAACTTACTGAACTACTCTGGGTCTCGATTTCCTCATTAAAAAAAAAAGGGACAGTAATAGTGTCTACACTCTAGGGCTGTGATGAGGATTCATGAGCAATGCCTCACACATAGTACATGCTGTATGGTTGTTAAATTTTTTTTAAATGTAGATGTAAATTGGTAGTGTAGTGACTTTGTAGGATAAGCACTGGACTACAAACCACAAGGTTAGTGACTTGAGGCCACCAACCACTCAGCAAGAGAACGGTGATACTTTCTGCTCTTGTAAAGATTTACAGCCTCAGACTGTACATTTATAAACCCTATACAGGGTTGCCATAAGTTGGAACTGACTCGATAGTACTTAACAACATATGTAGAGTTGGGAATACTACAAGGCCATTATCCTGCTAATAACAATTAAAAATTAAAGTAAAAAAACTAGAAGCTCAAATTATAGGGAATATTTGGTCACAGTGAAGAATTTCTTGTAGATTTTTTTTATTTTTTTTTTTGAGAAAACACAGGTATGGTGTTAAATGACTTACATTCTGAGCTCTCACTAGTGTTACTATTTATTAAATGTCATTATTCATTAAAATGCTAATAATTCAGCAGGTTTTTAAAAAATTAAACACAGGAACTAGAAAAATATTAAATTTAAATAAGTAAGTCGAATATTAACGGAGCAGTAAGCCTGAGGTAGTACGTGCCAGAAAATAGTTATTTATTTTACAAAAAAAAAGGAGCAGTAGTTATAAATAGCATTAATAATAGTGATGATAATAGCCAGCATTGATTAAGCATTATCCACATGCCAGGCGCTATGCTCAGTGGCTCACTGCAAATGAGTGTGTAAAGATGTACACATTGGTGGCCTGTCCTCTCTGGATGACTTCATTCTCACTTCTCCTTCCTCCAGTAACTCAGTGACCTGAACAGGAGAGAGGTCTCCTCTTCCAGGAAAAGATGTCCAATTCTAAAAGTCCCACCCTAGAAGGTCAAACAAAGCTGAGAAGGTGGCCAGGAAACAGATGGTACCAAGCAAACAGATGAAGGATGCTCCTCTTTTAGATCTTAAGCAGGGAGGGGGTGATCTTCCCTGGTGTCCAAGGGCCTGGCCTGTGTGTCCAGCCCAGTTCATCCAACTCTGAGAACACACGTGTTTAAATCCTAAGCCCCTTCTTGAGTACTGTCTGAGGGTTATCAACTCTGTCCATATCTCCCGTCAAATTCTGGCTTTCCTTGGCTAGTCCATCTTCCATAAACACAGAGTCATGATTCTTAAACTCAGGGGTGAATTTACCCCCAGGGGGCACTTGGCAATACCTGCAGACATTTTTGGTTGGTGTTGCTGGAATGTACTGGCATCCAGTATGTAGAGGCCAAGGATTCTGCTGAACATCCTGCAACGCAAAAGATAACCTACCTACCTCGAATACACACATACAACAAAGGGATGTTTGGCCCCAAATGTCAATCGAATCCCCAGTTTAAGTCAAGGTTAATAGACCCTGGCATACAGTGGCTTGTAAATATCACAATCTAGGTCCAGACAGGTGCCACTGTTGCTCCACGACAAGCAGCTGACTAGCCTTGGACAAGTAACAGTCATTGGGCCTCCTTTTCTCATCTGCAAAATAGGGGTCTCAGGAAATAATATGAAAATCCCCTAGCACAATGCTACAAACTCAGCAAACCCCCAAAAACAGATGGAGCTGTCCTCAAAGAAATCACCAGAGCCACTTTGGAATCTCC
This sequence comes from Chrysochloris asiatica, assembly GCF_000296735.1. Taxonomy (NCBI): domain Eukaryota; kingdom Metazoa; phylum Chordata; class Mammalia; order Afrosoricida; family Chrysochloridae; genus Chrysochloris; species Chrysochloris asiatica. The sequence goes on along the minus strand of NW_006408541.1, from coordinate 21,357,142 downwards.
AGTTTCCATTGGTACCAACTCCAGGTATTAGTTGAAAACCTCCCCCTGGGTAATGAATTTCAAACAATAAATCTAACTGATTATTGAAGAGGGATCCAACTCATGACTTTAGTCTCATGAGCAGCACACAGAAACTGAGTTGGCCAAATGAAGGCACCTACTAATCTCTTTCCAATTAGTAACAGTCGGTAGCTAACTCAACAAAATCAACACACAAGTATCACAGGATGAGTGCACAGAATCAGGAGTCAAAACTGCATGCAGAAATCCCAGATCTGAGATAGCCACCATCTGTGGGTGTGGAGGTGATCAAGTTCTGATGGGGATTATAAAGCCAAATACATCGTGGTGTTGGGATTCAATGAGATCAGGGAAGCAAAATGCTCAAGGGCCTTGCCTTAGATCAATTAGCCAACTGGTGTTGCTGTTGGGTCACATCCAATTCATGACAGGTCCGTGTGTGTGTGTGTGTGTGTGTGTGTGTGTTTGAGTAAGTCCAATTCATGACAAGTCAGTGTGTGTGTTTGTTTGAGTGAGCTGTGCCTAAAAGGGCTTTCAATGGCTGAGTTTTCAGAAGGAAGTCACCAGGACTTTCTTCCAAAGCACTTCTAGGTCAAACTTCCAACCATTTGGTTTAGCAGCCAAATGTATTAACCATTACCACCAGCCACGGCCTCCTTGCCTTAGATAGTGTTCCTTAAATATGATTAATATTGCCATCTCTGTTATAGAAATGAGTCAGAGATACATTGGGACCACATTGTTTACTTCTTCAGAGCAAACAGAGGCCCATATGCCCAAAATACCCTGAGGGCACCAAAGTCAAATCTGTTTACTTGTTATTAAAATAGCCCAAATATGCATACTTTACATACTCTGTGAAACTACACCCAACTCTGTTAGCCATATATAAAATAAAATGCTGTAGTCCTAACACCAAACCACATTTCTAAGGACCCCCAGCTGTGTCTGTCTTTGTACATCAACTTTGTTGCAGGTGGGCATCACCAACAAGAGCATAAACCCCCTCACCTGCCCCTGCCCCTGCCCCTGCCCCTGGAAGTCTCCCAACATGTAGCCATTATATATTTTGCCTAGATCAGCTCTGAAATCCCTCAACTCACTACAATCACAAAATAAATGATACAGCTATTGTTAGACACCACTGAGTAGATTTGACTCATAGGCGTCCTGGTGTGGAGCTGTGGGCTAATACGTCAGACTGCAAAGTCCTTTGAACTGCAAGGTTGGTGGTTCAAGCTCACCAGCTGCTCCTTGGAAACCCTCTACAGGGTCTCTGTGGGTCGGAATTGACTCAACGGCACTTAACAACAACAACCGACCCAAAACCACTAAACAACAATAACAAAAGCCCATGTGACAGACCATAACTGTCCCGTGGGGGTTTCTAAACTGTTATCTTTACAGAAAAGATCACTGGCCTTTCTCCCGGAGAACCACCAACCTTTGAGTTAGCAGCTAATGTTTAATTGTTGTCCACCCCAGGCCTCTTTTAATGACATAGGACTGCACAGGAGCCTAGCAGTTGTTTACCAAGCACGTCTGTATGATAATAAATAGGGCCATGTTATTCCCACCTCTCTTACTCCTTCATGATGACTTAGCACACACATCACCTCCTCCAGGCAATCCTCCCTGATGGACTTGCTCTCCAGGACTATGTGTGTCTTCTCTGTCCTCGTCATTCATTGTATTTACCACCATCACAGTCAGCTTACTAATACACTGCAATGTTGTTGTTTTTTCCTGTTCCCCAACCAATTTGTATGTTCCTAAGGAGTCCTGATGTGGTGCTGTGAGTTAATGTGCCAGACTGCAAAACTGTTTGAACTTCAAGATCGGTGGTTCAAGCTCACCAGCTGCTCCTTGGAAACTCTATACAGGGTCGCTATAGGTCAGAATCGACTCAATGGCACTTAACAACAACAACAACAACAGAGGAGCTCTGGTTGCGTTGTGGTTACAAATTGGGCTGTGAACCTCAAGGTCAGCAGTTCGAAACTACCAGCTGTTCACAGGAGAAAGATGAGGCTTTCTGCATCCCGTAAAGACTTACAGCCTCAGAAACCCTGTGCATGGTCGTTATGAGTCAGTACCGACTCCACGGCACTTAACAACAACAACAATGGCAAAGAAGGCATCCTGGCACGGGGTACTGCAGACTAATGCATTGGACTGCATGGTTGGTTTGAACTACAAGATCAGTGGTTTAAGCTCACCAGCTGCTCCTTAGAAATCCTATACAGGGTCACTATGGATCAGAACCACCTCGATGGCACTTAACAACAAAATGGCACAGAGGAGTTTTGGTGTGGTGCTGTGGTTAAAGCACTGGGCCACAAGGTCAACAGTTCAAACTCACCAACTGCTCCCTGGAAACCCTATACCGGATCACTTTATATTAGAACTGACTCAATGGCACTTAACAGCAATGGCACAGAGGCATCGTCGTGTGGATAATCACTGGGCTGCTAACTCCAAGGTCCGATGTTCAATCCTTACTTCCACTCTTCAGAAACCTTACACAGGGTGGATATGAGTTGGAACCAACTCGAAAGCTCTTAACAACAACAAGGGCATAGAATACGTTTTTATTTATCCTTCTGTCTGTGGCGTGGCGTGGCGTGGCGTGGCGTGGCGTGGGACCAGGCATAAAGTACTTGCTGCTGTTGCAGCAACACCAATTGTGAGCTCTGCCTGGACTGAAACAAGGCTGTGCCGGTGCCCACCTGTGTGTAGGTTGTCTGAGGACCAGGTGTGTAGATTGTCTGAAAGCCAGGTGTGTAGGTTGTCTGAGGGCCAGGTGTGTAGGTTCTCTGAGGACCAGGTGTGTGTAGGTTGTCTGAGGACCAGGTGTGTGTAGGTTGTCTGAGAGCCGGGTGTGTAGATTGTCTGAGAGCCAGGTGTGTAGGTTGTCTGAGGGCCGGGTGTGTAGGTTGTCTGAGGACCAGGTCAGTCAATACAAGTCCATGACTCTCATTGGAGTAGCCCCACATCTCCTTCTCATAGAGGGTCAAGCAGAAAATGTGGTCCTTCTTAGGACTTGGGCACTGACACTTCCATTTATATTTTATTGGCCAAAGCAAGTCACCTGTCCACTTCCAGCCTCGCTGTATGGAGAAAGATGCTACATCTTGCCTGGGAGGAATTGCAAAGCCAGGTTGGTAGAGGAAAGGCTCAAGAATTGAAAACAGAAATCTCATCCACCATGAAGGCCTCTGCATCCAAAGAGCCCATGGGTGGTACAAACAATGAACAAGCCTGGCTGGTAACTGAACGGTTGGAAGTTGGAATCCACCCTGAGGCATCTCAGAAGGAAGGCCTAGTGATCTACTTGTGAAGACTCAGTCATTTGAAACACCTATGGAATACAGTTCTACTCTAATGCACAGGGGCGTCACCTTGAGTCAACCTGATGGGAAATGGAAGAGTCTGTGTATTTAGAATGTTTATTCCAAACTCCTACTATCAGGAGTCAATGCCTGCATTACTCAGTTAATACTCGAAATGTCTAGCATCCAGCACTCTGACTGGCAGGTGCCGGTTGTTAACCAGCCCCAGGTCACACCACTAGAGGGTTGCAATGCTATCTGTAAACTAGGGTCTCACACCAGACTCCACCAACACTACCATACCTTACTGCTCCCCAATAAAAGCAAATCCAGATAAAAAATATAATTTCTGAAGCCTTGGTTGAACTGTCTTTTCCCATGTTAAACCTGGAGTCCTAGTGTAACACTGTAGGTTAAGCACTGAACTGTTAACTGCAAGGCCAGAAGTTCAGATCCATCAACCATGCCTCAGAAACCCTATACAGGGTCATGATGAGTTAAAACCAACTCAACAGCACTTAACAGCATCAACAATGGCCCACCTAATTTTTTAGGTATTTTGGAAGTTGTTATTGTTGTTGTTAAGTGCCATCGAGTCGGTTCCGACCCATAGTGACCCTGCATAGGGTTTCCGAGGCTGTAAATCTTTACAGGAGCAGAAAGCCTCATCTTTCTCCCATGGAGCAGCTGGTAGTTTCGAACTGCTGATCTTGAGGTTCGCGGCCCGATTCATAACCACTACGCTACCAGAGCTCCTTATTTTGGAAGTAGTGTGATACATTTAGGATCCCTGGTGGAGCAGTGGGTAAGCACTGGGCTATAAAACAAAAGTCAGCAGTTACAGCCCACCAGCTCCTCTGTAGGAGAAAGATGTGGCAGTCAGTTTCTGTACAGATTCCAGCCTTGGAAACCCTATGTGGTACAGCTGTCTCTTCCCCAGTCTATACCAAGTCAAAATGTATTTAAGACAATGGATCTGCTCTGTGGTTTTGGTGTTACCGTCTAAAGAACTCTGAGTAGGGTGTGCATAAGGGGTATGAAGGACAGCCAACAGCCATCCTTGTGAACCAAGCCATGTCCCCTATCCATCCACCAATGAGTCAGAACTTCTCAGACATTCTATGAGACCAACCAAGGCATTCTGACCAAGAATCAATTTCAGAAAAATAAGTTCACTCTGGAGGCAAGACCCAGAGAGCTCACTCTGCACACTATAAGACGAGTCCTTCCACAATGCTTCCCATGAATCAAGTCAGGCTACATCGCAGACACAAGTTTACCTCTCTCATTCAGGCTGAAGCAGTGGTCCTTGAATCAGAGCCAGACGTACACCAATAAAGCAAGCACTCTGACAATGCTCCTCATGAATCGAGTCAGAAAACACCAGGATCTGCTCTAAAACACAGAAGATGTAGACAAAAAAGTCCCCCATTTTCATCTAAGGTCAATTTCACCTTTTCCCAGAGAACTCTGGTGAGAGCTTTGTATCAGTCAAAGCTAGATGGCTCTGATGGCTTTTTTCCTATTTAATAGAACTTAACCATACTAGTTTCTTTGCCATCACAGACACAAATTTGTTTCTGGAAGTACAACACATTTATCTACCATGAATTCAGACACAGATCATTTGTGGCTGATCTAAAACAGGGATCAAGGAGCCCTGGTGACACTGTGGGTTAAGTGTTGAGCTACTGACTGCTAGGTCAAGAGTTCAAATCCACCAGTCACTCTAAAGATGAGGCTGTCTGTTCCCATAAAGAGTTACAGCTTCAGAAACTACACAGAGTCACTATGAAAGAGAATCAACTTAATGACAGTGAATTTGGTTTTCAAAGCAAGGATCAGCAAAGTGTTTCTATAAAAAAGGTCAGATAGTAAATATTTTCAGCTTTGAGAGTGAAGAACAAAAGCAGCCATATTTAAATAAATAAACAAGCAAACAAGCTGGCGGTGTTCCAGTAAAATTTCATTTCTAAAACAGGAGGTGGGGTAGACATGGCCCATGGGTCATTCTTTACTGACCTCTGATCTAAAAGATTGAGAACATTTTTGGCTAAAATTCTAGAGAATTAGTCAATACCTCCAAGAAGACGAAGAAAAAGTACACAATTGAGATCATTCTTTGGCAGTGTCTGATGTAAAGAACACCTCCTTAATGCCTACACACTCATTTCATCATTCTTATATCTAGGAGATAGGAAAGTATATTTTCATTTTACAATTGAGATCATTAAGGTTCACGAAGCTTGGTGACTTGGAGTCCTGGTGTGGCTCTGTGGGTTGATGTGCTAGACTGAAAAGTCGCTTTGAACCGCAAGGTTGGTGGTTCAAGCTCACCAGTTGCTCTTCGAAAACAGGTGCACTTAACAAAAACAAGGTTGGTGACCAGAAGAAAGATGAGGCTTTCTGCTCTCGCAAAGATTTATAGCCTCAGAAACTCTATACAGGGTCACTATGAGTTGGAACCAACTCAATTGCACTTAACAACAACAAGCTGTGATAGTTAAGGTTTGGGGCCAACTTGTGTGGGCCAAGGTTCTCAGGGATTTGGCACTTAAGATGCAGGCACCTTCATGATGAGATCTGCTGTGAGCAGCCAATCAGTTGAACAGAAGTCTCCTCCAGGGTGTAGTAGGCTTCCAATATACTGAACACTTGGGCAAAGCTTGCTTGCTTTCTGCTGGGTCCAGATTCTGCATCTGCTCATCATCTAACTGCCCGTTCTTTGGCCTGCTCCGTGGTCTGCTGATCCTGGGTGTTGTCAGCAGATGGCATCTTACCTGCCAAACTCCCTGCCTGCCATCTGACCGACAGAGCTTGGTTCATCAGTCCCACAACCTGCCATGTAACCTATGGACTTGGGTCTTGCCCACCTCTGTCTGAGCCATTTCCAAGATCTAAACTTCTCTTTATATGTATGTAACAGCTTCCCTAGAGAACCCAGCCTAAGACAGTGACTCGTCAAGATCACCCAAACAGTAAGTAGTAAAGCCAGGATTCCCTCCAAAGGCAGTGGGAATTCTGGTTCAGTGATTTTGCAGCAACATAAGAGGGGGTGTTGCTGTTATGCATCCTGAATCTAAAATGGTAACAGAGAATGATAAGGAAATGCCACTTTTAATCTATGAAAAGCATCAATGATGAGTTCAAATTTATGACGAAGGTGTTCATTAAAGGCCTTTTTACGAGAGTAAAATCTTAGGAACAATCTACAAGTGCAATATTAAAGGAAAAGTTGAACACATGATGGTGTAACTATTACATATTATGTTCACAAGAATGTGTAATTATATTGGAAAATGCATATAATCATGTACAAAAACATAAAAAAACTCAAAGCAGTGACAAAAGCAGACCTTTATTGTTTTAGATTGTTTATTGTTTGTAAAACAATTCCTAGAAAAACATCTCATCATTTATGATCATCTGGCTTTACCTGGGTTTAAGATAGCAATTTTATTTTATCCTTTAAATTCTTCTGGTATTGCCAAACTGTATTCAATCCACATATTTGCCTTTTGTAATTAGATAAATATGTTTATATACAGTAACTTAGTCCTCAGTCTTTTCTTTTCTGTTCTCTATTGCAGTGTTTTGTTTATTCATTTCTGATGAGTAAACTGTTCTTAAATGAAAAAGGTAAAAGCACTCATTCCATGCCCTGCCTTCCAGGGAAAACCCTGTGTCCAGTCCTGGACAAGAGGTAACATCACAGACACAAGTTTATATCTCTAAGGTAGGTGGAAGCAGTGGTCCTTCAATCAGAACTAGATGTACACAGATCCTATCTGTATTACAATCCCTGATGAGTTCAAGAAGCCCTCTTGATTCAACAGCTGCCCTGTGTATGGTTATTGGGGGAAAGATTACCATTAATATTATACACAGTATTCCTGTAAATCCCATTTTCCTTGTGTCTAATGAGTTCTGGGTGGTTTTGATATTGCCTGAGAGGAAAACAATGAGTCAGAAATGTCCTCCAAGTGCATGGGAACTGGTACCAATAACAGCATCCAGGAAGACAGAAGATCCGGGCTTGAGTTCCCAGCAAGGCCACCTAGGAGCTGTGTGCCCTGGGCAAGTCACCTATGCTCTGCTTGACTTAGCATTAAATTAGGAACAATAGCCACCTCTTCACCACCCACCACGGAGTTAAAAGGCTCTAATGAAAAAACAACAAGAAAACCACAAAAGTACATTAAATATGTAAAGGGTATTCCTGTCATTACCACCAATGACAATTACTGGGAATGGATCTTTGCAGACCCAGAGTTTTCAAAAGCAGTCCTTTTGGATCTTACCTGCTTCAGTATGGAAGGAGACACTGTATAGGTGTCTGTTGCTATGTTTTTTCTATGCTGAGAAAGAAAGGAGTTCTATGAAAATCCAAAATGGTAAAATGTTATAGACAAGAGATTCCAATTTGTCTTTGGGTTTCAGTTTTTATGCTGATACTCGAATATGAATTTCCCTGAACCTTTAAAATTTATAATAATAACACCATCCTAGGAGAAAATGACAAGAGCTGACACCTACCTAGTACTTGCTATGTACCATAGTGACAAATTTTATGAGTATTCTGAGGACAATGCTACCATCCTATTTTTACAGATGAGAAAACTGAAGTTCAAAGAGGTTGAGTAGCTTTCTCCATGCAACATTACACAGCTACTAAATGGGTGAGCCAGAATCCAAACCTGGCTCACTTTTGATGCATGTTATTGGTTGAATGTGTCCCCCAAAACAATATATTGAAGTCCTAGCCCCAGTACCTCTGAACATAACCTTTTTAAAAAGAGGATCTTTGAAGTTATTACCAGTGTGGTAGTAGTTGTTGTTGTTAAGTGCCATTGAGTTGGTTCTGACCCATAGTGACCCTGTATAGGGTTTCCAAGGAGCAACTGGTGAACTTGAACCACTGACCTTGCAGTTCAAATGGCTTTGCAGCCTGGCACATTAACCCAGAGCACCACACCAGGACTCCTACCAGAGTAGAATGGGCCCTAATTCAATCCAAGTGGCATCCTAGAGAAGAGGACACCAAGACATAGGCACAGAGGGAAGGTGGCTGTGTAAAGATGCATCTACTAGACAAGCAAGGATCTTCCCCCTAGAAACTGCGAGTGACCACGGCCCAGCTGACATCTTGAATTCAGACTGCTAGTCTCCAGAGACAATACATTTCCGTGTTCACAAACTACCCAGTTTGCAGTCATTTTTATAGCAGACTTAGGAGCTCTTACTATCACCAGGCGATTCCTCATCAATAAGTTGGTGGTGGTGGTCATCAAGGCAATTCCAACTCATAGCAAGACTACAGGACAGAGTGGAACTGCCCCACAGGGTCATTCATCATGACAGGGTTCTAGTGTTTGATATTAAAACAGACCATGGGGTCTGTTCTCAGAGTTTCTGATTCCATCTTCTGAGATGGGTCCAGACAATGTGCATTTCTACCCGCTCCCAGGTGACATTGGCTCTGTCCTAGAAGATGGTGATCATATCTTAACTTATCGTTGTATCTGAAGGCCCTAACTCGGTGCCTGACAGATGACAGACAAGTGCCTGTGAAATGACACTTATCCCCGGTGGCATTCCATGATGACATGGAAATCTGTGCCTTCTCAGGCTGATGGGAGTGAGCCCTCCCCAGATACCCTTAACCTGGTGAAGCTAAGAGGAAGGGAACAAAACATTCTGCTATAGAAACACCTGTCCAAAGACTTCACAGATTCCCTCCCATATTCTTCTAATTAGGGTCTCTGTGTGCAAGCAGCTAAGGTGTTCAGCTGCAAACTAAACAGCTGGGAGTTCACATTCCAAGCACAGGTACCTCAGAAGAAAGGTATGGTGATCTACTTGTGAAAAAGCCGCCACTGAAAAGCAGAGTTATACTCTGACCCAATGGAGTAGCCATGAGTCGAAATCAACTCAGTGCAACTGGTACCCTTCTCACCAGGATATAGGGGGAAATGGTCATATGGGAAAGAATGAAATCATTTTCTAGGCTACCTGTTCCTCCCAGGCAATGAAACCTACTGCCATGGAGTCCAGTCCAACTCATGGTGACCTTGTAAGGCTGAGGAGAACTGCTCCTTAGGGTTTCTGAGAGCTTCTGAGACTGTAAATCGTTACAGGGGCAGACAGCCTCATTGTTCTGTCATGGAGCAGCTAGTGGATTTGAACCACTAACCTTATGGTTAGCAGCCCAAGTCTTAACCCACTATACCACCAAAGCTCCTTCCAGGCAATGAAGTGAGTGCTTATTCAGTTGCTTCCAGGTACACAGGGTGATGTCAGAAGCTGGAGATAATCCTAAACTGATTCTTTTCAAGCAAGCTTGCCTACAATCTGACGCGTAAGACTGTCTACACTACATCTTTTAGAGCACCTATTGTTGTAGACACTTCGGGTTGCTTTCTCACATCTAGTCTTCTCTTTCTTAATGAGTAGCAGTACCCAGTAACTTTCTGTCATGCACAATGTTTCCCAGATAAAAAGCCGCATTTTCTAACCATCTTTGTATCTCCATGTACCACATGACTAAATTCTGAGTAACAAGATGCAAGCAGAGGTAGACACTCCTGGGAATTTCCTCCAAAAGAGGAAATGTGTCTTTCTGTATGTCTTCCTCCATCCTCTTACTCCATATGCAATGGCTGGAACTCAAGTAGTCATTGTGGGCCATGAGGTCCACATCCACAAACCCTATCAACAGTGGAGTACACTGGAAGAATCCTGGGACACTTTCAACTTTGACTCTACCAGATGAGCTGGACTAGCCTCCACTGTGGTAGTTTTTATAAGATGAGAGCATTAACATGAATCTTGTTTAAGTCACTGGTATTTGAAGCTTTTCTTTTTAGGCTTTTGGTGTTGTTAAATGCTGCTGAGTAGGGTTTCTGAATCCTAACTAGTACATAGAGGTTAACAGTATAGTGGTTAACAGTGGACAGACTTCTAGACCCACTATGGCCTCTCTTATAATGTGTCCTAAGACAGGTATTATGGATTGAGTTATGTTCCCCCAAAATATGTGTTGAAATCCCAACTCCTTTATCTGTAAGTGAAGTCCTGGTATAGCATTGTAGGATCAGTACTGGACTGCTAACCAAAAGGTCGGCAGTTCAAACCCATTAGCCACTCCTCAGAAACCCTACACACGTATCAACATACCTATAAATATTGGAAACAAGGGCTTTTCTTTTGTTGTGTTAAGTTAATGTAGGGGGTTTCCTAAACTTAATCACTTGGGAGTTATACTAAGAGGAGACTAGACACAGAGAAGTGTAAGACAGACACCAGGGAAGTTACATCTACAAGCTATACATCTATACAGAACTCCAAGGATCACAACTATCAGAAGCTGAAATAGACAAAAGAGGGTCTATCCCTATAGCTATGTCCTGAATTTGAACTTCTAACGTCCTTATTGTTATTCTTTTGTGCTGTTGAGATGGTTCTGGCTCATAGCAACCCTGTATAGGGTTTCCAAGTAGTGGCTGGTGAGTTTGAACCACCGACTTTTAGTTCAAACCAACCTTGTGGTCCAGTGCTTTATATCAGAGCACCACACAAGGACTCCATCTAACTTACTAAATAGTGAGGAACAAACTTCTATTCTTTAAAGCCACCTGTGGTATTTCTGCTTTGGTAACACAAGGAAACTAAGATTGCTACAACAAATCTTCAAATCTCTGGGCCTCAGTTTCCCCATATTCAAATAGGAAGAAAAATGTCTATTTTAATTATTTCAAAAGGCTTTTGTGAAACTCATGATATCATATAGTTCATATGTGATTTATAAAATATAAAACCTGACCAAAATGTAAAGGGCTTTTCTTTCTAACAAACAAGGGAAGTTTTTATAGGAGAATAAAGTTGGGGGAAACCAGGACCAAGAATGCTATTCTAATTAAGGAGAAGGGATTGAGTCAGACCAAGAGCCCCTCTGCCTAGCTCTGCAGGCTCATCTGTCTTGACCCATCCCGGTCATTCTTTATTTTCCAAATGAGAATTTAATTTTGCTCTAACATCATTATTACATCCAAATTAAATATTTATTGGGCTGAATATCAATTGACTTTTAGAAGTAAAGATTTGAAATTTATGAGCTAACACAGAGTAATTCAATAATTGTAAATTTCACAACCAAGCTTTGTAATCAATTACTGCTTAGTAATGATATAAATGCATGTTCTTCTCAGGAGACCCCAGTCAACTATAAATTAGATTCTGCACACACAACAATCTGGCAACATCTCCATACCAGCATGGTCTCTTCTGTGAAGGAATTGAGGCCAGGGATGAATTCCAGGCTGACTTCTCCCGGCCATGCCTCTGGGCCCAGTTCACTCATCAGTCACGCTGTGCTGAGATGAGGCTTAATGACAACTCAGACAAAATAGAATTCCGATGATAAATCACTGGGATGTAAGCCTTACAACCCAACTCTGAGAGGGCCCGCACAATGTGTAGGTGGCACAGCCAACAAAGAAGCCAACTCATGAATGCATTTAACCACCCGACAGATAGCTATCACATACCTACTGTGTGTTGGGCAGATGCTCCTGGGTGGCACATACAGGGAAGCACTTGACATAAGCTAAAAGGTGGGAGGTTTGAACTTAGCCAGAGGCACCTCAGAAGGCAGAACTGGCAATCTGCTTCTGGAAGGTCACAGCCTTGAAAAGCCTACGAAGCAGAACTACTCTGCTTACCTGGGATCGCCATGAATCAGAATCGACTTGACAGCAATTAATAATAGTAGCATATGCTGGGCAAAGTTAATGCTAGGTGGAAAGTTGGAAGTTCAAATCTACCCAGAGGCACATCCAAACAATGGTCTAGCATCCATCTTCTCAAATATCAATCACTGAAAACCCATGTAGTATAGTTCTATTCTGACACACATGAGGGTCCCATGACTCACAAGCTGACTCAATGGCAACTGTATGCACTGGGCACTGTTTTGCATCAGTGTAGGAATCAAAGATATCTTCCCTCCCAGGGTAAGAATAAGGCACAAGGAACAATAAACTATAATCAAAATGTGCAAGCAAATTAAACTGGGCTGAGATAATTTGGCTTTTAGAACTCAAGATTTGAAATTCATGAGCTAACACAATGTTAGGAGGTCATAAATGCGAAGAAATAAACAGTTTTGAGAATCTAAGCATTATCCTAATTTTCATAAATAAGGAAATCACAGCTCAAAGAGGAGAAACAAGTTGTTCAAAATCTAGGTTAGATTTGGGACTTGAACTCCAACCTTGCTGCTGTTCGTTGCCATTGAGTCGGCTCCAATTCCTGGAGACTTATATAGAACAGAACTAAACATTCCTGAGCCGTACACCTCGATCATGATCTTTGGTATGTTTGAGCCCAATGTTCTGACTAGTGTGTTAATCTGTCTTCTCGAGGGTACCCCTCAAGTTCATTTTCCATCCAAAGATTTGGATTTGTCCTTAGAGTTGGCAATTTAAATCAAACCTACTTGGTGCCCAATTCCACATGTAGTATAAACACTAGACTGTTAACCAAAAGATAGGTGGTTCAAACCTACCAACCACTTGTTGGAAACCCTACACGAGGGAGGTCACTATGAGTCAGAACCAACTCAAGGGCACTTAACAACTACCACCATGGAATGGGTGGGTGGATGAAGAAACTCACACAGCAACTTTGCCCTCATTTTTAATTGATGGCAGAACAGAAATCATTATTAATAAGTCCCGCCATGTCAGTGAGAGACTCTCCCCTCAACAAGTAAGCTAAGACAAAAAGAACACCCCGGAGCTATAGTGGATGCTGGTGCTAATCAGTATCCACCATGCTTAAATCTAGAGTTGAGCAAAATTTCCGTCTTAAATTCCAAGTGATAAATATTGGCATTATTTGTACTCTGAAAAGAACCTTAAAGCCATTGTGTGCATCACTGTTCATTTGAAACCCATTCTTTGTCTTCATGGGACTGGCCAACTACAAGAGACCACAATCTAAACGTGGCGTCTATTAGAACCAAGCATGGTAAAAGGGGACTACGAAACCCTTGGGAGGACCTCTGCCACAAATCTACAGATTCCAGTAATTGATGAGAGAACTTTTAAGTGAGGTCAATGATTACATTTTGAATTCTTCTCCATTAATTATTAAAGGCAAATTGTGTTGTTGAAAAGAAAAGCCATAGAAAAATAGCAAGTTAATGAAATAGGTTTGAGAGGCATTCTGGATCAGGTAATTTATTTTGAAAGTGAAAGTCATTTAGAAGGTTTGTCAAAAATGGGTTTAAATGACTGAAAACAGGGCCTGGGCATTTCTCATCTTATTGCACCTCAGATTTTACCTTTTTATTGTTTTACAAATTGAAGGTTGGCGGCAACCCGGCATCGAGCAGGCCTACTGCTATCCCTTCCCCAGTGGCATGTACTCATTTAGTGTCTCTGTGTTACATTTTGGTCATTCTCACAACTTTTCAAACTTCTTCATTAGGCAACTTCAAACTTAAGAGAATACAGTAAAGTAAGGATCATTTTGTATAACGGGGGAAACCTAAAATCTTGTGGAACTTGCTTTATCAGGATTTTCACTTTACTATGGTGTTCTTGTACTTTGGACATATTGTCAGGAGGGACCAGTCGCTGGAGAAGGATATCATGTTTGGTAAGGTGGAGGGTCAAAGAAAAACAGGAAGACCCCTAACGAGATGGATTGGCCAAGTGGCAGTATCGATGGACTCAAGCATGGCAACAATAGTGAGGTTGGCCCAGGATCGGATATTGTTTCGTTCTGCTGTGCATAAGGTCGCTATGAGTCGGTACCGACTTGATGGCACCTGCCATCTCTCCAAGGTATGCCTGTGTCTCGTCACTGTTCCTCTGTTGTTTGAAAGTAGTTGGCAGTCTGGTAGAATCTGAAATGGTCTGGAGAAAAGGAAGTTGTATACTTGTACACTGGGCTGGCCCACTGGGATAGTTGTGTCTGGCTGAGCAATCCCTACATCACTGTCTCTTTGTCATTGTTAGTGGAAGAGTTTGTGAGAAAGACAACAATTTCACACATACATTGCATTTGTCTTGGGTTGTCATTTTTCAATAGAGATGTCAGTACTTCCAGACAATATGGAAAAAGACATCACCAAAGTCAGAGCACGGGTTTAATCATCACTATGTGAATTAACTGGAGTCCTGGTATGGTGCTGTGGAATAATACACTGGACTGCAAGGTTGGTTTGAACCGCAAAGTCTGTGGTTCAAGCTCACAGCGTTTCTGAGGAGCAGCTCAGAACCGATGCAACAGCACTTAATAACAACAAAAGCTTATAATTTAAGTATATTATAAACAAAAGAAGTAAGCAATTTAAACTGATTTGAAGTCACTTGGCTTTTAGAACAAGATAACTTTTGTTCTAAGACACCACCAACTCCAGCAATTCCTAATCTCCCCTTCCCTCTCTCTGTAGTAAGAGGAGGCATCCTGTCATTGTAATCACAGTAGCAGAAAGAGAAGGAACACAAATGAGTAATGGTGTTTAGCACCTCTGTGACATGCTTCTTCTAAACCTGGATCCCAGACTCATCATTTGAAGGAGAGTGACCACCAAGCCAGGAACATCTGCATTGGGTTTTTGCATGAGCAAGAAATAAACCCATGACTTATTATTTTCACTGTTTCTTCTCTTTGCAATGTGACAGGGTTGAAACAATTGGGGAATAGCATTACTCGTGGTTGCAAGTTATTTTTGCCTCCTTCAAAGCCCTTGTACTCCCTAGATGAGAAAAGATTTGTGATTACGAAAAAGGTTAATCACAGAACACAGCTCGGACACATCACTGCTCTAATATGCCTGATGGCATCAGCCAAAGTCAGAGACAGCAATCCCCATCTGGAGGGTTCAAGTGGAGGCTGGCAACTAATGATGCCAATGTAGAGGGAGAAGGATGAGATGATGGAGACAGAACTTGCCATCTGACCAGCTGCCCTAGAGAGTTATAAGTTCTTGAGGATCCTGCTGACCTAGCTCCAGGCCTAAACAAGTTATTAATCAGTTCAACGCATGAGCCCCTACCTCTGGCCAAGAGGCTTTCCAGCATTTTGTTTCAGCCCTTCATGAAGAGGTAAAGTTCTGATCATCATGTAAGGCACATTTGATGTTTCATATTATAACTTTCAAGAGAGCCAAAGGTCTGCAATCCAGCCCACCCCATCAATCCCCATTCACTTAGCCACAGGGACTTCTTCTGCCTAGCAAGAGCACTGTTTTCTAATGAGAATCACACCACAGAGATACCTGCAGCCCTGCCTGTCCTGTCCCCCGGAGCCCACGTTCTGGCTCCTCTGATGGGAAAATGCCAAGGTGTGATTACTGACACACTCCCTCTCTGCTCCTCCTTACTAAACATAAAGCTTTTAGCTGCTTAGTTCCTCCCCAACCACCACATCCCTCTTCACAGCCCAGAGTTCTTTTTTGAGGACTTTGTAATGGGGAATCAAGAGAACATAGAGACAGATACAGAACTAGAGAGAAAGAAGGCAAAAGGAAAAAAAAAAAAAATTAGGCCAAAAAGCTAAGTTGATCCACAAAGCGAAAGACTTTACAAGCAGGGAAAGGCCAGAAGAAAATGGAGAAAAGAAAAGTTATTAGGTATTTGGATTCCCATTAATATTCTTGAAGCACTGTGAGCAAATAATTGCAAGTCCCCTTTTTAAATTTTTTATTTAGTTTCAAACATCTTATTGTGAATTGAGTGAAGGTCACAGAGCGGATCATCAGTTTTACATCCAATAAATCACACACTTGGTTTCATCTCAATGAATGCATGTAACATCGCTTATGCCACTTCCTCCCTGTGGTTCCTGGTTCCATTCCTCCTCCTTTCCCAGCCCTTCTGAATGGGTCCTTAGGTAAATGCTGCCCTTTTTTATCTCAAATGGTTGACCACTCTAGGGTGTGCATACCACACTACTGTTGTTATCTCCCCTACATGTCTGTTTGACTGAAAAGTGAGCCAGAGGGGTGAGTTCAGTTTCAGAGCTGAGGAGGGGACCAACAACCATAGTCTTAGTTTCTACCAGACACTATCTGAGCAGCAAGTCTGGTCTTTTCTATGGTCTTGAGTTTCATTGTCTTTTAATTGTCTGTGTTCCTAGAACACAGTGTCATTTAAAAACAACTGAGCCACATGGGTTATAGGCTCATGGGGGTTACATCTTATTGAACCAGATATGGCAAATCCCAGAAAACTAGACATAGAGGCAGAAAGCAAGAGAATTCTGAAACATATTACCTTCTACCCACCCTGTCCTCCACACCTGGAAAAAAAGTACATCGAGAAGAAGCAGAAATAAAAGGAAGCCTGCTAACCATGCATAAGGACTTTTTAAAAAGTCAAACATGTTGACCTACCCCAGGAAACCTAATGGCAATGTGGGTTAAGCATTGGGCTGCTAACCACAAGGTCAGTGGTTCAAATCCACCTGTTGCTCTGTGTGAGAAAGATAGGGAACAGATTTACAGCCTTGGAAACCTGAAGGGGCAATTCTCCTCTGTCCTAGAAGGGTCACTATGAGTCAGAATAAACTCAAAGGCCATAGGTTTTTCTTGTTTTTGTTTGTTTCTTACTGACCTACCCAATAGCCGTAGGTCTTCAAACACCACACACATGAAAAACACAAGTGTCTCTTCCTGCTTCTCCATAAACAACCTCTAAGCAGGTCACATCCTGTGCACAGAAAAAGAACAATAAACATGGAAGAAAGGAAACACACACACACAGAAACAGGACTTTATATTTTATTCATTTATTACATATTGTAAAACAAAAGAGAGAACAGCATCAAGGAATTCTCGAGGGACATGCTACTAAAAATGATCTATCACAGAGTCTAGAAGAAAATTTCAAAAATCTGTTCATCATGCCTAAAAGATCAGGGACTTCATGAATCAAGGCAGAAACAGAGGGAAGTGGGAGGCACAAATGAAAACACACAAGATAAGGTGAGATTAGAAAGCATTTCCAAAAATCAAAAAGTGGGCAGGATACTGAAAGTCAATATACTTTTTAGCAAACAATAAAATAGAAAAAAAGGAAGAGAAAATAAAAGCTCAGAAACAAACCGAATATAAAACAATGCTGTATATTTGATAAGACTTTTCAAATCCATGGAGAAAAAACAAAGTCTTCAGTAATTGGTACAGCAACTAGCTGAGCATCTGTATACAAATAAAGTCAGGTTCTCCATGTCTTCCTTAACCAACAAGACCTGTGCTTCACCAGTCTGCCCTGAATTCAGTATCACTGGCTCTTGTCCTAGTGTTGAAACTTGTCCTATTGCTGGTCCAGCCCCTCCAGCCCCTAAGAAGCAGCCTCCAAATATCTCTGGGCATGGCCCAGAGGGCTTTCATATGATCACACACCTGCCCAGCCACACGGCTTGTCAGCCCTGGTCCCCATGCCACTGTCTGTGCTTCTCAAGCAGCACTAGGTAACCTCAAACTTCACCATGGGGGAGGCTGATTCCGATGAGGCAGAGGTCCGACATACCCCCTCACTCCCATCTTTTTACTAGTTCTGACACCAGCCTTCCCTCTATAGCACTCTCTACTCCTCCGCCAAGCTCCATAATTTGTTGCAATGACCAGAGGGAACTGGCAGAACAGACTCACAATCCTGGAGTCTACTAGGGAAGCTATTGTTGCTAAGTGACGTCAAGTTGGTTCTGATTCATGGCAGCCCTGTATAGGGTTTCTAAGTAGCGGCTGGTGAGCTTGAACTGTCGGCCTTGTGGTTAAACCAACCTTGCGGTCCAATGTCTACCCTATAGTGCCACACCAGGACTCCATTAGGGAAGTAATAAGTTGCAATTCTGGATCAGGGAACTAATCTGGATGCAGTTCTTTGCTTAGGACAGCCTGTCTCAGCTATGCCCACAGAAAAGGCATCTCTCTAGCTCTGGGCTTGTCCTCTGTCCTACTCTGGCAAGTATTAGAAACCTCTTTAACTCTCCAATAAATGAACAGAGACACCGCACTCTGTCCCTTAGCTGCTGCCTGAAGGCACTCAGTTCTCTGTCTCCATTGTCAAGTGTCCAGAGACACCTCACTCTGCCTGAAGACACACAGCTCTCGTTCCATGGGCCAGGGACCCACTGTCCCATCTCCTGCCAGTCTCCTGGTTCTGGTTCTGCTGCCACTACTGCCTTCATCTCTCACTGTCTCCAGTGCCGCCGCTGCTCTTGTCCCCTAGGTCTAGGTGGTTACCAGCTCAGGGACCCTGGGTTCAATGGATGTATTCCACTCCCATCCCTTCTTGGTGGTAGTCAAGTCCCCCTCTTGTCTTTGATATGGCGCTCTTTTAAGCTGAGTTGATGGGCAAAACAGACAATGCCCTCATAAGGGCTTGTGGTGTAGTAAATTATGTAATGTCTTTTCTAGCCATGATCAAACTCCCATCAAACCACGTTTTTGCCCTGCTGGGTCTGGGTAAGAGAAGGTGGGAGAAGATACTTGTAGAATGACATGATTCCTCTGTGACGGTTAGCAGAGTGAATTATAATTATAAACAACTTGAGCCTCTACCATGGACATTAAAAAAACCATCTCAGAAGTAGGCAGGGCTTCTCTCTACCATCAAAGAAGACCCAGGAGGGGAGCATGTCCTTTGGACCCCGAGATCTCTGTGCAATGAACTTCCTAGATCAAGGGACAAAAAAACGTGACACTAGAGAAGTGACAGAGGAGCAGCAGCAACAGAACAGAACCTAGAACCAGAGCACAAGACAGAGCAGTGGGCTTCCCAGTGAAGGCGCTGGGTTTACTGACCCACAGAGCTGGAGGCGAGTGCCTTCAAGCCGAAGCTTAGGGTGGAGTGGTGTGTCCTATGGGCATTTATGGCAGCTGAATGGAACAACTGTGCCCTGAGCATTTTCTGAACCTGAACTGTAACCTGTTAATTTCTCTAATACACCCCGTAACTTTAAGTATGGTGTCTGAGTTCTGTGTGGCCATTGCAACAGATTGTTGAACCCAACTGAAAGGGTTGTGGGAGGAATGGTTGGTGTTACATATTGTTACAGGGTTCCATATACTTGATTTGCATAGCTGCGGGACAAAGATGAGGCTTTCTGCTCCCGTAAAGATTTACAGCCTCGGAAATCCTACGCAGGGTTACTATGAGTCGGAACCGACTCCATGGTACTTAACAACAACAACAACACCTACAAGGGTGCCATGTACCTTACTGACATTGTTAGCAAATTGTCCAGAGCCCTTGCGGGGACCATAAACACCTTATATGCATAGCTCCACCCAATCATTTGGTGAACACTACAAGACCATTCTAGAAAGTTCATACAAAAGCATTCCATTACAGGAGAACAAATAAGATGGCGGAACGGGTGGAAGTGCAGTAACAACACAGAATACCCAGGGGATGGTCCCAGAACTCTGAACCACATATAAAGTAATATTTAGAAGGTTGGAAGACTTACAGCTGGGGAGTTTGTGGCAGAAGCAAGAAATCCATTGCTTTCTGGTTCGGGATGCTCAGCTGCTCCAGGAGCCGCCATCTTGTGTAGGGCCAAGCAGGGGAAGGATCGGAGCGGCCACAGATGCCTGACAGAGCCTCGGAGATAGAGGTGTGGACATTCTTTTTTTTTT
>NW_006408541.1:21333449-21336192 GCF_000296735.1 Chrysochloris asiatica | reverse complement strand
AAGAAGGGAGGAGGCAGAAGAACAAGATAGATAGGGGAACACTGAGACAGGTTTGCATGGCCTAGTGGGACAGAGGGAAATAGTGATGCATACTCAAATCTTGGAATATAACAGACCTCTGGGATACAGGGATCTAGGTATAGCTTGAAGAGGGTAAATAATACTAAAATCCTTGACTGCCTTATGAATATTAGTTTCTCTTGCCTACTATTGTAAAATAAACATTTGAGTGGGATAGAAAGGAATGTTGGGAAACATGATCAGAGAAAACTTGTAAGCCTGTCTTCAGGCCTATAACTGATTGGAATACCTAAAAGGGGTTCTACAACTTGCCCAGTGAAATAGGCCTCATGCAAAGCCTTTACAAAGTATAGGACCTTAGGTGGAATCCTGAGTCCCATCCACAACCTTGTGAGGTGGGACATTCCCACTAAAAAGGACAAGCAGACTGGAACAGCTACAGTGACAGAAGATACATCTTCATGATCAACCTGACCTATACTCAGAGTGGTAGTTACCAACAGAGACAGAAAGAGTCTTCACATCAAGTATCAATACTATCCTCTCTGTACACAGGGTAGATAGGGACGGGCAACTTAGACATTGGCTATCTAAAATGAGGGGGCAATAAAGGCACGAAGTGACTGGCTTACAAGGTTTCAAGAGGGAATTTAGTTTAAGATTATGGGGGCGGGAATAAAAGCTGTCATCTTGTCTAGATGGGTCTGGTGAAAAGAGATGGGGATAAGATTCGTAAGATTCAATAGTGAATAATTGTTATTATGACCAATCGAACTGTCACAATTATAAAGGTAGAAGTTTTGTAACAAAAAAAGGGGAGTGTTTAACCTTACAGTCTAGAAACAGAGGACCATCAAGTGGGAAACACACAAGCGGAATGTGAGACCTTATCCAGAGAAGCAGGACTGTGAGAGATGGAGGCAGATATGGGGGGCATAGAGAGGAGGAGTGGCTGAGGACTCTAGGTTCATGGACTAAGGGGAGAGGAACTAAGAGCTGGTGGCCAGGAGCAGATTTGCAGAATGTGCCCTTTGGAGATGTAAATTATTATATATGCCTGAGTGGGTGTTCTTTTGTTGTTGTTTGCTTTTTAAAAAGCAAAAGTGGATAGAAAGAAATACTGTTAACTGATGGTACATGGAGGGAGGTATAATCATTGTAATTAAACAAGGTGTATGATTTGTGGAAAGGAGCTCTGGTAGCGTAGTGGTTTCAAGTCGGGCTGTGAACCTCAGGGTCAGCAGTTCGAAACTACCAGCTGTTCCGCGGGAGAAAGATGTGGCTTTCTGCTCCCGTAAAGATTTATAGCCCCCGAAACCCTGTACAAGGTCACTATGAGTCGCAATGGACTCCACGGCACATAACAACAACAACAACATAATTTGTTGAATGTAAAACTGATGATGTGCCCTGTAAACTTTCACTCAATCCACAATAAAACCCTTAAAAAAAAAAAAAAAGCAATCCATTACATCACACATGGGGTCCTTGCAGCGACGAGTTTCAACATCATTCATGCCAAAATGGGGACAAGCGCTGCCTCACAGTCCCCCTGGTATTATTATGCTTTGTTCTAGGATATGACTGCTTTATCCTAATCAGTTATAGTTCATATACAAAGCACATTTTATTCTTTGCATTTGGGGGAAGTTTCAAATTTTTATGTAATGATTCTGTATATTCTTTCTTGAAAAATCCAGAAAAAATAATGCAGTGTGGCACTGTAGGATAAGCACTGGACTGTTAACTGCAAGGTTGGTGGCTTAAACCCACCAGTCACTCCTACAAAGCCCTATACAGAGCTGCTATGAGTTGGGGCTGACTCAATGGCACTTAGCAACAACAAAAAATTTAAGACTGGTTTTTTTTTTTTTAATGCTTTCTTTTCTATTTAATATCATCTCTGTTATCATAGAACTATCCCTTAAAAAAAGATCCTAGCCTAAATGGAGTCATAGGTAACTTACTTTAAACCTTTAAAGAGCATGCTCTTCCTGTGTTGATCATACTTGTCAATAAAGCCAGCATAATGCTGATCATGGTGGTTATGTTCCAATTCATAGTGACCCTGTGTAGAGTTTCTGAGGCTGCAAATCTGTATTTTTTTTTATAGGAGCAGAAAACCTCATCTTTCTCCCACAGACTGGATGGTAGTTTCGAACTGTTGACCTTGACATTAGCAGCCCGACTCGTAACCGCTAAGCTACGAGAGCTCCTAAAACTGATCATAGAAACTGAAAAAGACCAGAGGGAGAAAGGACTCCCAACCAATCTAACTTATGAATATAAACAAAAATCCTAATTAAGCACTTAGCAAATAGAAAACTGGCAAACATTTTAAAAAATAATACACAGTGTCCTAATTGGGGTTACCCTAGGTACAGAATCTATTAAAATAATTACCATGCTAATGCATCAGAGTGCGAACATTTTACCGTGTGCTCATAAACATCAAGAAACATTTCATCAAATTCCTCATCTAGGCCTGAGTTGATAAGGAAATTTTTTTAATTGGTAATTACAATAGAACACTAGTTTCTTGTTGTTGTTAAGTGCTGTAGAGTTGGTTCAGACTCATAACGATCCTGTATAGGGTTTCTGGGGAGTTGCTGGTGGGTTTGAACCACTGACCTTGCAGTTAGCAGTCCAGTGCTGATCCTATAGCACCACACTGGACTCCAACACTTGTTTAACACAATGAAAAACTAACACAAACACATAT
>NW_006408541.1:21332031-21332844 GCF_000296735.1 Chrysochloris asiatica | reverse complement strand
GGAGTGGCTGGTAGTTTCGAACCGCTGACCTTAAGGTTCGCAGCCCGATTCGTAACCACTACGCTACCAGAGCTTCTTATTCAGTGCAATTAGATAAGAAAAAACATAAGTCCTATATACTAGGGAAGAGATTGTAAAACCGTTTTTGTTTATAGCTGATGATTGTGTATCTGAAATCACCAAAAGAATCAACTGAAATACTAACAGGAAAAAAATTCAAGATTTTCATAGGAGAGTTGGATTAAGTAAATCAATAAATAGCTCTTTGTGCCAAGAATAAATATATAGGGAGGGAAACTGAAAAATATACTTCTCAAAATAATAAAAGTAACAACAAAAATATTTAGAAATGAATTTTATCAAAACACACAAAACCTACAGCGTTTTACTAGAGGACAAAAGAGGAACTAGTGAAGCCATTGAGTATACTGTTCTTGGATATTTTCAATACCCAATTTTGTGATGTTGTAGAGGTAACCCCAATCAAAACCCCCGTTTCTGAGATTTGACAATATGCCTCCAAAATCCATCTACACAAGAGTACCCAGGAAAAACAAAATTGAGAATATGATTATTTTACGGATTTGGGGATTACTTGCCCTGACAGATAGTAAAACACATTATGATGCTATCTTATAACAAGATACAAAGAAATAGAATATTCAGACATAGACCCAAGTGTATATGGAAACCTAATATAAGAAAGTCATTTCAAATCAGTAAGAAAGATAGGGAGAATTCAATAAATGATATTAGGACAACGAAGCAGTTATTTGGATAATTTGGATGTATATGAGGGGACTTCAAAAAGTT
>NW_006408541.1:21328426-21329311 GCF_000296735.1 Chrysochloris asiatica | reverse complement strand
GGTCTGCAACACACCCACACTGATCATCAGCAAGTGCTTCAAGTCCTCTTCACTTTCAGCAAACAAGGCTGTGTCATCTGCATATTGCAGGTTGTTAATGAGTCTTCCTCCATTTCTGATGTCCTGTTCTTCTTCATACAGTTCAGCTTTTCAGATTATTTGCTTATATGAGGGGACTACAAAAAGCTCATGGGGAAAGTACACTATCTTCTTATTCTATTGTTCCCTTAACTTTTTGAAGCCCCCTCGTATATCATATACCACTTCTCTTTGCTAATTAACTACCTTGTTATCTGACATTTCACATCTACGACAATAGTAAAAATAAATAAATAAATAATAAATCTACTCTATTTTGTGCATTAGCAATGCATCTCTGGTAATAACCAAATCCCAAGGTGAGAGTAATGCTGGCTGTGATGGTTACGGTTTGGTGTCATTTTATTTGGACCATGCTTCTCAGTGGTTTGGCATTATATAATGATGTAGTCATCCTTCATTTTCACAAACACCAATTTTCACATAACAACCGGATCTTTGGAACCTAACTATGCAGATAAATGGGGGGAGAGAGGATATGTATGTGTGGATGTGTGTGTGTGTATTGTATACATAGACTCAGGCCCCCTTCTGGCTGGTCCCTTCCTCTGTCAAACAGTTGTATTTTACCTGTGTTGGTGCTGTCTTGTTTTACACAGTGTATACCTTATGTAATCAGATTAGTCATTCTTTTTATTCATCGTTTCTGGACTTGGTTTCATTTTAGGAACCACATTATCCAACCCAAGATGGTAAAATGCATTAACTGTGGGTGTTGTTGTTAAGTGCTGTCTGTCAGTTCTGACTCATTGTGACCTTGTATAGGGTTTCCAGGAGCTCTGGTAG
>NW_006408541.1:21269190-21326881 GCF_000296735.1 Chrysochloris asiatica | reverse complement strand
AAATACAACTGTTTGACAGAGGAAGGGACCAGCCAGAAGGGGGCCTGAAGGAAGATGCTGTGAAGGTTCTCTCTCTGGATGGTGCTTACATGGGTGCATACATATGTAAAATTCATCAAGCTGTAGAGTTAAGATTTGTGTACTTTATCATGGGTAAGTTATGCCTTCATAAAACAGAAAAATAATAAAGGAAATAAATCAAGCATTTATCCTGTCTTTTCTATAAAGACTGTATTTCAGGGTAAGCAAAGAAGAATAAATTCTTCTGCAAAGAAAAGTTAGAGCTAATAAATCCAAATGGCATATAAAAAACTTAGAAACTCACCAGTTCCTAATGAAATAATTGCATACCTATTGTTGTTGTTAGGTGCCATAGAGTCATTTCTGACCCATAGTGACCGTACATACAAACAGTAAAAAACACCGCCCAATCCTACACCATCTCACAATTGCTTCTACTGTTGAGCCCATGGTTGCGGCCACTGTGCCAATCCATCTTCTTGGGGGTCTCCTCCTTTTTTGCTGTCCCTCCAGTTTACCAAGCATGATGTCGTCCTACTAATATGTCCGAAGTATGAGAGATGAAATCTGGCCATCCTGGCCTCTAAGGAACATTCTGGTTGTACTTCTTCCAACACAGATTAGTTTGTTCTCTGGAAGTCCATGGTACCTTTAATATTCTTCTCTAGAACCGTAACTCAGATGCATCAATTCTTCTACAGCCTTCCTTATTCATTGTCCAACTTTTACATGAGGCAACTGAAAATACCATGGCTTGGTTCAGGCTCACCTTAGTCCTCAAACGGACATCTTTGCTCTACAACACTTTACAGAGGTCTTGCACAGCAGATTTTCCTAACGCAATACATCATTTGATTTCTTGACTGCTGCTTCCATGAGTGTTGATGGTAGATCCAAGCAAAATGAAGTCTTTGACAACTTCAATCTTTTCTCCATTCACCATGATGTTATTTACTGGTGCAGTGGTGGGGATGTTTTGTTGTCTTTATATTGCATAACTAGGTGGTGTAAATGGTCATTCTAACTCAACCAGAAGTGCCTCAGAAGACAGACCTGGCAGTTTGGTTCCCAAAGGTCACAGCCTTGAAAACCCTGGGGAGAGTTGTACACTGTAACACATGGGGTCACCAAGATGAGTCAGAAGGGACTCAATGGCAACAGAGTAACAATTATGAAAGCATGGGTGTAGACAATGCTCATCAATGATGGAAATGATGGTAATGTGTCACCGAGAGGATTCCAGCGGTGTCTCAAGGATTTGCTTCACCCAGAGCAGTAATTCATGGTATCCTCCCCCACCCACCACAGGCCTGCTCCCAAACCGAACCATACAATATTCTTAGGCATGTCTTCTAACAATTTTAATCAGAAGGATATGTGATAAGTATAGTTTCCCCCACTATCTGGAAGTGGAGCATTCCTATGAAACCTTTTACAAACTGAAATGGTGTCAAACAAAACAGCAATTACCATTCATTTAAAATAAGTAACTAAAAGCCCACTGCCTTCCCATTGATTCCAACTCATAGAGACCCCATAGGACAGGGTAGAATTGATTACTCCATAGGATTTCCAAGGCTGTAAATCTTTACCGACGCAAACTGCCTCATCTTTCTCCCACAGAGCAGCTGTTGGGTTCAAACTGCTGACCTTTCAGTTAGCACACCAACGTTTAACCTACTACATCATCATTCATTTAGGTGGGGAAATTCGGAGTGTTCTCAGATCTAAAAACTAACTTTCTATATCATACTAAATAGCACATCTAACTTAAAATAACACCAACACATAGTCAAAGCAGGAATGTTATAAATGCACAGCCCGTATAAAGTCGAGACCATGTGTTTACTATATAATTCCTGAGGATGGAGCTTGGTGACGTCATTCTCCGTATTTAACAACAAAACAAACACGGAACGTTTGTTTCGCTTTTTGCCTTTTTTTATATAAAAGCAAAAATCTTCATTGGATTACTTTCAGTTACTGAAAACAGGGATTATGCAGGTCTTTTGTTAAAAGTTAAGTGGCTTAAAGCGAATTTTTGAAAAGTGGGGGATACCTGTATGGTTGTAAATTGCTTAAATATAATATTTCTTAGATTATATGAATACTAACAAAATTGTTTTGTAAAATCTGCACTGAGTTACAGCATTATTAAGTTACATTATTAGTAACTGAGCAGAAGCCTCTTAAAATTGTCCCTTTTTTCCTTTAATGACTATTGCACTCTCAGACAGATATTGATCTAGGTTCACAGACACTACTACCACAATGCTGTAGCTAAAACACCAAAACTTTGACAGAATCAGAAACTATAACTGGCAATACCACAAACAACAGCTCGTGCCTGTAGACAAAACCACATGATCCAGAGCATCTCGTTAATTGGGTAATGATGACAGCTCTGACCAAAGGCATTAAAAGGTTCAAAAAGCCAGTTAGCACAGAGTTTTTAGCCTTGTAGGTATATTGTCACATGTGAGCTGAGATTATGAAAAAGGGTTTTCTTGTTATAACTAACTACAGGACTATTTTTATGAAAAATAATAAATTTCTCTAAACATTACTACCTAGAAATCTGATAGACAGTCATTTTGTGGGTAATACCCTCTGAGAGTGTTACCCAATGTGGCCCATACACCAACCCCTAGGCCTCCCTAGGGACACCACTGATTGATTCTGCCTCATGGTAACCCTATGAATTGCCCATAGGCTGTAAAAAGTCAGTGGTTCAAACCTACCAGCCGCTCCTTCAAAACCTTATGGTTGGTGGTGGTTATGTGCTATGGACTTGGTTCTGACTCACAGCGACCTTCATAGGGTTTCCAAGGCTGTCAACTTTTATGGGTGCAGGAAGCCTCATATTTCTCCTGCGGAGCAGCTGGCGGTTTCAAACTGCTGACCTTGAGGTTAACAGCCCAACTCGTAACCACTATGCTACCAGAGTTCCTTTGAAAACCCTATATGTAAGGTCACTACAAGTCAGAACTGACTCAATGACACTAACAACAACAACAATCTTTAAGGGAACAGATTCCCAGGCACTGCATTAGATAAAAGGTTGATGGGGAGATTTTAAATAAATAAATCAGGCTGTAAGGACCTGACTTTCCTGGCAAATCTGCACTTCAGGTTATAGGAATTGGGAGAACAGAGGAACATGCTAACCACCACCTTGAAGATGCAGTCAGCCAAATCCAGTAACAAAAGAGTAATTCGACCGAAGTAATGGTCCAGGTTCTTTAACAAATAAACGCCATGGAAACAAGGAAATGTGCAACAGTAACACAGTAAGACTTACACAGACCTTTTAGGATACTGATTCAAACTAGCTATCTATTTGTTTCACCTTGAGGAAATACAGCTATTAAAGAATTGTTATTAATTTTGTTGATATGACATAGCATTATGCTCATACTTTTTTTAGAAGTTCTGATCTGTTAGGACAGGTTGTCTCAACCTTGGTCCTGGTAACATTTTTTGTCTTAGTTGTAGGTTGCCCTGTACATTAGAGGATGTTTAACAGTATCCCTGGTTAACAGAATAACAGTGTTCGTTAGGTGCCAGCAGCCCACCCCATAAGGCCCACTGCCATGGAGTGGATTCCAATTCATAGCTCCTCTAGACTGTAATCTATAGGGTTTCCAAGGATGTAAATCCGTATGGGCACAGACTGTCACATCTTTCTCCAGCAGGGTGGCTAGCAGGTTCAGACCACCAATCTTTCAGTTAGCAGCTGTTCTCTGAACACTAAGGTCACCAGCATTCTCTCCAAATGTGACAACCAAAATGTCTCCAGACATTGCCAAACGTTCACTGAGGGGACAAATTTGTCCCTTGTTAACAACCACCATGATAGATAACATCTGAAGAATTTTGAGTGAAGTAACATGTCTGGGATTTTGACTTTTGAATACTAGAGACAAATCAGGGGAGTGTGGTGGCTCCATAGGATAAGCACCAGACTGCAAACCACAAGACTGGTAGTTGGAGCCCATGAGTCACTCTGCAGGAGAAATATGAGGCTTCCTGCTCTGCAAAGGTTTAAAAAGCTGTACAGGGTGGCTATGAGTCGGAACTGACTCCACAGCACATAATCACCACCATGTATGTTACATATATCAGAATAAGGTCAGCAGCTTGAATCCATCAGTGGTTCCACAGCAGGAAGATAAGACTTTCTGGTCCCATAAAGATTTGGTGGTGGTGGTGGTGGTGGTGGCGGCGTGCTGTGGCGTCAGTTCCGACTCATAGCGACCCTGAATAGGGTTTCTGAGGTTGTAAATCTTTACGGGAGCAGAAACCTCATCGTTCTCCCATGGAACGGCTGGTAGTTTCAAACTGCTGACCTTGAGGTTAGCAGCCCGACTCATAACCACTACACTACGAGAGCCTTGGAAACCCTACAGAGGGTGGCTAGGAGTCAGAACTGACTTTACGGCATATAACCACCATCACCAAAGTAATACTCTAGAAACACATTTGTCAGGTATTCATGTTATTGTATGGAAACCTGAAACAGATCAATCACTAGGCAAAATATACACGATGACTCCCCAAACTCAGTGCCATCTAGTTGATTTCAACTCATAGCTCCCTAGGGTTTCTGACACTGTAAATGTTTACAGGAGTGGCGGCGGTGGTGGTGGTGTGCCATGGAGTCAGTCCCTGCACAGGGTGTCCGAGACCGTAACCTTTATGGGAGCAGAAAGCCTCATTTTTCTTCCACGGAACAGCTAGTAGTTTCGAACTGATGACCTTGAGGTTAGCAGCTTGATTCATAACCACTACTCTACCAGAGCTTCTTTTACAAGAATGGGCAGCCTCATCTTTCTCCCGTGGAGCAGTTGGTGGGTTTGAATCACTGACCTTGTGGTTAGCAGTCCAATGCTTAGCCCAAAACACATCAGGGGGCTCCTTAATATGACCCCATTTTGATATAAAAGGTAGAGAAAGAAGTATACTGAGAGAGGAAATGAGCCAAAATGTTCATAGTTAACAGTCTCTGACTTATAGATTGTAGGTAATCATTTTCTTCTTCTAATCTGTAGTTTTCAGATTTTTCCACATGAATATATATGACTTATCTAGTGTAAACAAAAACTGTGGATTAATGGGCCAGACTGCAAAGCCGTTTGAACTACAAGGTCACCAGTTCAAGCTCACCAGCTGCTCTTTGGAAACCCCATACAGGGTCGCTATTGGGTCAGAATCAACTCGACGGCACTTCAAAACAAGAAACAAGGAAAAAATGGATTGCTTTAGACAGGAGTCCTGGTGTGGCGCTGTGGGTTAATGCGCTGGACTGCAAGGTCAGCGGTTCAAGCTCACCAGCAGCTCCTCGGAAACCCTACACAGGGTTGCTATGAGTCAAAACCAACTTGATGGCATTTAACAACATAACAGATAAACTATCAGCAAAGAAGGAACAAGCAAAAACATTCAAACAAACACAAGATCCCACAAAGGGCAATTGGGAACCACTCCATACAGGGTCAGAGATATCTCATTGGTCCCTAAGAAATACTGCAACAAAGCACACAAGTTCACTGAGCATGTGTGTGTGTGTTCCTGGATATTGAACTTGAGGCATCCAAATTCCATTCAATGTCCCTTGTTTCAAAAAGCAAGGTTGCAAGGAATACATTTTAGAAAGCCTTCTCTCTAAACAGAGAATGGTATTTCTCCTGCCAAACAAATGTTTAAGCCAGTTAAAGTTTTCTTTTTGCTATGTTTTGTTTTTGTTTTAACAATCATTTTGATGCTAAAACCTATAACCACGCTGCAAACTCAACTAGGAAGCTAGAAAGGCTCAGACTGGAAAGGTTCTAGGTAATTGGGCTTTTGCTCTTCTACTTTTCAAACCCATGTATTAGTGATGTGCTATTTAATCACCTGTTGCTTGAGAGCATCTGAGCAGCGGCAGCCTTGCAATCATTAACAGAGTTCCCGAGTTTATGATTTCTTCTGCAGTACTAAGCCTACATTTCCATTTTCTTCCTGTCTGCAACTCTCCCATGAGGACTGTAAGATTGTCTCCCTTCACAGGCCTTCTCTCTAGCAGAATGTGGGTCCCAGGAAGATGAAAAGGCTTATCTTTCTCCACCCTGGGGCCCTGATGTCAGGAACAGGGCTTGCTGTCAAGTTGGTTCCTGGTGCACAAAAGGTGCATGAACAATCAAATGATGTCTCCCTCCTCTGCTGATCTCTGTCTGTCCTCCCCATGGAACATCCCATTATTTCTGGGGCTGCTAAATCCAAAAGCCCAAATCCACTGCCATCCAGCTGATTCCGGATGATGGCAATCCCAGGTGTTACAAAGGAGAACTATGCTCCAGAGGGTTTTCTTGGGAGTCCCAGTGGGGCACTGTAGGATAAGCACTGGACTGCTAACCACAAAGTCGGCACTTCAAACCCCCAGCCACTCCTTGGAAACCCTGTACAGGACTGCTATGTGTCAGAACCGACACAGAGGCACGTAACAAAAAAAGACAATCTCTGCGGAAACACGTCGCCAGGCTTTTCTTTCATGGTGCCACCGAGTGAATTTGAAGTGCCAACTTTTAGGTTAGCGTTATTGTTATTAAGTGCCATCAAGTCGGTTCCAACTCACAGCACCCCTGTTTAGGGTATCCAGGGAGCAGCTGGTAAGCTTGAATTGCTGACTTTGTGGTTCGCAGTCCTTTGCTGATCCTACAGCGCCACACCAGAAGTCCAAAGTTGAGAGCAAACTATTTGCACCACCCAGAGACCTTTCTGGAGCTGCTTGTTGTGGTGGTGGTGGTGAAGGGCCGACAAGTCGGTTCCGACCCATAGCAACCCTATATAGGGTTTTCGAGGAGCAACTGGTGAGCTGGAACTGCCGACCTCGCAGTTCAAACGGCTTTGTAGTCTGGCACATTCATCCACAGCGCCACACCAGGACTAAGTGTCCTAAATTATCAGCAACCTCTGATTCCAGGGCCCCGCTGCTCTTCCTATGCATTAATTAATATGTTAATACATGTCCACCTTCCTCTGGTCTCTTCTTTCCCCAGCACTCACACACACACCAACCCCTGCAACATCCTCAGGCCCCTGACAACCTCGGCGCTGTGATATGTGCCGTTTACTCCTTGTGCCTTGGCCAGTCTGTCCTCAGTCTCACTGTCTCCTTAATAAAACTAATTAATTTCCAGAGTTAATATTCAGGAGGCAGCTTAGGCAATATGTTCCTCTACAGTGGCTTCAGAATTCCCTCCAGTTACAGATATTTTTATTCTGCCCACAAAGGCTCCTGAGTTGATCTGAAGACATTTCCCCCATGGCCTTCCCCAGGTCCTCAGCAGCCCATGGTACAGTTTGCTGCTCTTCTCAGACATTTTCTGCTCAATTCACTCCAGTGTCGGATGTGCAATGTAACATCAAATACTAGAATCAAGGCCAGCCCTCAGCTAAGAACTCTCTACCATTCCTGGCTGGATGCCCATTGTACCCACACAGAATTCCCCAGTGTTGCCACAAACCCTCAGAGTTCAAATCCACCCTCACCTGGAGAAGTTTTCTAAAACAAGGCTCCGACCAGCAGTATGTCAGCGGTGGCATAAAGGGTGAGGGGACCCTGCAAGGCCCTGCTAGAGCCCAGCTGTCTGTCCAGAGCAGAGGCTGACAAGCTTTGAACCTGTAGACCAAACCTACCACCCACCCTTGTCTTCGAAAGATTTATAGGAACTTAACCATATTCATTCATTTCCATATTGTCTGTGGATACTTTTTACTACAATGGTAGAGTTCAATTGTGGCAGAAACCATGCAAACTGCAAGTCTAAAATACTTACTGTCGCACTCTTGCTGGAAAAATTTTGTTGATCTCTGCTGGATGGCTCAAAGAGCTCTGATAGTGTGGTGGTTACAAGTTGGGCTGCTAACCTCAAGGTTAGCAGTTCAAAACCACTAGCTGTTCCATGGGAGAAAGATGAGGCTTTCTGCTCCCGTAAAGATTTACAGCCTCGGAAACCCTATGCATAGTTGCTATGAGTAGGGACCAACTGCGCAGCACACCACCACCACTAGAAGATGGCTCAAGGAGCTCTGGTAGCTTGGTGGTTACAAGTCGGGCTGTTAATCTAAAGGTCAGCAGTTCGAAACTACCAGCTGTTTCGTGGGAGAAGGATGAGGCTTTCTATTCCCATAAAGATTTACAGCCTCAGAAAAGCTCATCAGAGGGTCAGAGAAAAAGAGGAAGACCCCCTGTGATATGGATTGGCAAAGTGGCAGCATCAATGGGCTCAAGTGTGGCAACAATTGTGAGGCTGGCCCAGGACTGGGCAGTGTTTCATTCTGTTATACACAGGGTTACTGACTCGATGACACCTAACAACAACTATTGACTCCATAGCACATCACCACCACCACCACCAGATGGCTCGGGAAAAGCAAAAAGCATGAGGGGAAGGGCCAATACAAGCATCCATGAAGCCAGCTGAGCACTTGGCTGCTCTCCTCAAAGGAAATGGGAGGACCCCTTGAGCAGAACCAGCCTTCTATTTGTTCTTTCTTCTCCATCCCTCTGCTCTGTGATTTCTCTCCTTTGCAGGTACTATTCCACCCATTTTCAGGCACATTTAACTATCTCATCCAACACACTCACACACACAGAGCTCCAAGTATGGAATATTAAACTCAAGCTATCACAGGAGCGAGCCTCTTAACTACAGAACATAATTTCCAATTCTCATGGAATCTAGACTTTCTGGAACCATAAGGCCTAGATAACAACCTCAAACTACACCCTGATATCATCTTTAAACAAAAAATATTCTCTGACATCTTCTAAATACCAAACAACATTCCAACTTAATCAGACTGCCTTGAGCTTTGTGCTCTTTTACAGAACTATCTGTTTGGGATCAAATCAAATCGATACTAGCAACTCGAGAAAGTTAGGTAAGACGTTAAGTGGCAGTGAATTGGCATTAATGACTTAGAAAAGGGGGTGAGAGAGGTTGCACAGCTTTAAGCGTAATCAGTATCACTGAACTGTACATGTAGAATTTGATGAACTGATGGTTTGTTCTGTATATTTTCAACAACAATTGAAAAGAAAGAAAAAAGAAAGAGAGAATGCCTCCTACTCCACAGCACAGGAAGGGTCAAGAGGTGTGGGGCCTGTCCACAGGGAGAAGATCTCCTCCTGCTCATAAGAAAAAGCAGTTTCTGCAGTAAAGCTGTCTGGATTCTAGTTCTGGCTGCAGCCCTCACCAGCTGGGTGACCTTAAGTTCCTTCACTTATCTGAGCACAATGGTCCCCCTGGATGAAATGTAGGTGGTACCTATGCACCCTCCCCACCATGATGACGAAAGGAAGTCACAAGGGATTCGAAGCACCGACTGAGCAGAGCTGGAAAGTATGAACTGAACAATTGGGAACTCCTGCAAGTCAAAATTCCAGTATCCCAAAAAGTCTCTGACACCAGGTCTGAAACAGGCTTCTTCCCGCCTGTTGGTGTCTTCCATTCCAAGCTCATGCCCTACTTGGTCCTGGAACACAGGGATGCCCGTGGCAATTAGGAGCATGCTGAACATGTGAGTGTGTCCCACCCCAGTCCTGACAGAGCAAACCAAGGATCTCCCGGATCCCCAGTTTCCTCACTTCCTCACTGATAACAGCATTTACCCCCATAGGGTCCCTGTGAGAACTGCTGCTTACGTGGAGTTGATTGTGACTCACTCAGTGACCCCGTGTGAAAGAGTGGAACTGTGTTCCACAGGGCTTTCTTGGCTGTAATCTTTAGGGGAACTGCTGCTGTCAAGTCACTTCAGACTCACAGTGATCCTACAGGACAGACAGAACCGATCCATAGACTTTGCAAGGTTGTAAATGTTTACAGAAGCATATGGTCGTATCTTGCTATCACGGACAGCTGGTGGGTTCACACTGATGACCTTTAGGTTAGCCATCCAGCACTTAACCGTGTGCTACCAGAGAACTGCCAAGATGATGAAATCAGACCTCAGTGCTGCGGTCAGTGAAAATGACATTCCGACTGGAAATGTCTTCTCAGATCTCTGTTCCAGCCTCAGAGTCTCTGCTCCTGCAAGATCAGTAGAGGTTGACCCTTCCTGCCTGCCTTTCTCTACCAGCCTTATGACCTGCCCTCCTCAGACACATCCTCACACACCCTGCCACACCTGACCATCAACACCCCCTTCTCACATTACAGGATTGTCAATATCAGACCAGGTCACAGCCAGGCACAAGCAGAGCCGTTGTCAGGCAAAACTGCAAGCGTAGGTGGGGAACAGGTACCCTGAGACCCCCTAGGATCCTTCCTAGATTACTACCTTGCACCTCTCTGTCCCTTTGGGCATAAATTCACTTTCCGTAAACCAACTCAGACCAGATGCTTCTCAAGTCCTTTCAGTCCCTTGCCAGCCACTGTACAAAGCTATCACAAAGTCGCCCAGCATACTTTCTTTATGCCAATGACAATTTCCACCAGTCAGTCCACTCAATCTGAAATAGGTGTGGTAGTACAAGCAAAGTGTTGCTTTGCTGATAATGCAACTCAAGAACTCAGCTGGAGAT
Source organism: Chrysochloris asiatica (assembly GCF_000296735.1). NCBI lineage: Eukaryota > Metazoa > Chordata > Mammalia > Afrosoricida > Chrysochloridae > Chrysochloris > Chrysochloris asiatica. The sequence continues at coordinate 21,316,293 of NW_006408541.1, read as the reverse complement.
GGTGGATTCATCAATAACCTTGGCTCCCTCTCTACCTTTTCCCCCGACCTATTTCCTGGAGCTTTTCTCCCCAATCCACTATTTTTAAATTCTTATTTTCTTTAACTGTTCTTGCTTACCTGGAACCAGGGTGAGGTTTTCCCACTCCCCTCCATATGCCAATTCTTCATGCTTCTCAGCTTCTTGGTTAAAGTTCTCAGAGGAACTCAGCACATCCAGTCAGACATGCATCTTGGACAACATTCCCTTCCTCTACCCCCCTCCCCTACAGTCCGCCATTGTCCTGAATACCCCCATCAGCTAAGAACTCACTATCTTAGTGGCAAACCACTCCATCTTTGCACAATTCTTGCTGTTAGGCACCGACTCATGAGGACTTCATACACAATGGAAAGAAACACAGTGAGGTGTGAATGCCCCTTATTCCCCAAATAAACAATTCCAGCCCTAGAAAAACTTGCATTTCTAAAGTGGGCTCCCTTGGTGCCAACAGGAGCTGGCACTTGGGGGAGCCCTAGAGCCAATCCAGACACTGGGCCAAGGGCTTGCCCTCCCTCCCACCCCACCACCATGGTCTTACTTGCCTTTCTCAAGGCTGGGGAAATCTAACTATAAAGGTGGACCCAGCTAGAAAACTGTCCACCATGCCTAACACCAGCCGAGACTCCAAAGTCCAGTTCCCAATGCTTTGGAATTGGAGTAAAATGAGCTCCACATTCTCCTCCCAGAATGTGAAGAAAAAGCATTCGATACCTTCAAGGGACGCAACATAGAACAGAAGCAATGTTTTCAGTGCTTTTCAAAACAGCTTTTATAAAGATAATCCATAAATACAGAATGGGGGCTATAAACAGCAATCCAATGCAATCTCCCTCCTCAACCTGACCCCCAGTCACCAGTGCCTTCTTCTAGGCATTTACTATAAGCAGTTTCTTGGATATTGTCTTGTGCTATCTAATGCATGCAAATCCACTGTTTATACACATATGCATCCTCTTGTTATACAAAACTGATAAACTACTAGACATAGTTCAGTTGTTTTCCGTTCATTTATCTTGCTGTCTTCAGTTCATTTATCTTGGATATTGGTCCATATCAAAGCTTAGAGATCTGGTTCATTCTTTTTAATAGCATTCCACAGACTGGGCATTTACATTATAACCAGTCTTTTGCAAGTATGAGCAAAGCTAAAATGAACACCCCACAATAAACATTTTCTACACTTGAATACACACACACACTATGCATCAGGGTAGCATCATTAGAAGTGGGGCTGTTTTGATATGGCTAAGAGTTAGTAAATTTTCTTTGGGCTGTGTATATGTGTGTGTGTGGTGTAAGTTTTATTTTACTATAATGGGATGAGATCTGGTTGTAGAATATTAGAGTTAAATTGGAACCTATTCTATGTTAGTTTATCTGCTTTTCTTTGAGTCTGTTGTTCCTCAATTTCATCCATACTTTGGGTTATTGATTACCTCATTTCAGTGTTTCATATGCAGTAGGCCTTCTTAATCCAGTTTACTTTTTTGAGTCTTAATACCCTTACAGAACCACCGTGTGTGAAATTATCTTTTACAATGCTGAATCCAAGCAGTTTATAGTTTTCAGTCAATTACTCCCAGCCGCTAGAGCTGTGCTCAGGATAACATCGCTGGCTAAATTTCTTACTTTTTTGGATCATGAATTCTCAGACATGACCAATCCTCATTTCTAGGGAGGCCAAATATTCGAACTCACACTCAGGCCAAAGACTCTCTAAATTTGGAAATCCACCTTCAATAAATCACGTGTGTTCTGGAAGATATCTCAGTACAAAAGTCAGGATGATAAATGGAATGATATTTCACTGCCTCTGACAAAGTTAACTTTTTAAAAATCTTATAGCAAATGTACTTGTGGGTTTTTGTAAAATAAACTTTACCAGGGTGAAGCATCAGTCTTATACTCTGTTTAGAAGAGAAAGCAGAGTTTTATTGAAAGGCAGAGAGATTTGCAAACCAGGGGAGACCCCAGTATTCAGACAGTACTGCAGAGACACTGCAAGTAGAGATTGAGACTTTTGTCAAGTGGAGTAAGCAAAGGGCTCCATGCTCACAGGCAGGAGTGGTTACATGGCAAAAAGTTACAAGTTAACCTACAATTCTTCTTAACCTTATCATTTCTAGTTTCTGACCTCCGGATACAGGTTAACCAAGGCATTCTTCTCAGAGCCAACCTCGAAGACACTCTCAACAAAATTCCACATTACAAACCATTTCTCACACAGGCTACAATCTTGACCCTCGCTCCTTTTAGGTTACAAGCAGTTAAGCTTTTACAAGAAGCTGAATGGCCACTTCAAAGAAGTAAGTGCAGGGTTTTGGGGCCAAGCTACAGTTTGACTCAAAATGAAGTTTAGCTTCGATCTAGAACAGACATTTAGTCACGCCAACTACCATGGTTTGGGGATTTGCTTACACAATATTAAGAAATTTAAATACTAATTGAAAAAAAACCTCTCTGGTCATTAATCAACTATATCAGTTAGCTTTTTCTGTATAACAAATGCCCCCCAAACCATCGTGACTGAAAACGCCAACATTTCTTTAGCTCGTAATTCTGTGATTCAATCATTTGATTTAGACGATTCCTCCGTTGGTCTTGGTTAGGGGCTCAATCGTGCATCTGGGATGAACTGTCACTCGGTTCTACACCTAGGGTTGGTTGGCTGGTCATCAGCCAGGGTGGTGGGGGCATCCGGGTTTATGATGTATCATCACCCAGCAGGCCAGCCTGGACCTCCTCACACAGAAGGCAGCTGGGAATCTAAGAAGCACAAGGACTTTTCAAACCTCGGCTTGCATCCCATTTTCTACTGCTCCACGCACCAAAACAAGTCACGAGACGAAGCCCAGCCTCAAAGGGTAGAAAAGCAGAGTCTACTTCTTGACGAGTGAGAAGATCTGTAATGTTGCATTGTGCCATACGTAGTATATAAAATCTGAAGGCTTTTTGCCTGCAAACAACTCCAGCCAAGCAGAACTTGATTCCATCTTGTGCCTAGGTTTAAGTGTTCAGAGGCCAATTTTTGTTGAGTACTTCATGCACCCCTGACAGCCAAACACCAAAGTTGAAGCAGAGTATATTTTATAAAGGGTTTGGGACCACTTCCCCAAGCCAGCACTCACAGAAACATTCCTAGACATACACGCCTATTAATGGTCTCTTGGCTGTAATGCCAGACCCCAAGTGCTTCAGAGATGGTCTGGGTCTGAAAGCTTTCCTATCTGCAATCACACCCTGTCTGCTCTCTGTAGGCCTGGTAAGCGTATGCAACACATTGCTGCGGGTCAGTCATGGTTGTGGAAGGACATTCCTTTGTTCTCTCTGCCTGCACATAGACCTCTGGAAACTCATCATAGCATTGATTTCTCTCACCCAAGTGTCTTGTGGTTAGTCATGTTTAAGACTTAATAAACAATGTCTACAATGGGATCCCTTTTCTCCCCTACAACAACAGTAAGGCCATAAGTAAGAGGGAGAATTAATGTCTATTTTTACAAATGGCCACATCAACAGTGATCAAATTCATCAAACTAAGATATTTGTATGAGGATCTGGAATAAAGAGAGCAGCTTTCAGTGACATGGACCCGAGTCCTTGGACAATTTCCTAAAACAGAACCCTCATAAGCAACCACAGCAGAGACCTCTAGTGCCAGTGATTAGGTATCCAAAGCAATCGCTCCAAATCATCCTACAAGTTAGTATTCAGGTGTCCTCAGTGGCCATCTGGCAGGTTTTCCTCAAGCCAACAGTGATGTAGAAAAAGTGCGCTAGGCACAGACTACAGATGGTTCCAAGTTAACCTCAGCTCTACTCATTGCCATCAAGTCAATTCTGAATTGTAATAAACCTTCCGGGCAAAGGAGAACTGTCCCCTAACATCTCCAAAGCTTTAAGTCTGTATGTAAGCTGACTGACACATCTGTTCCCCATGGAGTGGGCTGGTGGGTTCAAACCATTGACCTTTTAGTTAGCAGATGAATGCCTAACTTCTTGCACAACCAAGGCTTCTCAAAATCAAGTCATTTCAATCCTCTGTGCCTCCTCTCCTTCATGTGCCAACAGAAATGGCAAGAGAAAGTAAAATCCTGTCAGCACACATGATTCAAACCAAATGGCCAGTGTGCCCAAGTCTCAGGCACCTGGGAAGGCCCTACATTGCATGGGGAAGACCTTGAAAGAGCAAATCAGCTCCAAGTGTAAACGGGCTTGAATGTGAAAATAAAAATGAAAGGTGTGAGCAGAAGGCACAATGGAAGGCCAAGGCTAGGAGCTGGCACTTAAGGGTAATGGGACATGTGTGGCCATTGGGCACAGAACCACACTCCCATCCAGATTTGGAATTTTGAACATGGTGGCATGAATGTCTTCTGTGCTTGCTGGGGAAACGGTGGTGTCTCAGCCCTACACTGAAAGTTCACTCTGCTCCAGCAGGTCCTTTTGCCAGGAAAACAGGCCTATGGATGAAAGAACAGTGTATGAATACATGTGGCTACCTGACAGTGCTGAGAGGATAGTGTTTTTCACTCTCTATTAAAGCAAATACGCCCCCCATCTCAACCACAACCACTTTTTATATTTCCATGTAAATAACAAGAGCAACAGCTATGATTTGTTGATATCAACCATATGGGAGAAATGGTGCCAGTCAACCCACTTGCATTAAATAATTAGTGTTGACTCTAATTACTCAGGGCTTATTTATTGAGTACCTATTATGGATTCCCACCATCCATCTGTCAGTTTGTGGTACTGTGGTGGCTTGCATGCTGTTGTGATGCTAGAAACTATGCCACTGGCATTTCAAATCCCATAAAGGTCATGCATGGCGGACAGGCTTCAGCGGAGCTTTTAGGCTAAGACAAAGAGGAAGAAAGGTCTGATGATCTGCTTCCAGAAATTAACCAATGAAAACTTTATAGAGCACTAGCTTTTATCATCAGGAGGGGTCACTTGCTAAAAGAGGACACCACGTTTAGTGAAGTAAGTGGGCAGTAAGGGTGAGGAAGAGGAAGACTGGTGGAGAGCTGGAATGGTACAACAATCACAACAGTGCACTCAAACACCAGCAATTATGAAGATGACACAGGACAAAGAAAAGTTGTGTTCTGTTGTATGGAGTTCTCCATAAGTGGAAGCTGGCCTGAACACAGCTATCTATCTGTCCATCCATCCATCCATCCATCTACCCATCCAATCACCATCTACCTAACTATCCACCCACAGACACACCCACCAACCCATCCATCCATTCATCCATCTATCTACCCACCCCTCATCCATCCATTCATCCACTCGTCCATCCACCCACCCATTCCTCCATCCATCCTTGCTCTTTCAAGTTCTCCATCGCACCAACAACAAAAAGTGTTTAACTTTGATGAGTGACTGCCCTAGACCAGACTTCACACATATCTCACTCACTCCCTGCAATCACCCCAGGAAGCAGCCATCATTATCTCCACTCTACAAGTCAGTAAACTGAAGCAGAGACAGTGAATAGGATTTGTCCAGCAGTACCACAGTCTGCAGCTAATATGTAGCCAAGCTGCATCGGACCCAGGAAGTACCCTACCACACACACATACACCTTAGCCATGGTTCCTTTTCCCAATAAAGAAAGGGGGCTTGTTGAGTGCTGAGGGGTTCTAGGGTAGCATTCATGTTTTTTCAAAATCTTTTTGCAGTTGTTCATCAAGATTCTTCTTAAGACGCTTAAGCAAAAGCAAGAAGCACCCATTTCTCCTATTCCTCCCTCTCCTCCTCCCAAATTTTCAGAATCTTCAGCAACTAGATCTAATATCAATTCAGCTGCTCACTCACTGGCTCTAAATCACTGCTTTGGCTTTTTTTTTTTTTTTTATCTGTCTAAAGTGCTCACAAAGAACCCTGGTGGTGCAGTAGTAGCTGCTAACATCAATATCGGCAGTTCAAACCCATGAGCTGCTCTGCAGGAGAAAGATGTGGCAGTCTGCTTCCATAAAGATTTACAGCCTTGGAAACTCTATGGGGCAGACCTATTACTCTATCTTATACTATGAATGTGAGTTAAAATTGATCTCCTGGAAGTAGGTCTGACAGGGCTCACAGGGTTGCTGACTCAGCATTTGGATAAAATCAGTACATAGTCATGCATTCACTCATTCATTCAACAAAATCTTGCTAAGCACCCACCAAATGCCAGGTCCAGTGTGAGAGCACTGAAGAGGTTTGGGCAATGGGCAGCATGATGACAATGTGTAGAAAGAGTCCTGTGGAAGAAGGGAGTGCTGGGTGGTCCGCGAGATGCTATCTTGGACCAGGATGGCAATGACAGGGACAGAGAAAGGTGGGTAGGACTCTTTGGAATCTCAAGTAAAGAATGTCTTCTCGAGATGCACCCCAGGTGCTACAGAACAGAACTGCTCCATGGCTCTTCTTGGCTGTAATCTAAAATGGTAGCAAGCCTTTAGGCCTGTCCTCCATGGTACTGCTGGGTGGGTTTGAACTGCCAACCTTTAGGTTAGTAGCTGATCCATCATTAGTGCCCCCAGCCCCTATAAGTCAGAATCGACTCAACGGCAATGAGTTCTTATTGGTTGCTGCCACATAAATGGAGTCTCTGGGTGCTAACAGATAACACATTTAGATACTAAGCAAGTGGTTAATGGTTCAAATCCACCCAGAGGCACCTGGGAAGACGGAGATTACAGCCACTGAAAAGCCTATGGAGCACAGTTGTACTTTTACACACATGGAATCACCATGAGTCGGAATAGGCTTGATGGCAACTGGTTAGTAATGGTAAGTCATGTGAATGTATCAGGTAAGGTTACATAGGATGTAAGGTTACATAGGATGACACCTTGGGGACTTTAGTGCAGGTTCTTCTCCTCTGGTCTGCCTCCCAGAGCAAGAAAAGATCACTTACAGTTTACAGAGATTTCCCCAAGCAATTCTTCATTTCATCCCACCAAGAATCATGGACCCAGGCAAAGAAGAGAGGAAGATGTTAATCCTAGGCAGAACCCAGTGAGCTTGTCCAACGAGAGGTTGAAGACTGGCATGACCATGTGAAAGAAACTAAGGGGGGCTTCCAGGAACAAGAGTGATTGGATGGTGATGGCAGAGGCTGCCAGGAGGTCCCAGGCATGAAGATAAAGATAGAGGTAAGAGCAGGTTGATGCTTGAAGTGAAGCCAGTGTGAGCTGAGGGATGAGTGGAAGGCGGAGGCAAGAGTGAGATGAGCCTTTGAGGAATTTGGCAAAGTGCAGTAAAAGCAGTGGTGAGTGGATGGCCTGGGGTCAAGGGAGAGGCACTGTTTGGCTTCTTAAGATGACTGAGTTGAGCATACATAAATGCTGGTGGGAACATGAGGCACAGGCCTCCAAGACCATCCCCAGATTCTATACCTCCCTGGGAGGACCTATGGGATTCAGAATACAGTCCTACGATTTGTCACAGCAAAAGGATACAACAAGAAGTCAGCAAAGTGAAAAGACATCTGAAACCAAGCACAAGCTTCTAGAGTCTTCTCCCAGTGGAGCCCTACAGGTCAGACTTAATGTCCCCAGCAATGAGCTGTGTGTGACAAGACATGTGAAATGTTGTCTACCGGAAATGCTCATTAGAGACTCATTGTCCAAGGTTTGGGGGTGGGGAGTGGGGGGCTGCTCACGTCTCTGCCTAACACATACCAAAATTCCGGACTCCCAGAAGGAAGCAGGTGCTCAGTATAAACCACAGGGACTGGACAAACAGTTGAGGCACAGTGAGCCACTCTTATCAGTTCTGGGAATGGTGGGGACTCTCCCAACGTCCCATCTACAGATGCCAGTCTGGGGGCCAGCAGGCTTTTCATGAAGAACACTCTCAGGCCTGCCCTGTATGAAAGGTGCTGGTTCAGAGAGGAGTTAGAATTGCCAAAGTGTGGGGATAGCAAACAGAAGTTGAGGGTCCAGTGGCCAGGAAAGCTAAAGCTGTAGAGAGCGGGTGGGCCTCGGGTGGAGTGCTGGTGGCCAGACATGGAGAGCAGACCCCATCTAATGACCAATATGCTCTCTCTGTAACAGCAAGGGAAGATCTCTGTGAAGCATGGGGAAAGAGGTGTGTGGTAGGAGACCTGAGGACCAAGTCTTCCATGGCCACAAAAGCTAAGTAGAGGGCAGAGAAGAATTGCCAAGCAGCCTACAGTTCCAGGTGAGGCTGGCTCCGAACTTCTATATTGTTGCTGTCGTTAGACGTTCACGAGTTGGTTCGGACTCACAGCCATGCCAAGGACAAGAGAATAAAACACTTATTCTGGTGCCTGGTCCTGCATCACTCCCATAATCTACCTTTAATGCTGTTGTTGTGAAATGCCGTCAAGTCAGTTCCAACTCATAGCAACCCTGTATAGGGTTTCTGAGGAGCGGCCGGTGATTTGAACTGCTGACCAAGTAGTTTAAACTCACCTCACGGTCTAGCATTTATCCTACTGCGCCAACAGCCCATTTTTTTTAAGATTTGAAGAATTCTCCCAGCACTACCCAGCCCCCAGAGAAATGGGGAGAGAAGGTGGGGGGCAGTTGGTTTTGTCCAGAGGTTAGGCTGGCTGCAAGGACAGGGGAGAAGGAAGCTGAGGTTCCAAGAAAGAGAGTGGTAAATGTGAAGCCCACGGGAAGGAACTGAATCCAGACAGGAAGCAGCAGACAACCAACTGAATGGACAGATCACAATGTAGACATCCCCATTAAAAACGTAGTTTGACTGGCTGGACCTAGAGATCACCTAAGATGACAATCTCACTTAATACAGTAATGCTTCCAGAGAGTTCTGGACAAGTGGACATCTGGTTCCACATGCATACATCTGGCAACAGGAAACCACTTTCCCAAGGAACCTACTGCATTTCTGGACATTTGTAATCATGTGTAAACCCTACTTACTGCCAAAGGAGACTCTAGCTGCTGGAACATTTACCTTTGGACTCTGCTTCTGCCCTATATAGTCACACAGAAAAAGGGCCCAGGTTAGGGTATAGGATCTCCAGCCTCTTGCCGGACTTCCAACTCAAATACTCAGCTGTTTACTGGAAACAACCTCCATTTCAATGTCCAGCAGACACTCACACCTATCTGAACTTGTGATCTGGGCACATCTGCTCCATCTCAATCCCAATCATTCTGCACTGGAGGGCAGCTTTGACCCAATTTCCAACTCAATACCCAGACATCAACCTTGTCTCTCCTTCCGCCAACATCCAAATATTCATCTGTCTTTTGATTCCCCTCCTACTGGTTCTCACGTCCACCTAGACCCTTCGCCCCCATTGCCACGATTCCAGTGTAGAACACCAATGTCCCTCTCTGGGCACCATCATCTTCCTCAAAGATGTCTCCTAATCAGTCTCACTTCCTCCATCTTGTCATTTCTGTCCATTTTCCTGACACGGAAGCTGAAGTGATGCTTTTAAAAGGCAAAGCTGATGATAGATAACACATCATTGCTTAAAGCTCATCAGTGGCTCCCATGGCCCTACAGATGGTCACAACTCACTCCCACGTCTGTAATTCCCTACAGGATCCACCTCTTCACCTCTTTGGCCTCATTGCTGATGCTCTATCACACCCTGCTACTCTATGCTCCAGCCACACTGAACATTTTGTTCTCCCAAAGTACCATGCTGTCTCACTTCTGAACCATTACACAGACAGTTTCCTCCACCCCAACCCCTACCTCCTACCTCTTACATGCAAAGACTGGGTTGCTTTTGTGGCTTCTCTTGCTGTTTCATAATTATCCGTTCATTTATCTGCCTTCTTTCCAGTCTCTGATCTCCAAAGAAAATCTGTTGTTCATCATGTCCCTCTAGTCCTGACACATAGGAAGCCCCTAACAAACACTTCTTAAATGAAAGTGTTTCCAGCTATTAATCACCTCCAATTGTTCCCTATACTGCTATTAATGCAACCCCAAATGACACTGATTTTGTAAGTTGCCACAATTCACTATAGATATACACACCAATTCTCCTTGACTGAACAACTTGGAGGCTTTTTTCCATTACCTACATTAAAGCCACATCTCCATCACAAACCAAGCAATTCTCTAATTTAAATGCTCACTGCAGGAGTTCCTTATAAAGACAGTAGGAAGGAAAACCCATATTCAGGAAGAAAAGGGGAACTCAGGCAGTTTCAGCTTTCATTTTTTTCTCTAATTCTGCCCTCATTCGCAGATTAATTTCTGGCACCAGGATCTGCGGCCAGATAACAGAAGAGCTTCCTCCAACTCCCCGAAGCCAGAAAGAATCACTCTTTCCACAACTGTCCATTTTACAATGTGTCTAATTATAACTGAATAAATTACTTCTGCCATTCCGCAGAAATACTGAAAATAAATAGCTCTCTTTCCTTGAATTAAAATCATAGTCCTTTGTTCACTGTTTTCTGTTCCATGAAGCAACAGAGCCTGTTGATTAAAGATCATTTATAAGACTTCATTTCCAATCTATTTTATGATATCACTTTAAAATACCCCCAAATACTCAGCTGCAAGGAGGAATAAGACTACTGGCACTTGGCTCTTTGAGACTTTCTGATGAGAAATGAAGTTGTGGATGTAACTCTCAGCGAATGAACATATATTAGAAAAGTCTATTTTAATAATGATTTGGTTCTTCTCTCTGGATTTTTTCCCCTGCCCAACTTCCTATATTTTTCCTGAGATTACAACATAATCCCCACTGACACACTAAATATTACCTCTCCGTATTGAATGGATGACACCAGACAATAAATCACTTTGAGCTAACACAATATGCCAACCAGCCCCAGCTAAGCCAAATATTTGATGAAAGACATACAAACTGAAATTTGAGCAAGGCAGGGCTGTTCTGGGAATTATGTCCTGAATATTAACCATCTCTATACCCTATGCAATGGAAGAAAGAAAAAAAGAGAAACCATTTCAAAGGAAGCCATCTGGGAATCTCTAAGATGATTTTGGGGTCCAGGGAAGTCAGAGTTCATTCATCCGAGGAGACATCCTGGAAAGAAACTGTGGTTAGACCACCCTCCAGACATGGGTGGATGTAATGACAAGATAAAGAAGTCTCAGTTTGGAAAACACATGAACTGTTGTTTTCCGGCAGTGATGCAGAAGTAAGTGTGATGGCGATGAAAACAGCAGTCCAGGGGTGGATTTAATGTGCAGCTAATGAAGCTGAAGTTTCATTAGGGCCCCTCACTTGCATGGGTTCCCTTCAAGAGTCTCCACCTGATTTTGGATTTGAGATACTGCATTCTTTTCCTGAGAGAGCGAGCCACCCCTATTGACCCAGCTTCACAGGGGACTCTAAAGTGGACATCAGGGATGACCTTGGCTGGCAGTAAAACTGTATTGTGTCCATAGATCACCTGAAGTGGTCTGCCTTCATGATTCATGTCACTTCCCATCCCTTCTCACAAATGACCTTCACTCCCAACTCTACGGGACTCACAGTTCCTAGGGTATGCCTCACCTTCCACACTCCACTCTAAAACATATGTCACCCCTAGATGGAAAATGTTCTCACCAAGTCTTCACCCCATCTCTGAAGCCAGAGTAACCTTAGCCAGTACCCAAGACCCTCACAGTTGATCTTCTCCGACCTCTCATGGCTCCTAGCCTGTTCATCTGCTGGGACCGCTGCCTCACACCATTCCACCAGGCGCGTCTTGTACAGGACCGACTCAAGGGGCACCAAATCTAAAAACCTCCCCCAGATGAAACTATTGTTCTCCTTTGTGTCTCATCAGCTCCTGGCTTAGAAGTCAGAGCTGTTCTAGGTCTAAAACCTGGCTCCTCCACTTAGCAGAAACCCTGTGTACCTCCATTTCTCCACTAGTGAAATAGTGTTCACCCCACAGAACAGCAGAACTCACCATAATTATTATGATCCCACGAATTCCTCAGACGGCATCCTGGTGTGGCACCACAGGTTAATGCGCTGGACTGCAAGATCGGTTTGAACCACAAGGTGATGGTTCAAGCTCACCAGCCGCTCCTAGGAAACCCTATACAGGGCTGCTATGAGTCAGAACCAACTCGACAGCACTTAACAATTACTCAGGCAAAAACCCTTCAACAATTCATTCTATCGCTCCCACAGCCACAGACCTGTGGACTCCTCAGGCAGAGATGGAAGCCCAGGCTCAGAGTTTATTGTTGTTGTGTGCCATTGGGTCAGTTCCAACTCCTACACTCATAGGGTCCCTGTATAGCGTTTCTGAGGAGTGACTGGTGGGTTTGAACCGCCAACCCTGCAGTTAGCAGTCTAATGCTTATCCTACAGTACCACACCAGAACTCTGCTCAGAGCTTGGTGTTCCCTAAATGTTTGCTGAACACATGAAGCGATTAAATGATATTTCTATTTTGACAGACAGAGACATGAGTCAATACAGCATCCCAGAGTCACTTGTTTGCCAACATTTTCAGTCTATATTGGGGAATATGATGAAAAGTTGAAGACTGAAGGAACAGGGAACAAAGCCAACTTTGCATTGTGTTTTTCTGTATACGTATTCTTAAGAATCATCTTCATCTCAAGAGCAACAATAAAATAAAATAAAAATTTTTAACTATCTGAGACAAAACCGACCATTATTACTGGAAAGCATGAGCAGGTGAGGGGTAGGGAATGGAGGGAAGTCAGAAATAATGGGAATGTAGGCATTATATTATGTGAAGAATGTAACAAATGTCACTGAACAGTATGTGTTAAAATTGTTGAATGGCAACCTATTTTGCTATGTATAATACCAAAACCCGAAAATACAATAAAATGATACTAAAAAAAAATGTTTTTTAAGTCTTCATGAGAAGCATCCTCCATCCACCTTCCTCTGTTTGTGGACAGAGCTCCATGGGCTTTGACACGGAAGGAGAATATGCTCCAAGCCAAAAGTAGACCACAGAGCTTGACACAAACACACATACTATTTGGCCCATTGAAATCCCTACCACGATGTTAAACATCCTAAATAACTCCATCTTCTACTTAAATCCACAAAGACCTCTTCAAACAAACCTAGAGCTCTGTGGTAGTTGAAGAAAAGGCAACTATTCATATAATAAAAGTTCATGACCCCAATGGAAACAGTGGTCATTAGCATTCCATACCCCTCAGGCTGGCATGGCAGGTGGGTCTACCTCCATGGTTAAACTCACCCCTCATCCTACACATCTGACCTTCACTTCCAATTCTACGGGACACACAGTTCTGAGAGTATGCCTCAACCTTCCACACTCCACCACTCTCACACAGATAGCACCCCGAAATGGAAAACATTCTCACCATGCCTTTACTCCATTCCCAAAGCAAGAGGTAACCATCTTGATCACATCTAGCTATTCTTCCCAAGCCATCACTGCCTGTGAGACCCTCGGGACTCCTCGGGCTCTTCCCTGGTCTCCGGCTCTTGTCATACGGTTCTCTCAGCACCTTTCCCATGCTCAACTTTATCCCATGTTGTTTTGGTTTGTGTGTCTCTCACTCACAGACCAAATCCTTTCTCTCCACAGACCAAGAATTGTGTATTTCATCTCCACGATCCCAGACTGACTAAGACAGACTCGGAAGAAAGTTTTAGTAAACTACTTCCCAAAAATCCACAATACCCTACAGACCACATGATCCAATCCATAACCAGTTATGGGGATGGTACTGAACCAGGTAGCATGTCAGTTCTGGGCCAATTCAACAGCAGCTAACAACAAACACCCCCGCACCCAGCACAGCAAGTGACACACACAGCAGGTGCTTTGTAAATGTCTGATGAATGAATAATTCAACAAGAAATCTCCCCTAAGATGAGAGACTTCAATCGCCTTCCACGTAAACCCTGAGTTTCTTAAAAGAACATGAATTCATTGCTCATTACTTCCAAAACCTGCCTAGCTATTTTGCAAAAGGAGTAGAGGATATGTGGGCTGACTTTTTCCAGGATGTAATTACCCACAGCAGAACTACTCTTGAGGTTCAGGTACAGCATTGGTATAGCATTCACATGCCTCAAAATGTACTTGTCTGTTACCTTTTTTATAGACAAGAAAAATAAGGAGGCAGAAGTGAAGAAATGAGAAGGGTTTCACTCTCACCTTTGAGATTGCAAAACATCAGTATCGTCTGCTTGAGAAATCTTTAAAGCGCCTGAGGTAGGTCAGGGATGTTTTTTAAAATGTCTGTGTGATATTCTTACTTCTGTGAGACAAATTAATGCTGAAGAGGAACTGGGGAAACAGGGGGGAAAAAAACTCTTGATTCAAGTCCTCTTGGAATGCAGTTTGCTTTCATTGTTTTCTCATGTAATTACATATATTACCAATGTAATTACAAGTAATACATGTATTTGATTTGTGCAATTATAGAAATAGTATATAATTTTTAAATGTGGTACATTTCTTTCTCCCCATGATCTCTTTATAAAAGAGATGATCAATCATTTCTGAAAATATACCTCTGGGCATTCCACTTTCATAAAATTAAAATTAGTAAATATTTGCCTTAACTTTGTATTTCAAGAAAATAAACTGCATCATGAAAACTCAGGTTTGAAAAAGCTCACTATAGGTCTTAAAAACTTGCCTCCATTAATCTAATTCTGGAGTCTTGGTGTGGCGCTACGGGTTAATGCACTGGGCTGCAAAGTCGGTTTGAACTGCGAGATCAGCAGTTCAAGTTCACCCTATACGCGGTCACTATGAGTCAGGACCAATGGCACTTAACAACAACAAGAAGCTAATTCTACCCATTGAGGAAAAGCCAACCAACATTATCATTATCCAAAAGGGTGCTAACTATGTGCAAAGGAAACTGCACTGACATATTGGTGACAAGGTAGATGATCATAACTATATAAACTGGGGAACCCAAACCAAAACCTACTGCCATCAAGTCAAGTCGATTTTAACTCTTAATCTACAGGACAAAATAGAACTGCCCCATAGGGTTTCCAAGGCTGTAATCTGTAATAATCTGCTTTACCTTTCATCCATGGAACATTGCGTGGGTTCGAACCACCCACCTTTTGGTTAGCAGCTGGGCGCTTAACCTCTGCACCCAGATTCATTGAACTTCTGAAGAACAATCTATTCTGAAGTGGAAGCTGTCAACTATGCCCCATACACCCCTGAGTTAGTAACTTAACCTCACAGAGCTTCGTTAAATTGGAGGTAATATCACTTTATTCAAATCAGGCTGCAAACTGCAAGGTCAGCAGTTTGAAACTACCAGCTGTTCCATGGGAGAAAGATGAGGCTTTCTGCTCCCGTAAAGATTGAAAGCCTTGGAAAACCTGTACAGGGTCGCTATGAGTCGGAACCGACTCCACCGCACATAACAACAACAACAGCATCACTTTAATCAAGGGTTTGCACCTCAGTGCCGTTGTGAGGATTAAATAACATATGTGAAAGGCACTTGTACAATCTTGCTTAGGCAATAAACACTCCAAGTGGTAGGAGACTCTTGCTGTAACAGCATCAAACACAAGCCTCATTTTATTGCTGTTTTATTTTATTTGCAAGATCACAGTTCACCCGGATGCAACTATATCCCACCGCATCTGCAACACTATAACTGGCTCTTGTTCTCACATTTTCAGAGGTAGAATGACAACAACCTGGACTCATTCAAAGGAGGAGGAGGACTGTGAAAGGTCCAGGTGCTCTATCATGGGAGGGATTCGTGGATGTCCTAGGGATGTGTAGACAGAAGATGGAGCTAAGGATACAGAACCTGAAACTGTACAAGCCAGAGGGAATTCCTAATCTAAGACTTAAATTTGTGTTCTGTTGGAGCCACACAATAGCATTTCTTGTTAAATAAACAAATAAATGGCCATCATTTAAAATCAGCAGATTGCCCATAAAAAGCTGGTTTCTAGATTCTCTTGAAAATGGGTAGCATGGGCAAGAATTGGCCCAAGATTTTGCTTGGAAACAACTGGCCAGAGTCCAGTTGGCCAGACCCTGACAGCAATCCTCCACTGTTCTCATAATTTTCACAGTCAAAGGCACCCTTTAGGGCAAACAAACATGGACATCGATCTCCAGACAATGTACAGGTACATTTCTTTCTCCCCAAGAACACCACCTTGCTCAATAGCTTGTACCCTGTGCAGTTGTAAGGATTAAACAGAGTATGTGAACTGCCCCAGTCCAATCTTGAAGGATTGGAATCTGCATCCACAACAATGTCTACCATCTCTGCTGGTGTCTCCCAGTGGTGGCGGTGGGCATGTTTGTGTGTGTGTGTGTGTGTGTGTGTGTGTGTGTATAGCATTACTCTTCCCTGAAACCATGATCACAACTGTTGTCCAGATTTTCAAATGCCTGATGCTCACTCAACACTAGAAAGAGAGGTGAAGCTGGGAGCCATGGAATGTTCTGCCTTCCTCTGCCTCCCTGTGTAACCTCCTGTTTAAGAAGGAAATAGACCATTGTTTGCCTGAGATGTCTTGAAGAGTCTCCTACCTAAATACTCAAAAACATGTCTCTTATTTTGGTGTTCTCCATAGGGTAGCTCTGGTAATGTAATGGTTACAAATCTAGCTGCTAACCTCAAAGTCAGCAGTTCAAAACTACCAGCTGTTCCAGGGGAGAAAGATGAGGCTTTCTGCTCCCGTAAAGATTTACAGCCTCAGAAACCCTGTATAGGGTCATTATGACTCCATGGTACTTAACAACAACAACAATAGGGTAGAAAAAGTTATAGACTGCCCCACAAAGAAATAGAAAGCTGCAAACACAGGGTGCTAATAATTATAAGAAAATAAACTTCCCTCGTAAGGCAACTGAGGCTGGAAACATTTGAGTAGTCAATCTGAGAACTGGGCAATGAACCCACTCTGACTACAGATTGGAATAAACCCAACACCTACACAGTCCTCTTAAATTTTATTTTAAATATTTATTGTGATTTAAGTGACAGTTTGCATGGAAGAACATCAGTTTTACACTCATTGTTTCATTGCAATGATTACAATCCCCTCCATGCATCATCATTCAACAGTATTTGCTTCTATTCCCTCTGATTTTTTTTTTTTGGATGTACACAAAAACACTCGGGAATATATAGTCATTCAAAACAACCAAAGGGCACAATTTTGCAAGTCTGCCTCCTGGCTACCAGCACACAGCCTTCTCCTCCCAGGAGTCTAGAGTCCTCAGCTGCTCCCTCTCTCCATGTCCCCATCTCTTCCTCCATCTCTGGTGTCACTGCTTCTCTGGATAAGGTCTCGCATTCTGTTTGTGCCCTTCTCCCTTGATGGTCCTAGGGTCCTCTGTTCCTGGACTGTAAGATTAACTACTACCCACTTTTTGTTACAAAACTTCTACCTTTACAGTTGTGACAATCACAATTCGTTGTGATAACAATTACTCACTATTGAATCAAAAGAATCTTATCCCCATCTCCTGTCACCAGACCCATTGAGATACAATGAAAACTATTAAATGGGGATTCTATCTTCCTCTGCGCACTCTGAAACTAAACTCCCTCTTGAAAACTTGTAAGCCAGTCACTTCATGCCTTTATAGCACCCCCATTTTAGGTAGCCAAAGTTTTCTTAATGTTTTAATTACTGAAATACACACTCTAATAAAAAAAGAAGTCAAAATTAAGACGTCAAGAACATGAAGCTTCCAGTGTGACTATGTAGTCTAACTTCCAGCTTAATCGGAAGATGGAGGAGAAGGTGGCCCCAGCAAACCCATCTGATGGAACCACTTACATCTCTGAGCCAGCAAAAATGTGAAGGATTTGACACTTCTTTTTACCATAACATCTGCATGAAGCTTTAAATGACCTCATTCTGGATGCATCCTTCCTCATGGAAACAATTGTTTAATCAAATATCAGAAACTGCTAAAAAAAGAAAGTCTCTCTCTTTTGCTCAAGTTTAGCCACAGGATCAAAGGCTGAGTAAGTTATTTTGTGACTAGATGTAAAGGATAAGCCAAGAAAAATGATTGAAGGGGAAACACAGCATACCAAACATTAAGGTGGTTGACACTCAGTTATTGTTGTTAAGGGCCATAGAGTAAGTCAGTTCTGACTCATAGCGACCCCGTATAGGGTTTCCAAGGAGTGCTGGTGGGTTTGAACCACTAACCTTGTGGTTCAAAGTCTAGTGCCTATCTTATAGCACTACACCAGGAGTCCTGACACTGTAGTGGTGGTGGTGGTGTGCTGTCAAGTCAGTTCCAACCCGTATTCACCCTGCATAGGGTTTCTGAGGCTGGAAATCTTTATAGGAACTGCTGGTAGTTTCAAACTACTGACCTTGAAGTTAGCAGCCTGACTCGTAACCACTACACTACCAGGGTTTCTTGGCATTGCAGTAGTGATATCAGATTTGCTTCTGTGTGGTTTTCTCTAGTATCTTTGTTTTCTAAAACAGACCTCTATTGCTTGTTTAAGACCATCTTTAACTAGACAAGAAAGTAAAACATAGGAATTAAGCCTATCACTTGGTCCATGGGAGAAAGATGAGGCTTTCTGCTCCCACCAAGGTACAGCCTCAGAAACCCTATACAGGGTGGCTGTAAGTCAGAATCCACTCGACAATACTTAACAACAGCAGTCAGACACCTTGTGCTACTATAAGACCCACAGCTGTCATTGTTGTTGTTAGTTAAGTAAGTGTCACTGAGTCAGTTCTGACTCGTAGCAACACTGTCCAGAGTTTCCAAGGAGTAGCTAGTGGGTTTGAATCACTGACCTTGTTATCGTTGTCATTTGTTGCTATACAATCAACTGGAACTCATGATGACCTTTTGCTTGTATCACAGTCCTGCAGCTGTTGTATCAACTCCAGTGAAACTTGGCCTAAACGTTTGCTTTCTCTGATCCCTGCTAGACTCGGTGAGGGCCCCCAGTCCCTGCCATTCCTACTCAGCTGACCAGGAAGGTGCTTGGCACATCATACTACCTAGTAAAGATTTGTTCAATAAATGAAATTGTGGTGTCTTGGACGTCCCTTCACGTTACCTACTCTTTCTCTGCATCTGTCAGTCTAGAGGATGCTATTCAGGTGAATGCCATTTCCTGGAAGAGCCCATACAATGAATTACCCTTGTAACCTCAAAAATCATATTTGAAATCAAATCTGCACAGGTGACAAGTAGAGGATATAAAAAATGGCACTCTCTTCAGTCTCTTAATTACATACTATATATCAAACTTCTCCCAAGCTCTGAAAATGTCCCATTTAACATTCTGCGCTTGGCATTCAATTCCAAACCCTGAAACGGAGATTGTGTTACTTAAACATTTGCCTGATTTTTTTTTTTTTTTACTCATTTGCTCCTCATTTTTACCCTTCACCCAGGTTTTATCTACTCTCTACATCATGCTGTGTGGCACTGCAGGTTAATGAGCTGGACGGCAAAGTCACTTAGAACCGCAAGGTCGGCAGTTCAAGCTCACCAGCTGCTCCTCAGAAACCCTATATAGGGTAAGTCGACGGCACTTAATAACAACAACGACATATCCTATTGTGATGGCTTGCATGTTGCTATGATGCTGACGCTATACCATCTAAATTTCAAATCCCAGCAAGTTCACCCATGCTGGACAGTTTTCTGTGGAGTTTCCATACAGAAAGGTCTCATGATCCACTTCTAAAAATTGTTGTTGTTAAGCGCCATTGAGCCAGTTATGACCCATAGCAACTCTGTTTAGGGTTTCCAAGGAGCAGCTGGTGAGCTTGAACCACCAACTTTGCCGTTCAAAGTGACTGCAGTTCAGCGCATTAACCCACAGCACCATACCAGTACTCCCAGATTAGAAGTAACTCAAAATACACAATGACTTGTAACAATGGATTACTTGTTGTTAAGTGCCTATCTTGCAGTTCAAACCAACTTGCAGTCCAGTGCTTACCCTACAGCACCACACAGGATACTTAACAACCCTGTATAGGGTTTCTGAGGCTGTAAATCCCTTCTTTTTTTTTTTAGCTTTTTAGTGTGAAATGAGTGACGGTTTACAGAGCAGATCATCAGTTTTACATTCAATGAGGCTGTAAGTGTTTGCAGGAGTGAAAAGCCTCATCTTTCTTCCTCAGAACATGTGGGGGGCCTAGCCACCGACTTTGTGGCTCTCAGTCAGTGTTTACCCTAAAGAGCTATGGCAGGATGTACTAGAACATAACACTAATTGTGAAGACAGCACAGGGCTGGGCAACATTGTGTTCTTTGTATCTGAGATTGCCAAAAGTCAGCTCTCACTTGACACCCTAACATCATTTCTTATGCTGGTGTATACTAGCCAGCGGAATTTAGGGGATGGCTCCTAATTCTTAAATCCAGATATAATCATCGTCCTAAACCTAAGGAACTTCACCGAGAAGCCAACACATGACTACACTTTAGAGCATAGGAGGGGAGCCAGTTCGCATCAGACATGTAGAAACAGAAGAAACACTGGGACCAAAGTGAATGACTCATGGAGAGAAATGTCCCTCTGACCATCCCCTGGAATGCAGCTAAGAATCCTAAGACTGGAGACCAATACACATGGCATAATTGGCAGTATGCTTTTATTGTTAAATGCTGTCGAGTCCATTCCAACTCATAGCAACCTCATATACGGCTTCCAAGGAGGTGCTGATAGGTTTGAACCACTGACCTTGGGGTTCAAACCAACCTTGTAGTTCAAACTGACCTCATGGTCCAGTGCTTATCTTACCATGCACTGACTCGATAGCACTTAACACAAGATGGTAGAAGAATTGATGCATTTGAGTTATGGTGTTGGAGGAGAATATTGAAAGTGCCATGGGCTGCCAAATCAGCTAGAGTGCTCCTTGGAGGCCAAGATGGCCAAACTTCGTCTCTTATATTTTGGACATATTGTCAGGAGAGACCAGCTGCTGAAGAAGGATATCATGTTTGGTAAGGTGGAGGGTCAGAAAAAGAGGAAGACCCCCAACGAGATGGATTGGCCAAGTGGCAGCATCAATGGACTCAAATGTGGCAATAGTAGTGAGGCTGGCCCAGGATCAGGCAGTGTTTTGTTCTGCTGTGCCTATGAGTCGCTATGAGTCGGTGCTGACTTGATGGTACCTAACAAAAACAATAACATATATATAAATATCCTACAGTGCCACACCAGGACACATTCTATAGGATAAGCACTCAACATCAAGGTATATCATGGTATATGTTGTTGCTAAGTGCCAGCAAGTTGGTTTTGACTCATAGCAACCCTGCATAGGGTTTCCAATGAGTGGCTGGTGTGTTTGAACTGCCAACCTTGTGGTTTAAACTGATGTTGCAGTCCAGGGTTTTATCCCCTAGCGCAGTGCCACACTAGGAATCCCTATAAATATATATATATACTTGTTAAGTGTTGTTGAGTCAGTTCTGACCCATAGTGACCCTGTGTAAGGTTACCAAGAGCGACTGGTAAGCTTGAACCACTGACCTTGTGCTTCAAACGACTTTGTAGTTCAGTCCATTAACCCACAGCACCACACCAGAACTATATACACATATATGTATACCTAAAATGTATGTGTATGTATGTATATATCACAAAATAATGTCAGAAAGGATATACACCAAAAAGAAAATAGTAACAACTAGACCAGAAAGGGGTGAAGTAGAAAAGTCAATGGGCTGAGGTAGAAACTTTTACTTCTTGTTCTTGTGTTGTTGTTGTGCTTTTGAGTCGACTCCAACTCATAGTGACTCTTGATAAGGTTTCCAACATGGTAAATCCTTGTAGAAGCAAAAGGCCTCAGATTTCTGTCTTGGAGCAGATAGTGGACTTGAACCACAGAACTTGTGTCCAGTGCTTATCTATAGAACCATCACACAAATGAAGACAAAAATTATGGAATTATGGGTAAATTAAAATAAAAATGTATTTGTGCATGGACAGCATAATGAATGTGATGGATATCACTAAATTGGTAAATGTGATATATATTTATTTACAACAATAAAAAAGGTTGGGCATGGATAATGGTGATAGTTGGCACAAGGTTGTAAACACGATGGATGTTAATAAATTGTATATGTAAAGTACAATCTTGAATACTGAAATGGTGAGATCATGTTACAGATAAATGTGTGTGGGTGTGTATATATATATATATATATATATATATATATATATATGTTGTTGTTGTTGTCAGGTGCCATCAAGTCAGAACCGACTCATAGCGACCCCATGCACAGCAGAACGAAACAATGTCCGATCCAGGGCCAACCTCACTACTGCTGCCACACTTGAGTCCATCAATGATGCCACCTGGCCAATCCGTCTCGTTAGGGGTCTTCCTCTTTTTCTCTGACCCTCCACCTTACCCAGCATGACATCCTTCTCCAGTGACTGTTCCCTCCGGACAATATGTCCAAAGTATGAGAGACGAAGCTTAGCCATCTTGGCCTCCAAGGAGCACTCTGGCTGTACTTCTTCCAAAACAGATCTATATTTACCACATTTTTTTAATGTTATATTGTGAATTATGTGATAGTTTATATGGGAGAACATTATTAGTTTTACACTCATCCTATCATAACCAAAGGGTATATCCTACAAGCCTGCTCGCTCCCCCACCCCCGCCCCCGGTTGTCAGCACACAGCCCCTCTCCCTCTCTGGGTCTAAAGTCCCCAGCTGCTCCATCTTTCCATGTCATTGTCTCTGCCTCCATCTCAGGCATCACTGCTTCTCTGGGTAAGGTCCTGC
Source organism: Chrysochloris asiatica (assembly GCF_000296735.1). NCBI lineage: Eukaryota > Metazoa > Chordata > Mammalia > Afrosoricida > Chrysochloridae > Chrysochloris > Chrysochloris asiatica. The sequence continues at coordinate 21,293,541 of NW_006408541.1, read as the reverse complement.
TCTTCGCTCTTCTCCCTTGATGGTCCCAGGGACCTCACATAGGTTTTTTAATGGTGCAAATACATGTATGTGTCTAGAAAAGTTAGTTCTCTGCCTTCAGGATGAAGTGTTAAAAAGCAAACATACAAAAAAACAGAAAGCACTTCAATGAAGATGTATTGAGAAGCAACATCACGATCAAATGGTCTGAGATTTACCATGGGGCCAGAGCCAATGGTCAACCTCTCAGACTCTCTTCTGCCAGAACACAGTCCTTGGATACCATTCTTTGACAATTTGCATCCTCTATCTCCTAATGTGCTGGACTGCAAAATCGTTTGAACCGCAAGATCAGTGGTTCAAGCTCACTGGTCGCTCCTCAAAAAACCTATACAGGGTCACTATGGGTCAGAACCAACTCGATGGCACTTAACAACAACAAAAGCATCTCTTTCCAGGAGTGCTGGTGTGGTGCTATAAGATAAGCACTGGACCACAAGGTCAGTGGTTCAAACTCACCAATAGCTTCTTGGAAACCCTATACTGGGTCACTATGAGTCGAAACCGACTTGATGGCACTTAACAACAACAACAATCTCCTTCCAGAAGTCCTGGTGTGGTGCTATAGGTTAAGCCAATCACTGTGGGAAGGAAAAGTGGATTAGCCCTGATTGGGCTAAAACCATGCTACAACTCTAGAGGAGGGGTTTTGGGATGAGATCCCTTCCTTCTTGTTGTTGTTGTTGTTGTTGACTGCAGTCAGCTATTTGACCCATAACGACCCTGGATAGGGTTTCCAAGAAACAACTAGTGAGCTTGAACAGCCGACCTTGCAGACGAGCGCACAGCCCACAGTGCCACACCACGAGGGATATCGGGGTGAGATTCCTTCCTAAGAGAGAGAATAAAAATCTAGGTGCTATTAGGAGGAGGAAAAGAGGATTAATTCCAGATGCGCACCAACAGAAAATCCTCCCCGTACCACCCACATCCTACATGAAGGATCTTAGGAAGACATCCTAGACTTCTTCATCTTGGTATCTGCTCAGTCAAAAAATAATGTCAAATTTATTTCTTCACTAATTATCATAGCATGTGCATATGTGTACCCACACACAAAGAGAATGAGGGAGAAAAAGAGAGTGATACTCACAGGTCAAATGTATAGTCTTCTATCTGAATTATGCCAGACTCTCCTCATACTTGTATCCCTGATTCTGCTCTTGTCCTTTTCAATTCATCCTCTTGAGATTCATTATTATAAATTGACTTCTGTCCCTCCCTTACTTGTTGCTGTTAGTGTTGGGAGCCATTGAGTTGATCTCCACTCATGGTGACCCCATATGACAAAGTAGAACTGCCCCATTCAGCTGTCTGGGCTGCAATCTTCACGGAAGCAGTTCTTTCTCCAGTGGAGCAGCAGTTTGAACCTCTAACCTTTCAGTCAATAGCTTAGTGCTTAACTGTTGTGCCCCCAGAACCCCTCATACTTGGAGCCTATCACTGTCTCCCCACTGCCCTCAGAGTTCCTTGGCATGCCCTAACAGTGGAACCCTGGGTGAACCCGCCCTACCTCCATCTCCACCACATTCCCCCAGCCTTTCCACGTCCTCTTACCAACCTCAGCTGCCCACCGAGAGCTTCTAGAGCTTGCCATGCTGACTCACAAATCTATTTCTTGACTTAGTTCCTTCCACTTCTAAATCCCTTGCTCTTCACAATGACCAACTCCTATTCCTACTTCAAGGCCTCCCCCTAGCAGCGATGAGCCCTCGTGCCAATTCTGCAGTTCAAGTGTCCCAGAATGGAATGATTTTCCACCCTGTGCTGTGGCTGCTTCCTATCTGCCTCTGACTCTAGGCTGCAGAAATTTTAGGTCATCTTGCTTGTTTCTGCCCATCCCTAACAGAGGTGACACATTAATTAATGAATGGAAGAAATGGAAGACAGAGAGTAGTTTAAAAATAAATACATTTGCCTATTCTATGTCCTCAAAAAAAAAAAAAAAAAAAAAAAAAGGAAGTCTGATTCAACAATGTGGTTGTCTTATATTCCAATGCTGCTGTAATAAATACCACAAGTGGGCAGCTACAAAGGACAGACATTCATTTTCTCATAGTTCAGGAGTGTGGCTCTAGGAAGAGGTCCTTCTTTGTCAATTTCAGCTTTGGTAGCCAGTATTCCTTAGAGTTCCTGGACTTGTAAATTCCTCCACCTCAGTCTCAGTAATCATCAGCCAGGGTCTGTGTGTAATCTCGTCCTTCTTTAATTCAGAAATGATCAGTTTTAGGGCACATCCTGTTGCAGCCAATTTGGATTTGTCTAGCAAAATTTTACATGCATGTGATATTGATCTTGTCCGAAGATTCCCATACTCCATTGGGTCACCTCTCTTTGGAATGGGCACAAATATGGATCTCTTCCAGTTAAGTTGGTCAGGTAGCTGTCTTCCAAATTTCTTGGCATAAATGAGTGCCTCCAGTGCTGCATCAGTTTGTTGAAAGATTTCAATTTATATCTCATCACTTCGCAGAGCCTTGTTCTTTGCCAATACCTTCATTGTACCTTGGACTTCTTCCTTCAGCACCATTAACTCTTGAGCATATGCTACCTCTTGGAATGGATGAACACTGACCATTTCTTTTTGGTGCAGTGACACATAGATGAGGAAATATAATTCAGACCATAAAAATGGCCCTCATGAACATCTAAATAAAAGATGCATGCCCACTGTGCCCTCCATGTGAATATTTGGCTTCGTTTGGTTTGACAAATTACATATATCAGTCAGTCAATACAACTGCAATGGGTTAAGATTTCAGAGAGTCCAGCACAGAGAGGATGATGGGATAAAGAAACTATACCAAGCAGATAAATTTCACAGCCTCAGGGGAGGAGGTAGTTAAATGAGAATCTGGAGACTTGTGGAGAAACTTCTGGAAACAACACTGGGGAGGTGGGGTGGGCAACTCCTTCCTAGTGAAAAGACGCCACACCTCTTTTACATCTCCCAGTCTCTGGGGAAGGAAATGCCACACTTTTGAAGCTGTTAACACTCTCCTCTAGGAGAGGTAATCTTCAAAATGTAAATTCATTCCTCATTCTTCAGAAATTAGCAGCCTGGGTCCTCAGTACAAAATTCTTCTGTGTTTGTCAGTCATTTCCTTGGCATCTTCTATCAAAATAGCCCAAGCTGTCATCGGTGGTATTCCTTGTGGTGGTTGTTAATTAACACGGGGTTGACTCTGACCCACGGAGCCCCTATGTGTGTCAGAATGGAACTGTGCTCCATAGACTTTTCAATGGCTGACTTTGAGGAAACAGATCACCAGGTCATTCTTCTGAGGCACTTCTGAGTGGAAGGAGTTAAGTCAGAATCAGGTAACCTGTAGAAAATTTTCTGGAGATGGTCCCATAACTGTCAACCTTGTGCCATCCAGAAATGTATACCCAGGATAATTGATCCTGATTTTTTTCCCATTGAGATGGATTAACACATCGGTTACAAAAATAGGCTCAAACACAGCAATGATTGTGAGGAGGGGCGAGACTGGGCAGTGTGTTGCTCTGTTGTATATATGGTTGCTATGAGTCTGAATCCAGAGCTCACCCCATCCTCACAATCACTGCTGTTTGACACTGTTGTAGCCCTTGTGTCAAGCCATCTCTTTGGGGGGAATAAAAAAATCAGGATTAACTATTCTAGATATATATCCCTGGGTGGTACAAGATTCAAAGTGTTCAAGAACAAAGGTGTCAGTTTAAGGCCTAAGGTGTACCTAACCCAAACTATGGTATTTGCAATACCTCATACGCATGTGAAAGTTAGACAGTGAATAAGGAAGAGTGTAGAAGAATTGATGTATTTGAGCTATGGTGTTGGAAACGAATATTGAAAGTATCATGGTCTGCCAAAAGAACAAACAAATCTGTGTTGGAAGAAGTGCCACCAGAATGTTCCTTAGAAGCCAGGGTGGCCAGACTTCATCTCTCATACTTCCGACATATTATCCGGAGGGACCAGTCCTGGGAGAAGGACATATTAATGGGTAAAGTGGAAGGTCAGCAAAAACGAGGAAGACCCCCAATGGGATGAACTGGCACAGTGGCAGCAGCTCAAACATATCAATGATTGTAAGGTTGGCACAGGACCGGGCAGTGTTGCATTCTGTTGTCCATAGGATCACAACACAACTGACTCAACAGCATCTAACAACAATAAGACCACAAATACCTATTAGCTACATTTAGTGCCGCCTCTCCTTCTCAAAAGTGTTCTGGCTTTGATCATAAATGATATAGGCATCTTAATGAGAAGCACCCTGAGGATTTAAGGACTCCAGGGAGTTAACCAAGCAGGTATCTGGGGAAGAAACTACCAAGAAGGGGGAACAGATACAAAACAGATAAAGTTTGAAGGCCGACTCACGCCTGATGTGTTTGAAAACAGCAAGGGGCCAAGGTATGGATTGCAGCGTGGGAGAAAGTGGTCGGTCTACAGGGTCACAAGGACTTGCGGGTCCTTACTAGGACCCACTGGGGTTTTCTCTGGGTAAGCCTTGGGAGAATTGTGCACAGAGGGAGGATTTGACCCAATTCTTACTTTGATTGGGCCACTCTGGCTGCCATCTTGAGAGCAGATTTAAACAAGACAAGGACAAAAGAAAGACCAAATAGGAAGTTCTCATAATAATCCAGGGAGAGAAGAAGGTGGCTTGGCTAGATGGCAGAAGAGAAGGTAGTGGGAGTGGTGGGTTCTGGGTGTATTTTGAAGCTAGCACGTGTGGAAGGATATTGTGTGTGAAGAAGAAGCCACCTCGTAACACTGGAACAGTTGTCCTGAGCAGCTGGTGTGCAGTTGCCTTCAGCTGAAGAAGGAAAGGTAGAGGGGATGCGGCCGATCTGAAGGTCATAAGTTCAATTTTGGACATGTTGAATGTGAAATGTCTATTTGGCATACAAGTGGAAGTAGCAAGTAGTTGGATCCAAGAGTCAGGAGTTCAGGCGAAAGTTCTGTACAGGAGATAAAATTTGGGCGTCCTCGCTATGAAGATGATCTTTAAAAGTATATCTACATACAAGCCATTGTATTTTAAATAGCCTCATATGCATGTGAAAGCTGGATGGTGAATAAGGAAGACCATAGAAGAATTGATGCTTTTGAGTTACGGTGTTGGAGGAGAATATTGAAAGTGCCATGGGCTGCCAAAAAAACCAACAGATCGTTTTGGAAGAAGTGCAGCCAGAGTGCTCCTTGGAGGCCAGGATGGCCAAACTTCGTCTCTCATACTTCAGACATATTGTCGGGAAGGACCAGTTGCTAGAGAGGAATATAATGTTTGGTAAGGTGGAGGGTCAGAGAAGAAGAGGAAGACCCTCAGTGAGATGGATTGGCAATATGGCAGCATCAATGGGCTCAAGTGTGGCAACAATTGGGAGGTTGGCTCAGGACCAGCCAGTGTTTTGTTCTGTTGTGCATAGGGTCGCTATGAGTTGGTACTGACTCAATGGCACCTAACAACAGCAATGTTTGTTTGCCAACCACTCCCTCTTCCAGAAGAGATTTTCCTAAGTGGTATCCTAAAAACTGTTGGTTTAAAAAAAAAAAATTATTATAGCATATTTATAAAAATACCTCCAATGGTTAGGGGAAGAAAATGGATGGCAAACAAATGTAGAGGCATGTGTTATTTGCGTAAAATATGGTCGTTTATTTGGAAAATGATCCCAGAAAATGCTGATAAAGTTAAGAAGTAAGAAGCAGAAGAAAAGGCACCAATATAAAGTGTATTTATTATTAAGCATTTTAAATTCAGAGCAACTGGAACTTAATCTCACTGGGGTCCTCTGGGATCCAGTGTAGGACATGCCCCTCAGAATTACTTTCCTGTCTTGGCTCTCTAGCACTGCAACAATAGAAATAGCACAAGTGGATTGGCTGTAACAAACAGAAAGGGATTCTCTCTCAGTTAAGGAGGCTAGAAGTCCAAATTCAGAGTGTCAGCCCTTGGGGAAGGTTTTCTCTTTGTCAGTTCTGGGGAAAGGTCTTTGTCTCCTTTCAGCATCTGTAGGCCCGGGATTCCCTGGAGATCTCCACACATCTTGGCATCAGTCTTCCCCTGGATCTAGGAGCTGCCCAGTGCAGGGAGCTCATCCAAAGGACACAGTGTACTTCTGGCTCTTCCTTCTTTGGTGGTAATAGGTCCCTCTTCCTCTCCTCGCTTTTCTCTCTTTATACAGAGTAACTATAAGTTGGAATCGACTCCATGGCACGCCACCACCACCATCTCTTGCAGGACAAACGATGCTGCAAGCCACACCCCTAGGAAACTCCCTTACATCTGATCAGGGTTGTGTTAGAATTAAGGGGACTGCAGGATTGTAGGATTAGCACTTTGGAGTCCTAGTGTGGTGCTGTAGGATAAAGCACTGGACCACAAGACCGGCATTTCAAACTCACCAGCTGCTCCTTGGAAACACTATATATAGGGACATTATGAGTCACAGCCGACTCAGTGGCACTTAACAACAACAAGAATCAGCATTGGCCTGCTAACTGTAAGGTCGGAAGTTCAAACCCACCAGCTGCTCCTTGGAAACACTATATACAGGGATATTATGAGTCACAGCCGACTCAGTGGCACTTAACAACAAGAATCAGCACTGGCCTGCTAACTGTAAGGTCGGAAGTTCAAACTCACCAGCTGCTCTCTGAAACCCTATACAGGGTCACAATGGAACCGACTCCACGGCGCTCACCGCAGCAACAGCACACCTTCTTATTGGTGATCATATCAGATCACATCAAGGGAACCATCACATACTAGCCACATGACATTGCAGCCGCCAAACCACAGAGTTTCCTGACCCATCCAAGTTGGCATATGTTTGGGGGAGCACCTATTCAATCGATAACACCTCTCTCCAGCCTCTGTTGGAGGTAGGGTCCTCCTATTTATGCAACAAACCCAATCAGTCATTGATTGAGGCTGCGTGGTTAGAGAGGGTCATTTTTGGTTTGGGAGAAAGGTGTTATTAGAAGTCTGCAGGAACACATTGCAGCGGTCAAGCTCAGGTGGCTCCATTACTCATATGGCTTCACCTCCTAACACTGGACCAATTCAGCCAACTTCTCTGGGCCTCAGTTTTCCATCCATGAAATGGGAGGAATAACATCTGCCTGTTGGATTGGCATGAGGACCCCATGAAACAATATTTATAAAAGCCCCTGGTGTGATGCCAGGCACAGAGAACTTCAGTTTCCGTTCTCCTTTTCTTCTCCCTGTTACATCCTTTCCCCATAAAAGGAAAGCCCCACTTCCTCACGGGCCAGCCACCCAGGCCCTTTCAGGGGGCATTTTCTGTTTTATGACATGTTCTCTGGCTGCAGGATACACCGTTCCTATAATATACTCTGCAGCACAGGTAATGATCTCTCTAAATATCCCTTCCTTGGAGGAAGTGGAGGTGCTTAGGAGAGCAAGGATAGTGATGGCTGGCCCCAAGGCATATTTCACTTCCTTTGCTGCCTTTTACTGTGCTCACCAAGTCCTGGCCTCCTATCTTCAAAGCAAATCAGTCGAGTCTGCATCTGTGGTGGTAACACGGTTACATTTGGCACATGGTGTGGTGTGCACATGGCAGGGCTGCTCACAGAAACCCTGGCAAGTTAATCCAAATAAAAGGAGCCAACCCCCAACCCATCCCCCTCCCCAAACAGGCCAATCTTGAAAGGCTCTTCACCACCACCCCGCCCCCGCAGGAAGCAGGCCTGGCCACAGAGCAGGGCCAGACTTGGGCCTGGGGACAAGTGCTCATGTGTGATCAAAAAGCCACCAGAATGCAAACGAGTAGAGATGTCTGCATGCCAGGAAAACCCCACAACGGCTACTTGTTTGGTGTTCTGGGAAACGCAAATGCCAACAGAGGCCTCACGGAGGCATCCAAACGCCCGAATAAATCTGAAAAGAGTGGACTACGCATGAGGCTGGCCAGGCTTGGTGATGGCAGACACACAAGTAAGTCCATTTGATTAATAATTACTCTCTCTTTAGAGTTAGTCCCAAAAAGAGGTGCCCTCACCCCACCAAGGAGGTGTTCACCAGCAAGGAGACAGAATTTAATTGAAGAGAAAATGAAATCAGGCGGTTTGTATGCATCAGGACTGCATGAAGGGTCTCAAGTTCATCACTGTCTTCTTTCTTCTCTAGTGCTGCTGTATCAGAAATGCCACAGCGGATGGCTTTAAGAAACAAAACTGAACTACCTCAGTTAGGAGGCTAGCAGTCCAAACTCAGAGTACTGCCTCCAGGGAAGGCTGTCTCTCTCTGTGTGTCTCTTCCTAGTTCCTAGACAATCCCTACTTCTGTTTCCTCACTTGTGTAATCTCTTATATATCTCAAAAGAGAGTGATTCAGGATACACCCTCCACCAATACTGCCTTAACAACAAATAAAAGACAATTCATTCCCAATTGGGATTAGAACCATAGTCACGATGTTCTTGTTGTTAGGTGCCATGGAGTCGGTACCGACTCTTAGCGACCCTACATACAACAGAATGAAACACTGCCCAGTCCTGTGCCAATCTCACAATCATTACTTTTGAGCCCACTGCTGCTGCCATTATGCCAATTCATCTCATTGGGGGTTTTTCTTTTTTTCACTGACTCTCCACTTTACCAGGCATAATGTCCTTCAGGGCCTGGTCCCTCCTAATAATAACATGTTTGAAATATGAGAGATGGAGTCTCACCAACCTGGCTTCTAAGGAGTATTCTGGCTGTACCTCTTCCAACACAGATTTGTTTGTATTTCTGGAAGTCCATAAGACTTTCAATATTCTTCTCCAACACCATAATTCAAATGCATCAATTCTTCTAGGGCATTCCTTATTCACTGTCCAACTTTCACATACATGTGAGGTGGTTGAAAATACCATAGCATGGGTCAGGTGCACCTTAGTCCTCTGACAGAAAGGTCTTTTGCAGCAGATTTGCCTAACGCAATACATCATTTGATTTTGTGAAGGCTGCTTCCATGAATGTTGAAATCCTGCCTTATTAACATAAAAAGACAATCCATTCCCAACTGGTATTATAATCATAGTCAAAGAGGTTAGGATTTACGACACCTATTTTGGGGGACACAATTCAGTCTATAACAGTAATCATATTCATTTTTCATAATTGACTCAGCACAAGCATGCATATCCCCATTATACAGGTAAAAGAACTAAAGCTTTTTTTTTTTTAAGCTTTTATTGTGAAGTGAATGATCGTTTACATGGGGAAACACCAGTTTTACATTCATCGTTTCATTGCAATGATTACAATCTCCTCCATACATCATCATTCAACAGTATTTGCTTCTATTCCCTATGTTTTGTTTTTTGATGTACGCAAAACTCAGTAATACATAATCATTTAAACAACCAAAGGGCGCATTCTGCAAGCCTGCCTCCTGGCCGCCAGCACACAGCCTTTCTCTTTCCATGAGTCTGGAGTCCTCAGCTGTTTCCTCTCTCCATGGTCTCATCTCTGCCTCCATCTCTGGTGTCACTGCTTCTCTGGATAGGGTCCCACATTCTGCACGTGCTTTTCTCACTTGATGGTCCTAGGGTCTACAAGATAAACTACTTCCCACTTTTTGTTACAGAACTTCTAACTTTACAGTTGTGACAGTCGCAATTAGTCATGGTAACAATTACTCACTATTGAATCATAAGAATCTTAACCCCATCTCTTTTAACCAGGCTCATCTAGAAAGATGAATACTATTCAGTGGGAATTCTGCCCTCCCCGACACACTCTGAAACTAAACTCCCTCTTGAAAACTTGTAAGCTGGTCACTTTGTGCCTTTAGAGCCTCCCCAACTTAGCCAATGTCTAAGTTGCCCATCCCTATCAACCCTGTATACAGAGAAGATAGGACTGATCCTTGATGTGAAGACTCCTTCGCTCTCAGTTGATATTTTGACCTACTAACATCTGGTCTGGTGCTGTGGATTAATGCACTGGACCATAAAGAGGTTTGAACTGCAAGGTTGGTGGTTCAAGCTCACCAGCTGCTCCTTAGAAACCCTATACAAGGTCACTTTGGGTCGGAACTGACTCGACAGCACTTAACAACAACAACATCCATAAATAAAGGCCAAGTTCATCAAGTTGTAGCAATTTACACTTGTTTCCTTTATCCAATTTCTTTATCTTCCTCTAGTCAAGTTCTGGTAGTGTAGTGGTTACGAATCTGGCTGTGAACCTTAAGGTCAGCAGTTTGAAACTACCAGCTGTTCCATGGGAGAAAGATGAGGCTTTCTGCTCCCATAAAGATTTACAGCCTTGGAAACCCTTTACAGGGTCACTATGAGTCAGAACCGACTTCATGGCACATCACAGTGACGAGTTGAGTTCTGATTATCAAGCCATCAAAGCTTGGTCAAATGGGTACTAGCTACAAGTTTGGGTGTTCTTGTGCATCTCCCCTCACTTCATATGAGCTGGATGCTTTACTCTCAACTCTAGCCCTCCGTGGCTAGGTCCTTGTCCGTGGGCTCAGGAGTCCCCAGATCGCACCACACTTCAGACCAACCAGCACTTCCTCTTCTCTCTCTTATCTCCAGGTCAACAGGAGTCTTCAGAACATGGTAAAACTCAGCCCATATCTTCATTGCTCCCTTTCTTCCTCTTTCACTCACCAGAAGACCAATGAGGTCTCCAGCAAGCTTACATAAAGAACTAAAACTTTTCTCTATAATTTTAAGCATGCTGACAAAGCCAGTAAACCAAAAAGTTGGGTGTAAGCCCAATCCTACCCACACATTAAGTTTGCCTCACAAGTATTTTTTTTTTTTCAATCTAGTGTTTTCATATGCAGGATTTAACATACTACAAAATTTAGGTATTATGTTTAGAAGTCAGAATAGTGGTTCCCTTTGGAGTCATGAAGTTAGAACTTCAATGTGATAACTTAAAGATACTAGTCTTGTTCTAATTTGGGGCCTTAGTGTTGGCTTCATAAAGCATCACCTTGTGATAACAATTCATCAGTTGGACACGTAATTTGTGATTTTTCTGTATGAATGCTATGGGTCTGCACCGACTCAACGGCACTTAACAACAAAAACTAAATGCTATACTAATGCAGGGAGTTCAAAACCACATCCTGAGGACCAGCTGCCTGTCTTTGTAAATAAAATTTTATTGGAACACAGGTATATTCATTCCTGTACTGATTTCTCTGGCTGTTTTCTGACCCTTTACAGAAAAAACTTACCAACCCCTGTGTACTCTGTACACGGAACACTATGTTGTTGTTGTTAAGTGTTGTTGAGTCAATTCTGATCCATAGTGACCCTGTATAGGGTTTCCAAGGAGCAGCTGTTGAGCTTGAACCACCGACCTTTCAGTTTAAAGGACTTTGCAGTCTGACACATTAGCCCACAGCACCACACCAGGATTATCTATTCTTCTGCTGTGTGTTTCTTAGCCAAACATGTAAATGAATTTGCACAGTCTGTTAGGATAAGCACTGGACTTTAAGAATGGTTTGAACCACAAGGCTGGTGGTTCAAAATCACCAGCTGCTCCATACAGGGTCACTATGAGTCAGAACCAACTCAAAGTACTTAACAACCAATAACAAGACCATATCAAACGGCATGAAGGAGAGACAAGCCGTGTCTGACTAGCGAATTCCGAATCACTGCAACCACTGAAGACATAGTAAGAACAGAACTGTCATTTAAGGTCTCCAAGACGGTAAATCTTCCCAGGAGCAAACAATCTCATCTTTCTCCCACAGAGTAGCTGGTAGATTTGAACCACTGACCTTTCAGTTAGCAGCCCAACATTTAACCTGCAACACCATCATAGCTCCTTTGACATGAATGGGCACAAGCTTAAATATAACCATGACTTACTCATTAAAGAATCTGACTTAGCATCCAAAAACACAGGCCATACAACAGGAATATAAGTAAGGAAATCAAAATAAGTGGAAGAAAACAAAACCAAAGGGACATCCAGGAATCACATCAACCAAGCTTGTGATGGGATTGCAAATTTGATTCCGAGTCTCCTAGATAGATACCAAAGCAAAAATGGTAACAAGTACAACACAAAATGTACCAAGTGTTAGGAAGCCACGCTAGAATTTAAAACCTGCTTTTCACAGTCCAGAAAGCACCTAAAGCCATGCACACAAATGAAAATGGACTGCTTTTGATTAAAACCTCCTTTATCATATTTTTCCAGCTACAAGACAACTCGTTTTTTGCTCTGATGGGCAAAAGGACCCTCAGGAGCCCAATTTTTGCCAACTGCCATGTGGCACTGCCCGTTCCCATCTGGGCAGGCTGGCTCAGACCTCGGTGAACAGAGCAGACGGTCCCTGGACAGTCCTGGGATTATGGTTCCATCAGAATGACCTACTTGGGATTAGAAGAACATTCTAGCGTTCCATTGTGCTTTATGGGTCATAAATATTGCACAGATGTTCCTTATTTACAAAGATTCCAACGATGATTACTGTGGCATTATTACCATGCTAATACGGTGATTCCTGCATGCGAAACTGGAGGGCAGGAAGCAGGGAGATGTAATTAAACAAGCAGGGTGCACATTTTTGGGGGGTTCTTCAAGAAAACAAAAGCATATCCCAAAACTGCTCCTGGTTACTCAATTTTATTCCACAACTGACAGTTGATGGCCAGCATAGTCAAACTTTTCAAAAATCGTATTTGATGGATTGGGAAAGCAACTACTTAAAATAATAACAATAGTAATAATAACTAGCATTGATCCACATAATCAAACGCCTTCCTATAGTCAATAAAGCACATGTAAACATCTTTCTGGTATCCTTTCAAAGAAAATAAAATAGTAGCTAGCATTGAGTGCTTACTATGGGATAGAGAGACATAGTGGTTATTAGTTACCTTCAAGTCCAACTGATTCCAACTCCTAGTGACCCCACGTGTGCAGAGTAAAACTCCCCCCCAGGGCTCTCAAGTCTGCGACCTTTTGAAGCAGAGCACCAGGCCTATGTTCCCAGACATCTCTGGGTGGGTCTGAACTGCCAGCCTTACAGCTTGTGCCACCCAGGAATAGATGTATCATATTATCTTAATATATACCATGTATACGATATGTAGTTGTTGTTAAGTGCCGTTGAGTCGGTTCCGACCCATAGAGACCCTGAACAGGGTTTCCGAGCCTGCAAATCTTTACAGGAGCAGAAAGCCTCATCTTTCTCCCACGGAGCAGCTGGTAGTTTTGAACTGCTGACCCTGCCGTTCACAGCCCAATTTGTAAGCACTACGCTACCAGAGCTCATTATGATATGTATATATGAAATATATATACACACACACATATATGAATGTGCATGTTGTTGTTGTTGTTGTTGTTGTTAAGTGTCTTTGAGTAGGTTCCAATTCATAGTGATCCGTACAGGATTTCCAAGGAGCATCTCGTGAGTTTGAAACAGAAACCTTGGGGTCCGTAGTCCAATGCTTATCATACAGAGTCACCAAGAAACACACACACATATATATGGCGTCCTGGTGTGGCACTGTAGGATAAGCACTGGACTGCTAACCACAAGGTGAGCAGTTCAAGCCCACCAGCCACTCTCTGGAAATGCTATACAAAGTCACTATGAGTCGGAACTGATTCCATGGTACTCAACAGGAACATATTTATATGTAGAGGGGGGCCTGGTATGGTGCTGCAGGTTAATGTGCTACACTGCAAGGTCGCTTTGAACCACAAGGTCGGCAGTACAAGTTTACCAGCCATTCCTCAGAAACTCTACACATGGTCACTATGAGTTGGTACCAACTCGAAGGCACTTAACAACAATAACAACAATATATATGGAGTCCTGGTGTGGCGCTGTAGGATTAGTACTGGACTACTACCTAAAAGTTTGGCAGTTCAAATCCACCAGCTGCTCAGAAACTGTATATGGAACCGACTCAACAGCACTTAACAACTACAACTATCTATTGATCTATCTATCGATCTATCTATCTACACCCAATTCTTACCCTACAGCGTCACACCAGGACTCCAACACATACGTATATACGTGTATATATGTATATATACATACATACTTGTGTTTATATATGGAATCCTGGTATGGCTCTGCAGGTTAATGCACTGGACTGCAAGGTCAATCTGAACCACAAAGTCATGGTTCAAGCTCACAACTCACTCCTTGGAAACTATATATATATATAGAGAGAGAGAGAGAGAGAGAGAGAGAGAAAGCGCTCTGCTAGCGTAGTGGTTACAAATCAGGCTGCAAACCACAAGGTCAGCAGTTCGAAACTACCAGCTGCTCCACGGGAGAAAGATGAGGCTTTCTGCTCCCATAAAGATTTACAGCCTCAGAAACCCTGTACAGAGTCACTATGGGTCAAAACCGACTCAATGGCACTTAACAACTATCTATCTATCTATCTATCTATCTATCTATCTATCTATATTCTCTATGAGTCAGAACTGGCACTTAACAACAACAGCAATGGCGGTGAGTTTCATCTATGGATTATATCAATCCTCAGAACAACCTTCTGAGGGTGGTTTTATAAGTATGCCCCTTTATCAGATGAGGAACCTGAGGTAAAATTCAGCTAAGTAACTTGCCCAGGGTCACAAATCTTGAGGTGGAGAAATCAGTCTAACTACAAGTCCTTGTGCTGCTAACAACTGTACAAGAAGCAAGAGGCACACAATAGCAACAACTTCTGCTGCAGCAAAAGCTAGTCTGTACCATCCTGGCCTCATGAATCACTGAGGCACACAGCTGGCCAGAATGCAATCAGCGATCCTTGCAAACACAGCACCGCCTCCCCGGAGACAGAGGGCAGAAGGTCTCCATGGTCTGTAACTCTGGGGGTAGTAAGGAGTCTACCTTCTCAGCGCAGCCCACTGCAGCCTGCAGGATCCTGTCTGGGACTGCCTCTCCCTTCTGCTCTTGCCAAACAACTCAGCCTCCCACAGCTCCCAGGCAGCTCTCAGGTGCTATCCCCTGGCTCACTAACCCATAATCAAGCATCTCCATCTCTAACTCAGGACAAGTGAACTGTCCATCCAGCCTGTTGCTTGCTGCATGTCTTACGCCCCCATCCCTGTATGTCCACTGCCAGCATGTGCATCTGTTTCCCCCAACTGACATGGCAAGCTCCCCTTAAGGATGGAAATGGTGCTACCTATGTGTCCCTCTCCCCAGGGAGTGATCCAGAGAAGGGAACTCAGCACACATTGGTGAGCTGAAAGAACTGGATGGAAGAAAACAGAGACTTATCTTTGATGGTATTGCTGTTGTTAAGTGCTGTCGAGTCGGTTCTGACCCATAGCAACCCTGAGCAGGGTTTCCGAGGCTGTAAATCTTTACGGGAGCAGAAAGCCTCATCTTTCTCACGCAGAGCAGCTGGTAGTTTCAAACTAATGACCTTGCGGTTCACAGCCCAGTTTGTAACCACTACGCTACCACAGCAGCAAGCATATCCTGCCATGAACTTCTGCAATCGTTACTAGGATTTGCCATGAAACAGTCAGCAGGCAATTTATCATTTTTTTAACCTACAACAGAAACATCTATGGTCAACACTGACGCGGGCAGTATGCTGGCTTTTGGATTTTCCATTCTACAATACAATCACGCTGTCCCTCAATCTCAGGCATGGGTTTTGTGAAGATTGTACTGGGTTAAGCCTCAGACTGCTAAATGCCATCTGCTCCATGGGAGAAAGATGAGGCTGTCTGTTTCCATAAAGGTCTGTTATTCTTGTTAGGTGCCGTCAAAATGGTTACGACTCATAGTGACCCTGTATAGGGTTTTTGAGGAGTGGCTGGTGGGTTTGATCTGCCCACCTTGCAGTTCAAGCTATTTACTGCCTTGGAAACCCTAAGGAGTTGTTGTTGTTGTTGTTAAGTACCGTGGAGTCAGTTCCAACTCATAGTGACCCTGCACAGGGTTTCCTAGGCTATAAATCTTTATGGGAGCAGAACGCCTCATCTTTCTCTGCGGAACCACTGGTAGTTTCGAACTGCTGACCTTGAGGTTAGCAGCCCATTTCGTAACCGCTATGCTACCAATTCTGCTATATTCTACAGGGTTACTGTGAATTGGAATCTACTAATGGCAGCGGGTGTGGTTGCACTTTTGCTCCCACAGAAGTGTTTCTGTGGTCTGAGGGAGTATCACACGCAGTGAAGAACCACATTTGAAAGGCAATCGCTGGGTTCTTGCACGTTACATGGACAGTTCTGTGGCTCTTGAACTGGACAGGTAGTCCTCGTGGAAAAAGCAACCCAACCATGTGTCCATCAACAGCACATTTCTCTCACATATGCGTCCTTGTGTGTGTAGGAAAAGGAGGGGCAGGGTAGGAATAAACACATCCATTCCTTAGCCCCTGTCTTATGAGTTACATTTCTAAAAATGAATTGCAAATTGAATGTTTGAAATTTGGAATGCACAGATCCTTACATGCTATAAAGGTGAGGAGAAAGGAGGGGGTCTGTGGGGAGGGAGTTACAAAATATTATGAAAAGTTAATTGCAGTATAAATGTTTCATTTTCTTACCCCCGAGTGTCATGCTATGTACCCATGATTATTCAGGATTATTTAAAATGTTAAAAAATAAATTATATTGCAAACAATAAATTTAATTTTCTAATGCCTTGCCTTAAATTACAATCATCTCAGCTTACTGCAAATGGCATTCTGTGGGAAGAAAGAATGGAATGTGTTGTTGGAGAAAAGGATGTGCGGAGGAACAGGTAGCAAAGGATCATGCCTGAGACTCCGTACTGACTCTATTCATGCATGCAGTCCATCAGCAAATATTTTTAGAGTATGTGCCAAGTATGTGCCTGGCGCTTCCAGGATGGCGAGCAAGAGGGGTAAAAATGCTCCACCTCTTAGCTTGCATGAACGGGAGGGGAAAAGAATAAGTGAAAAAATAAATAAAGACTTTGAAACAAATGATGTTATCAGTGTCAAGGAGTCCTGGATTGGTGCTATCAGGTTACCATTGACCTGCTAATCACAAGGTTGGTGGTTCAAATCCACCAGCCAATCCTTGGAAACCTTCCACAGGGTCCCTGTGAGGTAGAATGGATCCAACAGTACTTAGCAACAGCAACAATCAAGAAGTGCTGGTGGCACAGTGGGGTAATCACTGGTCTGCCAGGCACAAGGGCAGCAGCAGTTCAAATTCACCAAGCGCTCCAAGGGAGAAAGATGGGGCTTTCTGCTCTCATAAAGATTTATAGCCTCAGAAACCCTACATGGGGTTGATATGAGTCAGAATCAACTCAACAGCACACATTAAAAATAACATCAATATGTCAATATACCCAAATTTATGTGGAGAGAAAGTGAAGGGGTGATGTTTGAGCCGAGGATGAAGAGAAGCATCCCAGGAAAAGAGAACCGAACTAGAGAAAAGGACCGTGAAGTAGGCGTTGGCTTGGACTATGATGAGAACAGACGGCCATGTGGTCAGAACAGGAGCCAGCAAACATGTACAGGACCCCATAGTAAACACTTCTGGCTCCATGGACCATAGATTCTCAGCGGTACCATCTCATTTGCAACTACTCAACTCTGCAACTCTGTTGTTGTAGTGTGAAAGCAGCCACGGGCAATGTGGAAACCAAAGAACGTGGCTGTGTTCCAGCACAACTCTATTTGTGGACATTGAAATCAGAATTTCATATCATTTTCCTGTGTTAGAAAACAGTACTTTTGATTTATCACCTTCCAAAAGTATGAAATCCATACAAAAATGGGTAGCAGGCCTGACTTGGTCCACAAGCAAGTGTGTACCAACCCCTACACTAGAGTCAAGAAACTCTGCTAGAGCAATGGCATTCAGCTGCTAACCAGATATATAGTGGTTTGGTCCTACTCAAGGCTCCAAGGGAGAAAGACTTCGCAATCTGTCCCTGTACGGATGAAAGTCTCGGAAACCCTATGTGGCAGTTCTATTCAATCACGTGGGGTCACTCGAGTTGAAATCGACTCAACAGCAGCAGGCTAGACTCCATAAGTATAATAATATAGGAATCGTGGTGGAATTAGAGGCAAAATCAAAGGCTAGACTTTATAGGCAAGGAGCATGGTTTGCACGTGTTTATTTATTCCAATAGCAAGTGGGGCAATTTGAAGCAGGGGAGGGAAATGTTCTGATTGATGGTTTCTTTTAGTGGCTTTGGCAGTTGTGTGGTGATTCTGACTGTGTCCTCAGCTTTCCTGAAAGATGTGTCAATAGAAAGCTGAACACCGTCCTCGTGTGAAGGAGTCTAGAGCAAACTGTCTTCCCACCCAAAGCGCTCTGAATCTGTGAGGTTTTCTTCAAATTTGAATCACTGGAATTTTTTTCCTCTTTTAAGGTTGATTCTCCATCCATAATTTTATAGATTTCTCCATTTTCCTCCATCACTAAATGTGGCATTTGAGACAAAATGTTTAAGGAGAAATGTTCAGCTTTTCCTACATGTCCCTTCATTTTATTTCCTTTCCCAATTCCCGTCATCTGACCAGTAACAAATTGAGGCTAAATAGTCACACTTTCCGCACATCTAACAGGCTCTATCTTTTCGGAAAATGTATTACCAGGAGTACGAGTATTTCCACATTTCCATTTTCTACTCATTTTTATAATATAAGAGAAACTGGAGGGAAAAAAAATCAATCACTGCTGTGCAGACAAAGTTGCTAAGAGAGAAAAACTGGTCCTCTGGTTGACAGACATCAAGAGCACAATGGTTTCCATTGATTTCATAAAGTCCAAATTCAACACAGAGGGGCATGAAAGTGTCATAAAGAAAAGGGCAGCTTTTCCTCCCTCGTTCTGCCTTATCCGAGAGGAAAGGCTATTGAGTGACTTGGCCTTTTTAGGCTTTACTGTGTTTCTCTGGCTATCCTTCCTGAATCCCAACTCCCAGGGTCCCCTCTGGAGCCTAGCCTGAATGTGGGATGTACTTGGCACCTTGACGCCCAGCGGTCTCATTCTAGCAGAGAACTGTCCCTATATCAGTCAACCTTCACACAGCCTTTACTCTTGACACCTCCCAACATCTTAAAATTTTCAAGTGGTTCTCAATCCTTGGACAAGATTCAAACATGTTTCTGAGTCTGGTCACTTATCATAAGTAATAAATTATATGTACTTCTCATAGTATAGCGGGGGTGGAAGGAAATCTGGTATTTCGAGCTCTCTCAAATATACTGGATAAGTTAACCATGGTTAACTTTCAGTTTCTTAGTTAAATGTCACTCCTTCCCATACCCACAGCAGCAAAGTCATTGTACTTGCCCGAGAAAGAGTTCCTAAGATGTGAATCTCCTTTCCTGATAGCTATGCCTGTGTGCAGCCTCCTGTCCGAGAGCGTAGCTTGTACTAGTGACTAGCTTCTAACCAACAAAATACAGCAAAGGTGGCAGGGTGTCCCTTCTGTCATTAGGACACATAGGATCATGACTTCTTGCTAGAAGACTCACTTCCTTGCTTGGTGAATGAAGAAAACCATCATGCTGGAGAGAAGAGAGCCATGTAGCAAGGAACTGGGGGAACCTCTGGCCGACAGCCAACAAGAAGCTGTGATCCTCAGTCCTAGTCAATATTATTGTATGCATTTTCCTTCCTTCTCAACTTTGTAATTCCTAACCCCTGAATCCCATTCTCTAGAAACACTTACCAACATAAACTACCCACGTGCAAGTCCTATCTCAGGTTACTTTCAGAAGGAAGACTATAATAGACAGACTTCTAGGTGAGCCACCCTAAACAAGTCCTGCCTCCAGTAATTCACACCTGTGGAAAGATTCCCATCCTATCTTGACTGTGGGTTGGCCTACTAACTTCCTAGTAACCAACGGAATATGGAAAGGATGAAAGAATGTCACTTTGTGATTAGCTTACAACCGAGTTTCACTTGCCTTTTGCTAGCAGACTCTCCCTCTCATTGGCTCTGATGGACCCAGCTGCCATGTTTGCATGGCCCTGTGGAGTGGAACTGAGGGTGGCTTCCACCAACAAGGCCTTCAGTCAGACACATCTGTAAGAACTGAACCCTGTCAGCAACCACATGAGTATGGAGGTGGGTCATTCCCCAGTCAGTCCTTCAGATGAGACCCCAACCCTGCTGACACCTTCATTATAGAGAGCCAGAGGCAGAGAACCCTGCTCAGCTCTGCTTGGGTTCCTAACCTCCAGAAATCGGGAGGTAATAAATACGTGTTGTTTTCAGCTGCCAACTTTGCAGTAATTTGTTATGCAGCAATAATTAACTAAGAAAGGGTCCAAATTGTCATTTCAAGTCAAATTTCTAAAGTCATCCTTGCCCAGAATTTACATGCTGACAACTCTCCACACACCTCCAACTGCATTCTCCTAAGTATTTCACAAATCTAAAAGAAGAGATTAGAGGTTGATTTCTTCCAAAGAACCACCACATTAAAACTATTCTCCATCTCATTCCTCCAACAAAGGGAGGTCATTTGCCAAATCTTCCTCTTTGATGTAAGTGACAAAGAAGAAAATCAAAACCCTCTTGCAGCTGTCTGAATCTGGGAAGAAGAGCTAATAACAGCGTCCATCCCATCCTGCCTCACAGCAGGGACCAGGGAGATGGCTCAGAACCCTAACCATTTGGATCGGACCAAGCTCCTGAGGAAGCCGGAGAAGGGTCGCCTCTAATAGTTATTGTCTCATTATTTGTCATCATAATCTTTATCCCGCAGGAATTTTCTCTTGTGCTAGTCTGAATTTCTCACAGAAAATACGAGCTATTTTTAACTGAGAGCCCTAGGCTACAAACTTGCTCCCTTGAAGAGTTGGCTCAAGCAAAATCACAACAGCAAAGAAAGGCAAGGAGACGCATGCTCCTCCAAGGAAACACAGCTGGAGTGTCTCCACCGGGTCCAGAGACCTTGTGCTCTGTCCCGCAACTGCACCCTGAATGTTGTTTCAAGCTCTAGTCCCCTTCCCTTTCAACTCAGTTTCTCTTTACGCACAGAGCCCTGGTGGCACAGCAGGTTAAAGATTGAGCTGCTAGCCATATGTTGCTGGTTCGAGCACACCAGCTGCTCCATGAGAGAAAGATGAGGCACTGGATTCTGACTCACAGCGATCCTGTAGAGGCTCTGGGGCTGGACACGAGAGCAGGAAGCCTCATCTTCAGAAACCCAGTGAGGACGTTTACTCTCTCCTGTGGATCACTGTAAATCAGAATCAACTCAGGAGCAGTAGGACTGGTTTTTGGTTCTTCCCAGACATTTCCTCTTAAACTCATTGTTGTTGTTGTTGCTGTTAGTACCTACAAGTCGGTTCCAACTCATAGTGACCCTGTATAGGGTTTCTGAGGAGTGGCTGGTGGATTTAAGCCACCAACCTTGCAATTCAAACCACCCTTGAGGTCCAGTGCTTATACTATGGCGCTACACCAGGACTTCATTAGACTCATTAACAACCTGCAATATGCAGATGATGCAACCCTGCTGGCTGAAAGTGAAGCGGACTTACAATATTTATTGATGAGGATCAGAAACAACAGCCTTCAGTATGAAAGGCACATCAATGGATTGCAAGCTTTGAAGACAAAGATCCTCATAACTGGTCTAATAAATAACGTCATGACAAATGAAGAAAAGATTAAAGTTGTCAAACAATTCATTTTGCTCAAATCCACAATCAACATTCACGAAAGCAGTAGTCAAGATATCAAATGAATGTAACCAGAGAAGCAAAGGACTTATACAAAGAAAATTACAAAACACTACTACAAGAAACCAAAAGAGACCTACAGTAGTGAAAAAACATATCATGTTCCTGGATAGGAAGACTCAACATCGTAACTATGTCAATACTGCCTAAAGCAATTTACACATACAATGCAATCCCAAATCCAGATTCCAACAACATTCTTCAAAGAGATAGAAAAGACAATTACTAACTTTATATGGAAAGGAAAGAGACCCAGGATAAGTAAAGCACTGCTTAAGAAGAAGGTTGGAGGTCTCTCATTCCCCAATTTCAAATTTTACTATATGGACAGTGGTCAAACAGCCTAGTACTGGTACAAAGTAAGATACATTGTGAACAGAATCAAGACCCCAGAAATTAACCCAACCACATACAGCCAAATGATTTTCAACAAAGTGCCTAGGCATATTGAATGGGAAGGAGACTGTCTCTTTAACAAATGGTGCTGGCAGAACTGGAAAACGATATGCAAAAGATTGAAACAAGACCTTTACCTCACACCCTATACAAAAACAAACTCAGCATGGATTAAAGATCTAAATGTGAATCTCAAAATTATGAAGGTCATCAATGAAAAAATAGGGACAAATATGAGGGTGCTAATTCAGGGTATATACAGACTACCAAACATTTTGAAAAGTACACAAACAAAAATAGACAAAATAGATAAGTGGGACATACTAAAAATTAAAACCCTATGTGCATCAAAAGACTTCACCAAAAGAGTAAAAAGGGTACCCACAGAATGGAAAAAAATCTTTTGCAACAACACATCAGATAAAAGACTCATTTCTAAAATATATAGGAAACTACAACACCTCTACAAGAAAAAGACAAATAACCCAATTTAAAAATAGGCACAGGACATGAACAGACACTTCACCAAGGAGGAGATCCGGACAGTCAACAAACATATGAAGAAATGCTCACGATCACTAGCCATCAGAGAAATGCAAATCAAAACAACAATGAGATATTATCTCATACCAACAATAACAGCAAAGATCAAAAAAGTAGAGGACAACAAATGCTGGCGAGAATGTGGAAAGACTGGGACCCTCCTATATCGTTGGTGGGATTGCAAAATGGTCCAACCACTCTAGAAAGCAATATGGCGCTTCCTCAGAATGTTGGAAAGAGAAATAACTTATGACCCAGCAATTCCTCTACTTGGTATTTACCCACAAGAAATATGAGCCATAACATGGTAGATATATGTACACCAATGTTCATAGCAGCACTATTTACAAAAGCAAAAAAATGGAGACAACCAAAATGCCCATCAATTGAAGAATGGATAAACAAACTGTGGTACATACACACAATGGAATACTACGCTACCTTGAAGAACAACAAGGAAGCTACAAGCCATCGCATAACATGGATGAACCTTGGGGACATTATGCTGAGTGAAATTTGTCAGTCACAAAAGGAGAAATACTGCATAAGACCATTATTGTAAAAGACTAAGAAAAAGAACCCACCCAAGGGGGAGGGAGGGAATCTATATATATAATTGCTGATCACCGGTATGTATGGGATGAGAAGGAGGTGAATAAAAAGCACAGGGTAGGGAACAGACACAGGAGAGCCTGAGAGCTGGGGGGGAGGGGGGAGACTGGCAATACATAATAAGGGGGAGGAGAAAAAAAAAGAACAAGGCAGACAGGAGAACGGTTGGGCAGGCTCACATAGGGTAGGTGGGACAGAAGTAAATGACGATGTATGCACAACCTTGGAATAACAGGGCTTCAGGATACAGGGATTGAGGAAAGGGGAAAAGAGGGGAATAATGTTAGGATGCTTGGCTGTCTTTTGAATCTTGGTCTCCCTTGCCTACCATTGTGAAACAGACACTTGGGGAGGAGGCGGGGGGAGTAACCAGAAATATCACAAGAGAAAACATGTAAGTCCGTCTTCAGTCTATAACTGACTGGAATACCTTGGTGAGGGGGTCTGGAAACTGCCCAGACCCAAAATTGGGGTGGGGGTGGCGAGCTATAAAGGCAACAAGTGACTGGCTTGCAAGCTTTCAAGAGGGAGCCTAGTTCCAGACGGAGCAGGGATAGGCAGAACCACCACTGAATGATTCCCAAACTGTTGGGACCAGGCTGAGGAAAGGAAATGGGTATAAGAGTCTTGTGGTACAACAGTGAATACCTGCCATCAGGACTGACTGTGAGGGCTGGAAATGTAGAGGCAGATTTTTTTTTTTTCTGGGTTTTTTTGTTTTTTGTTTTTTGTTTTTGCAAAAGGAGGAGATTGATTGATTTTGCAGCCCAGGAGCAGAGGTTCCTGGGACCATCAAGGGAGAAGACCAGAAAGTGTGACCCTACCCAGAGAGGCAGTGAGGCCAGGCGTGGAGACAAGAGTGGCTGGGGACACAGGACTCAGGAAAGGAGAGGAGGTGTTTGCTGACAGCCAGGGGGGTGGGCCTGTGGGGTGTATCCTTTGGTTGTTTGATGATGCATGGAAGGGATAATAATTATTGCAATTAAATGAAATATGATAAGATGAATGTGAAGCTGAAGTGGGACTGAGGCAAATAATGATGTATGCAAAACCTTGGAACAACAGGGCTCTGG